>NC_133325.1:570579266-570882164 GCF_042186555.1 Aquarana catesbeiana | reverse complement strand
CATTTTTCAAAAACTTGTGGAAAGAAATGACATGTTCAAAAGACTCATTATGCCTCATAGAATATACATTGGGTTGTTTTCTTTCCAAAATGGGGTCATTTTGTGGGTAATTCCATTGTCTTGGTGCTCCAGGGCCTTCAAAAATGTGATAGGTACTCAGGAAATGAAATGTGTAATTTATGCCTTTAGAACGCCTGATGGTGCTATATGGATGTTGGGCCTCTGTATGTGGCCAGGCTGTGGAAAAGTCTCACACATGGGGTATCGCCATACTCAGGACGAGTAGCAGAATGTATTTTGGGGTGTCATTTTGGCTATGTGCATGCTATGTGTTAGAAAGATCTTCTAAATTGACAACTTTGTGAGAAAAAAATAGGTTTTCATTTTCTTTCCACATTTTCCAAAAACTTGTGGAAAGAAATGACATGTTCAAAAGACTCATTATGCCTCATAGAATATACATTGGGTTGTTTTCTTTCCAAAATGGGGTCATTTTGTGGGTAATTCCATTGTCTTGGTGCTCCAGGGCCTTCAAAAATGTGATAGGTACTCAGGAAATGAAATGTGTAATTTATGCCTTTAGAACGCCTGATGGTGCTATATGGATGTTGGGCCTCTGTATGTGGCCAGGCTGTGGAAAAGTCTCACACATGGGGTATCGCCATACTCAGGACGAATAGCAGAATGTATTTCAGGGTGTCATTTTGGCTATGTACATGCTATGTGTTAGAAAGATCTTCTAAATTGACAACTTTGTGAGAAAAAAATAGGTTTTCATTTTCTTTCTACATTTTCCAAAAACTTGTGGAAAGAAATGACATGTTCAAAAGACTCATTATGCCTCATAGAATATACATTGGGTTGTTTTCTTTCCAAAATGGGGTCATTTTGTGGGTAATTTCATTGTCCTGGTGCTCCAGGGCCTTCAAAAATGTGATAGGTACTCAGGAAATGAAATGTGTAATTTATGCCTTTAGAACGCCTGATGGTGCTATATGGATGTTGGGCCTCTGTATGTGGCCAGGCTGTGGAAAAGTCTCACACATGGGGTATTGCCATACTCAGGACGAATAGCAGAATGTATTTTGGGGTGTAATTGCAATTATGCCTGCACCGTGTGTGAGAAATAACTTGTAAATATGACAATTTAGTGAAGAAAAAAAAAATCTATATTTCTTAATTTTCCAAAGCATTGTGGGGAAAAAATTTCAACTGCAAAAAATTCACTATGCCTCTTACTAAATACCTCAGACTGTCTTCTTTCCAAAAAGGGGTCATTTGGGGGGTTATTGTATTGTCCTGACATTTTAGGGCCTCAAGAAATGAGATCAGTGCATTAGGCCATCAGTGCATTAGGATTGATACATTTTCAATAATGCGTAGCATGGCTTGTAGACTCTATAACTTTCACAGAAACCAATGATCATACAATTATCAGGATTTTTTTTTACCAAAGACATGTGGTAGAATACATTTTTGCCTAAATTTTGGACAAAATTAAAATTTTTTGGTTTCTTTTAAAAGAGAAAGTAGAAAATTTAGTTTTTTTTTTCAAAATATTCGCTCTTTTTTCGCTTATATCAAAAAAAATAAAAAATGAAGTGGTGAATAAATACCACCAAAAGAAAGCTCTATTTGTGTGAACAAAATTATAAAAATTTCATTTGGGTACAATGTAGCATGACTGAGTAATAGTCATTCAAAGTGAGAGAGCACTGAAAGCTGAAAATTGGTCTGGGAAGGAAGGGGGTGAAAGTGCCCAGTATTGAGGTGGTTAAAATCACTTTTTCTTGCATTGATACATGTCCCCTGGGGCAGTACCTGAGTCCCCGAGCCAGCGAGCCGGGCTTTTTACCCATTTAACGTTTGATCTTCTTCTCACTGCTCCGCCAGGGCGGTCGCCGACCCCGGCGGGGCCAATCCGAGGACCTCACTAAACTATCCAATCGGTAGTAACAAGGGGCAGTGTGTACAAAGGGCAGTGGACTTAATCAACGCGAGCTTACGACCCGCACTTACTGGGAATTGCTTGTTCATGGGAAATAATTGCAATCCCCGATCACTGTATTACTGATCTTAACTCAGCTGTGTGCATGGTTCCATAGACAATCTCTTTTCAAATAAGTAAAAAGCATATTTTACTCCCTTGTACAACAGGCCTAATACATGGCTTTTTTATTGAATTGTTTTTTATAAGAAATATTCATAAGATACATTTTTCTGCAGTGCATTACAGATGAGGATTCATATTTAATATGTTTACACATTACTGAAACACCTCATTGATAAGCATGTACAGCATGGAAGAAAAAAAAATTAGGGTATGATATGAGTAAAAAAAATAGCATTTGAAAGTGGTAGTAAACCACTGGTGGATAAAAAACAAAAAAAATCCTGCAAGGCAATGTCATAATGAGCTACTAGCGCATTATGAGACACTTACCTTAGAATGAAGAAAAAGAAAAAGGTTTCCCCTAAACTGACTTTTAAGGCAACTAATGATATGTACAAGTATATAGATATAGTAATACAAGAAAATGTTTTATTTATAATTTATACATAGTTAAAAATGCATATCAAAATGAAATATAGATTTATCTAGACAAAATCAGCTAGTATCACCGTGCTGAAGGGTATATGAGATAACCTCCTTACACCCAACGCGTTTCGGGGTACAGTTTGATCTACACCCAACGCGTTTCGGGGGACAGTTTGATCCTTCTTCAGGGGTGCATAGAAAAGAGAGATTCATCTATAGCAGTGATGGCGAACCTTGACACCCTAGATGTTTTGGAACTACATTTCCCATGATGCTCATGCACTCTGCAGTGTAGTGGAGCATCATGGGAAATGTAGTTCAAAACATCTGGGGAGCCAAGGTTCGCCATCACTGATCTATAGCATAATTGAAAATATATATAATCAGTTTCACATGTAAAAGATTGCAGTCATGGTATATAAGATACTGAATATTTCGATAGACAACTTACAAGTGCACTTGGAAGTGCAGTCGCTGTAGATCCGAGGGGGACATGCAAGGAAAATAAAAAACAGCATTTTAGCTTGCACATGATTGGATAATAAAAACAGCAGAGGTTCCCCTCATTTCAGATATTCCCCTCAGATTTACAGCGACTGCACTTCCAAGTTCACTTTCAGTGCAATTTCAAGAGCACTTTGCACTTGTAGTTTGCACTTGTAGTGCAAAGTGGATTTGCCTTTCGTAAACAACCCCCATAGTGTTGAAGAGCAGGGTTTTTAATATTTCATTATATGAATATTAAAAGAGTAAGTTGACAACACGAAAAAACTGGGCCAATGGGGTTTCACGGGGCGTGAAACAACGCAAGTAAAAAATCTCTGCACAAGAGATTTGTTATTGTAAATAGCGCCCCCGGGGGAGAAAAAAATTTTACTTCCATATGTAACCATTTGTGTCCACATCAAGATGCACTGTCTCATTGCCCCTTCTTGGGAGCTCTAATTCAGTATGATGTTCTGACTTCTGGGGATTTCCACATTCTGGCCTCAGCATATCCCTCTTGTCACCCTGCTGCTCTGGAAATGTGAGGAGATCATTTTTTTCTCCCCGGGGACGCTATTTACAATAACAGATCTCTTGTGCAGAGATTTTTTACTTGCGTTGTTTCACGCCCATATGCCCTTGACAGAGCAACCCCATCGGCCCAGTTTTTTCGTGTTGTCAACTTACTCTTTTAATGTTCATATAATGAAACATTGAAAACCACCCTGCTCTTCAACACTATGTAAGTTGTCTAAATATTCGGTATCTTATGTACCATCACTGCATTCTTTTACATGTGAAACTGATTATATATATTTTCAATTATGCTATAGATGAATCTCTCCTTACTATGCACCCCTGAAGAAGGATCAAACTGTACCCCGAAACGCGTTAGCTGTAAGGAGGTTATCTCATGTAGCCTTCAGCATGGTGATACTAGCTGATTTTGTCTAGATAAATCAATATTTCATTTTGATATGCATTTTTAACTATGTATACATTATAAATAAAACATTTTCTTGTATTACTATATCTATATACTTGTACATATCATTAGTTGCCTTAAAAGTCAGTTTAGGGGAAACCGTTTTCTTGAATACTGGATGTGGCACAATATAAACTCAGATCTTGCCATTCGCTCTTTTCTTTTACCTTAGAATGAAGCCCTCCTGCGCAGCGATGTCACCGCTGAGACTGCTGACATCTTCCCCCGGTCTTCCTTCCGGGTTCGCAGCTTTCGGATACAGGAGTGGCCGGGGGGGAGCGGGGGGGTGACGGCACGGGTTCTGAAGCCAGACCTTCAGAGTGTATGCACCGATGATGTCATTGGCTGCATGCACACTGCATATCTCCTAAAGTGTGCAAGTTTAGGAGATATTCACAGTAGTACAGGTAAGCCTTATTATAGGCTTACCTGTAGGTACAAGTGGTAGTACAGTGTTTACTACCACTTTAACATACCAAACACTCCCATCCCAAAAAGGGGATCTTTTTTTTTTACTCCTCCCTAAATTGCCTACATATTCATAGCTAGTGGTGTAACGGATCGTCACCGATCTGTGATCCGAACGGGTCAACCTGTTCGGATCGGCACACCACACGATCCGCGGAGCAATCCGCTGCATCGACCTTAGGAAAGGCCGTGGCTTCGGCCTAGCTCCGGAGCAGCTGCCATCTTGGTACACCCAGCGGTGGCGGTGAGCTGCGCGCTGACGTCATCACCCCTCTGGCCGGTGTAACGAAATATTCGGCGACCCATCGCAGTTTGCTATGGAAGTGACGTTACGTCGCCGCCATCTTTCTAGCTGCACTTACAGTGTATTGTGTGTGTGTGTATATATATATATATATAAATATACATCCCAGCCATTCCAGGTGTTGTGTATATATATATATATATATATATATATATATATATATATATATATATATATATATATATATATACACTGTATTCCTTTTTTTCGGCAGCTGGCCGTGTTGAGCCGCAACATGCGGAAGACTTGGTAGAGTGGATGACCAAGCCGTCCTCAGCCTCCTCATCTTCTCTCACCCAGGCTCAGGGTATGTTGTCTGGCAAAGCAGCTGCCAACGCGGCCTCTTCCCTTGGCTCAATGGCATCAGTCACTCCTTCCCTAGCCACACCATGTCCTCCTGAGGAGTCCCCCGAACTATTTGACCACAGTGTTGGGTACATGCTCCAGGAGGATGCCCAGCGTTTTGAAGGCTCCGATGATGGTACTCAATTAGAGGAAGGCAGTAACCTGAGCCCAGACAGAGGGGGTGCCCAAGAAGGACAGCAATCTGGCAGTCATGTTCCCCCAGCTGCAGCATACTGCCAGCTTTGCTCCAGTGATGAGGAGGGAGGGGATGATGAGGTCACTGACTCCATGTGGGTGCCTGATAGGAGATAGGAGAGAGGAGGAGGAGGAGGAAGAGGCACATCACCAACGAGGCAGGATGCACTCCAGGGGCCAGCTTAAGAGCAGCACACTGACTGCATCACACCGCAGAGCTCCGCATGTGCAGGGCGCTGCTGTCTCTGCGTGTTATTCCAAAAATTCTTTGGTGTGGGCCTTTTTTGAGACGAGTGCATCATATCCCACCGCTGCTATTTGCAACATATGTCTCAAGCGTATCTCGTGTGGCCAAAACATCACCCGCTTGGGCACCACATGCTTGACCAGACATATGTTGACCTTCCATGCAGTTCGTTGGCAAGCGTACCTAAAAGACCCACACCAAAGAACAAAGAGGACATCTCCTTGCTCCTCATCAGCTGGGATCTCCAACCCCACTATACCTTCAGTCTTCTCTGAGACCTGCACTGAGAGGAATGAAGGTGTAGAATTAGGTGTGTCACAGCCAAGTACTTGCGGGCAATCTGCTATTGGTACACCGACGTCAGATTGTACCAGGCAAATTTCCCTGCTCCAGCTGCTGCACCGCCGAAAGAAGTTCGCTCCCAGCCATCCACATGCCCAGCGGTTGAATGCTAGCTTGGCTAAATTGCTAGCACTTCAACTGCTGCCTTTTCAGTTGGTAGACTCTGAGTTTGTGGAATGTGCGGTTCCTCAGTGGCAGGTTCTCAAACGCCACTTTTTCTCACGATAAGCGATTCTGGCTCTCTACCGGCATGTGGAAGGCAATGTCTTGGCCTCGCTGGACAGGGCGGTCAGCAATAAGGTGCATATTACCTCTGACTCATGGTCCAGCAGGCATGGACAGGGACGTTACCTATCTTTCACGCCGCATTAGGGGACTCTTCTGGTAGCTGTGAAGGATGTAGGACAAGGTGCAGTAGTGTTGGAGGTTGTTCCGCCACCACGCCTCCAAAATGCTACTACTGGTGATTCCGACACACCTCTCTCCTCCACCCCCTCCTCTTCTTCTTCCTCCATGGCCTCTTCCTGTGCTTTGTCCTCGGAACCAGCGGTGCTCCGTAGGCGTTCAAGGGGCTACGCAAGTACGCAGGCCAAAAGATGCCATGTGGTGCTTGAGCTGGTGTGTTTGGGGGACAGGAGCCACTGGGGCAGAGATTCTGTCAGCTCTGCAGAGGCAGGCTCAGAGGTGGTTGACGCCATGCCAGCTTCAGTCAGGAATGGTGGTTTGTGACAATGGCACCAACCTTCTCTCTGCCCTCTGACAGGGACAACTGACCAATGTGCCCTGTTTGGCTCACGTCCTTAACTTGGTGGTGCAGCGGTTCTTGGGCAGGTACCCGGGCTTACAGGATGTCCTGAGGCAGGCCAGGAATGTCTGTATGCATTTTCGCCGGTCATATAACGCCAGTGCTCGGCTGGCTGACCTCCAAAAGGAATTTAATCTGCCCAAGAACTGCCTAATCTGTGACATGCCCACCAAGTGGAACTCAACTTTGGCCATGCTGCAGCAGCTGCACACGCAGCAGAGGGCCATCAATGAGTACCTGTGCGACTATGGCACCAGGACAGGGTCAGGGGAGCTTGTTTTTTTCCCCACGCCAGTGGGCCATGATCAGGGATGCATGCACTGTCCTGTCACCATTTGAGGAGGCCACAAGGATGGTGAGCAGTGACAGTGCATGCATCAGTGACACTGTCCCCCTTGTCCACCTGTTGGAGCACATGCTGCGTGGAATAATGGACAGGGAACTTGAGGCAGAACAGAGGCAGGAAGAGGAGGACTTCCTTACCTCTCAAGACCCCCTTTATTCAGACAGTGTTCCTGCGTGCCCGCCGATCACACAGGAAGAGGACGAGGAGGAGGAGGATTGTGTCAGCATGGAGGTGGAGCACTCAGCATCAGCAGCAGTCTTCAAGGGATCATTTACAGTCCCAAGAAACCCATGGACTTGTACGTGGCCGGGAGGAGGTGGCTGCGGATCATGTCGTCCTTAGTGACCCAGAGGACTCCGGACCGAATGCCTCAGCAAACCTACACTGCATGGCCTCCCTGATCCTGCAAAGCCTGCGGAAGGATCCTCGTATTCGTGGTATCAAGGAGAGGGATCGTTACTGGCTGGCAACCCTGCTTGATCCACGTTACAAGGGTAAGGTTGCGGACTTTATCTTGCCGTCGCAGAGGGAGCAGAGGATGAAACATCTTCGGGAGGCCTTGCAGAAAGGTCTGTGCAACACGTTCCCAGAGACTGGGAGGTTACAAACTCCTGTTCCTGGACAACGTGTTGCTGAGGCTTCGGTCAGTCAAAGAAGGAGCGGTGGAGAAGGTGGCTATCTGACCGATGCGTTCAGACAATTTTTTAGTCCGCAGCCCCAAGGTATGATCGGTTCCAGCAACCATCGCCAGCGTTTGTTTTACATGGTGCAGGAATACCTAGGGGCAAGATCTGACTTAGACACCTTTCCCACCGAAAATCCTCTGGGTTACTGGGTCTTGAGGATGGATCACTGGCCAGAGCTTGCACAGTATGCATTTGACCTACTGGCCTGTCCTGCATCCAGCGTTCTTTCAGAAAGTACATTCAGTGCTGCTGGAGGCTTTGTAACCGATCACAGGGTGCGCCTGTCCACCGACTCGGTTGATCGACTGACCTTCATAAAAATGAATCAGTCTTGGATCACCACCAGCTACCAAGCACCTGATGCTGATGTAACTGAATAATTTTTTTTGAAATGTCATATCCCTTCAAGACTGCCTATGCTGATTCTGAGTGACTATCCTGTTATGCTGAGTGACTATCCTCTTCCTCCTCAATGATCATGCTGATAGCTTGTAAGAATATTTTTGGTTCTGGGCACTGCCACCAGTGGTTAAGGCCCAATTTTTCAGCCCCTGTTTAACAGGGGCGTGTAATTACAATTTTTGATGCAATCATTTGCAGCAGGGCTCGTTCCTGCGCTCCAACTAGAGTATCTGTGAGGGGTTGAAGTGTTGTGGCACCAGCACCAGTGCCTAAGGCCCAATTTTTCAGCTCCTGTTTAACAGGGGCGTCTAATTACAATTTTTGATGCAATACTTTGCAGCAGGGCTCGTTCCTGCGCTCCAACTAGAGTATCTGTGAGGGATTGCAGTGTTGTGGCACCAGCACCAGTGCCTAAGGCCCAATTTTTCAGCCCCTGTTTAACAGGGGCGTGTAATTACAATTTTTGATGCAATATTTTGCAGGAGGACTCGTTCCTGCGCTCCAACTAGAGTATCTGTGAGGGGTTGTAGTGTTGTGGCACCAGTGCCTAAGGCCCAATTTTTCTGCCCCTGTTCAACAGGGACATGAATTTACAATTCTTGATCTAATATTTCACAGCAGGGCCCATTTCTGCGCCCACCAAGAGTAACTATCAGGACTTACAGTGTTGTGGCACCAGCACCACCACCACCAAAGGCCCAATTTTTCTGCCCCTGTTCAACAGGTGCATGTAATTACAATTCTTGATCTAATATTTCACAGCAGGGCCCGTTCCAGCACCCACCAAGAATAACTGTGAGTACTTACAGTGTTGTGGCAACACCACCACCGCCAAAGGCCCAATTTTTCTGCCCCTGTTCAACAGGTGCATGTAATTACAATTCTTGGTCTAATATTTCACAGCAGGGCCCATTTCTGTGCCCATCAAGAGTAACTGTGAGGACTTACAGTGTTGTAGCACCAGCACCACCACCACCACCACCAAAGGCCCAATTTTTCTGCCCCTGTTCAACAGGTGCATGTAATTACAATTCTTGATCTAATATTTCACAACAGGGCCCATTCCAGCACCCACCAAGAGTAACTGTGATGACTTACAGTGTTGTGGCAACACCACCACCACCAAAGGCCCAATTTTTCTGCCCCTGTTCAACAGGTGCATGTAATTACAATTCTTGATCTAATATTTCACAGCAGGGCCCATTTCTGCACCCACCAAAAGTAACTGTGAGGACTTACAGTGTTGTGGCACCAGCACCACCACCACCAAAGGCCCAATTTTTCTGCCCCCGTTCAACAGGTGCATGTAATTACAATTCTTGATCTAATATTTCACAGCAGGGCCCGTTCCAGTGCCCACCAACAGTAACTGTGAGGACTTACAGTGTTGTGGCAACACCACCACCAAAGGCCCAATTTTTCTGCCCCTGTTCAACAGGTGCATGTAATTACAATTCTTGATCTAATATTTCACAGCAGGGCCCATTTCTGCACCCACCAAAAGTAAATGTGAGGACTTACAGTGTTGTGGCACCAGCACCACCACCACCAAAGGCCCAATTTTTCTGACCTTGTTCAACAGGGGCATGTAATTACAATTCTTGATCTAATATTTCACAGCAGGGCCTGTTCCTGCGCCCACCAAGAGTAACTGTGAGGGCTTACAGTGTTGTGGCAACACCAACACCTAAGGCCCCAATTTCTGCAGAGTATATAGGGCAGGCCCCTACTTTCAAACATCCAACTTACAAACGACTCCTACTTGCAAACGGAAGGAGACAACAGGAAGTGAGATGAAATCTAACCCCAGGAAGGGAAATTCTCTCCTGTAAGAGTTAATATGGGAAAAACGTGTCTCCTCTTCACTGATGCTTTATCACCAATCCTTGTTTCACTAAAAACCCCAAATTTTCAAAAAACATTTGTCATTGGGACAGAAAGTGAGGTGAAATCTTCTGAAGAGGTGCACAAACAGCAAAACAAATGTTACAGGGGTGATAACCCTTCCCTATGTTTTCCAAAAAGCTTAAAAATAGATTTTTTGGCTGGAGCTACACTTTAAAAATTTACCAGTTAAAAATTACAAACAGATTATACTTAACAACAAACCTACAGTCCCTGTCTTGTTTGCACCGCCTGTATACTGCTATTCAGAGTATATAGGGCCTGGGGGCCCCACGCCTTTCCTTTTTTTAATTTGGGTGTGGGGTTCCCCTTAATATCCATACAAGACCCAAAGGGCCTGGTAATGGACTGGGGGGGTACCCATGCTGTTTGTCTCACTGATTTTCATCCATATTGCCGGGATTACATTAAAGTCGCAAGCAGTTTTAAATGACTTTTATTCCTTTAAAAATGTCATTTTGTGTAGGGACTGTTCTAAGCACGGGAAACACGCGCCACTTTACAGGCATACTATAGACACCCCCCAGGTACGATATTTAAAGCAATATTTCACTTTTTTTTCACTTTAAGCATCATTAAAATCACTGCTCCTGAAAAAACGGCCATTTTTAAAACTTTTTCTTGCGTTGATACATGTCCCCTGGGGCAGGACCCGGGTCCCCAAACCCTTTTTAGGATGATACCATGCAAATTAGCCTTTAAAATTAGCACTTTTGATTTTGAACGTTCGAGTCCCATAGACTTCAATGGGGTTCTAAAGTTAGCGCAAATTTTCGGTCCGTTCGCAGGTTCTGATGAAAGCCTAACCGAGGGGTGTTCGGCTCATCCCTACTCACTAATATAGGAGATGTGTTATTGGCCAAATCACCAGGTGAAAGCAGAACAGAAAAAGCCAAAGAAAAGAAAGTCAATGCAGCCACCACATCTAATGATTAGTAAGCTGCAATATATTACATTTTTGGTTTAATAACACTACATGACTTGTAACCTTTTGTCCACTGGGTTTTGTTAACCACTAGGCGTCCGCGCTATAGCCGAAAGACGGATACAGCGCGGACTCCAATTGCCGGGAGGGCGTCCCTGGACGTCCTCCTATTTACTCCTATTTACTTCTATGTAGACAGCCAATCACAGATCGTGCTAAATGGCCAATCACAGAGGCCATTTAGCACTCGATCTGAGTGTCCAATGAGAGATGATCTCATATGTAAACATATGAGATCATCTCTCATTGCCAGCTCTCTCTCCTCACACAGAGACAGCGTGTGAGGAAGGAGAGAAACCGGCTGCAGCGTCAGTGTAAAAAAAAAAAGAAGAAAATACAGTGCCCACAGTACCTGTCAGTGCCATCTGCCCCCAGTGCCACCTGTCCCCAGTGCCATCTGTCCCCAGTGCCAGTTGTCATTGCCATCTGTCCCCAGTGCCAGTTGTCATTGCCATCTGTCCCCAGTGCCACATCAGTGTCACGTGTCATCAGTGCCACCTATTAGTGCCATCTGTCATCAGTGCCACCTATTAGTGCCATCTGTCATCAGTGCCACATCATTGTCACATGTCAGTGCCACATATTAGTGCCATCTGTCATCAGTGCCATGTATCAGTGCCATCTGTCATCAGTGCCACCTGTCAGTTCACGTGCCATCTGTTATCAGTGTCACGTGTCTTCAGTGCCACGTATCAATGCCATCTGTCATCAGTGTCACATGTCATCAGTGCCACGTATTAGTGCCATCTGTCATCAGTGCCACGTATTAGTGCCATCTGTCATCAGTGCCACGTATTAGTGCCATCTGTCTTCAGTGCCACATATTAGTACCATCTGTCATCAGTGTCATCAGTGCCGCGTATTAGTGCCATCTGTGCCACATCAGTGTCACGTGTCATTGTCCTGGTGCTCCAGGGCCTTCAAAAGTGTAATAGATAGTCAACAAGTTAGATGTGTAATTTATGCTTCTAGAACACCTGATGGTGATCCCTGTATGTTGGGCCTCTCTAAGTGGCCAGGCTGTGAAAAAGTCCCACACATGTGGTATCGCCGTACTCAGGAGGAGTAGCAGAATGTATTTTGGGGTGTTGGGGTGTCATTTGTGGTATACACATGCCATGTGTGAGAAATAACCTATTACATTGACAATTTTGTGGAAAAAAAAAAATCTTCATTTTGCAAAGAATTGTGGGAAAAAAAAATTACAACATCAAAAACCTCACCATGCATCTTACTAAATACCATGGAATGTCTACTTTCAAAAAAAGGGGTCATTTGGGGGGTAATTGTACATTCCTGCCTTGTTAGGGTCGCAATAAATGAGTACAGTACATCAGGTGTGATCAATTTTTTTTTTTTTTATGATTTGCACCACAGCTTGTAGATTCTATAACTTTCACAAATACCAAATAATATCCACTAATTTGGGTTATTTTTACCAAAGATATGTAGAAGTATAAAGTGTGGCCAAAATTTAGGAAGAAAAATTAATAATTTCCAAAATGTTATCACAGAAACTAAGAAAAATGCCTTTTTTTTCCAAAATTTTCGGTCTTTTTTCATTTATAGCGCAAAAAATTAAAAACCCAGAGGTGATCAAATACCACCAAAAGAAAGCTCTATTTGTATGAAAAAAAGGACAAAAAAATTAATTTGGGTACAGTATTACATGACTAAGTAATTGTCATTCAAAGTGTGAGAGCACTGAAAGCTGAAAATTGGTCTGGTCACGAGGGGTTTAAGTGCCCAGTAGGCAAGTGGTTAATGTAGGAAATAGCAGGGTCTATGACTGTGATTATTCTGTTCCTTGAAAACTCATCCTCAAAAGGGTATTGCTGATCAACAAGTTTTGGAGGAGCTAATCATTTTTTGGGAGGAGACCAGTCACCATAAAGCACAGTCTGTAAAAAAGAGTAAGTGTACAAGGAAGGCTTTTGCAAAACGAGGCAGGTTCAGAGAGCCTAGGCTGGTAAGCTTGGCCAGACAAAGGCAGGCTGTTCTATGGCAAAGCAAGTGTGCACTGGACAATAAGGATAGTATTTGTGGCCTTAAAGCAGACCTTCACTCCTTCTTAAAGTGGATGTAAACCCAATGTCATCCTTTCTAAACTACTGCCATAGGGGCTATCTATAAGGATATACATGCCTCCTGCATGTATCTTTACCTGTCAAAATGTCTCCCCTCTGTCTGTTATTAGACCTGAAAAACTGCATATTCTGTGGGTGGGTCTGTTGTCTGGAGTTCGGTGGGTGGAGTCGTGATGTCAGTAGACTCCCCGCCCACCTCTACACTCTCCTTGTCAATATGCATTTCTCCTGTGTATTTCTAACACTGAACTTCTGCTATGATCTCTAACATCCAGTGAAAAGACAGGAAAGTAACCACATGACTTCAGCATGCCAAATCACGCTCAGGTGTGGAACAGCCAATCCTTGCAGAGCTGCTGAAGAAAGGAGTGGGGGAGGGAATTAAAAAATAATGCATGTCTCTTAGGCTAGTGCACGAGATGTAAATCACCTGTCACTCACAGCAAGGGGGAGGATTTGACAAAGTTTTTCTCAGTTTGTCAAGATTTTTCTCACTGAACAATAAAAGGGGATTGCTCAGAGATGGATTAACTCTGTGGCAAGACTGGGCTCAAATGATAGGAAATCTTATACTCTACAATATGATAAAAAAAAATTTCGGGTTTACATCCACTTTAAGGTTCTCCCTCCTGCCTCCTCTCTCCTTTATACAGTTGCATATATATTTTTATTTAAAAAAAGAAATACCTTGTTTTTGTTTTCTATATTCTGTATCATCAATCTTCGCCTAGGAGAGGATGATATTCTCAGACTCCGCATTCAGAGAAATGGCTTAGGTCTCTGCCAGTAATACAGCAGAGCAGTGGTGGCTGGTGCTCAAAATTTTTTTTGGGGGGGGATGGGCGCAAACAAACTGAAAAAGAAAAACATCAATTGCTGCCTCACTGTACCATCAAATGCAGCCACTGTGCCATCAAAAGCAGCCACTGTACCATCAAACACAGCCACTGTGCCATCAAACGCTCCCACTGTGCCCATCAAATGCTCCCACTGTGCCCATCACATGCTGCCACTGTGGCCCCCCCCCCGCCATATGCCCGGCACTTACCCTGTCTCTGTGCGGTAGCGGGTGACAGCGGCGAGCAGCGAGCGGTTTCCTTCATGTCTTCTATGTTTTCTCCCGTCCGCTCCTACCATTCTCTCTTATGATTGGACACCTGATAGGCGTCCAATCACATCATCTGCCATTTCAGCCGATCAGGTGACGGGTAACAGACTTGAGCACCTGATTGGCAGAGAGGCGGTTCAGTGTTAGGAAAGCGAATATTCATTTGCTTTTCTAACACAGCTGAGTGAACTGTGAGCGCCAAGCATGGCGCTCGCTGTTTACCTTTTTTTGACGCTTATTAGAGCCTATGGCTCTGATCAGGTGCTTCAAAAAAAAAAATACCCCGCCGCTGTAATTCAGGCGCCCGCCGCCAGAAAATGAGGCCGGGCGCCTGAATAGGGGGTGGCAGCGGCCGCCATAGATAGATTTATGCAATGCATGAATCTATCTATTAGTGACAGAGGGGTGGCTGGAGAAAGGGAGTGGGGCCCGTGCACCCTTATGGACGCACCGCCACTGTAGCAGTGACCCCACAGTATGTAACTGCATGTGCAAGATCTTGCCAACTGCCTCCTGGGATGTCTACGTCATACATTCCAGGAGGCAGCTCACAAGATCTTGCACATCCTCGGACACACTGCAGGTTCACTGCACTATTACTGACAGAGACCTGAGCTGTTTCTGCACATGCACCAAATTTTCTGATGCAAATCTATGGGACCTGGCAGAGACCCACAACATGCCAGGGTATGCACCAGGTCCTGGTTAAAAATGGTGACGCAGGTGAAGAGGGGAATATGGAGAACCTTGCCTGTAAGCAAGACAATGCTAGACACCATGAACTAGTACGTATGTTATTGTCTCATTTTTTATACAATGGTTAGGGAGTCAAAAATATTTTTTGATAGGTAGGGTGAAGTTCTTCCTGCTCAGGTTTCAGTGGATTGTGTCTCCTCCAGTACTGGGCTGAGGTCATAGGTGTGCGCAGCCTATTGCATTAGGGTGTGCACCTCAAAGCTCCAACCCATATACATTTGACGTATTTACCAGCCTCTTCCCCGCTCTCCATCCTTAAACAATGGGAGTAAGGAGGAGCAAGGGAGCACATGGGAGACCCAGGCAACAGAAGGAAGAGGAACAGGGAAATGAGGGGTGGCGGGGGTGGCATATATTAGTACCAATCCCCTATATTTTCCTCCTGTGGCAGCTGAATGTTGACAAAAGGGAGAGGAGAAGCCTACTTTCAGCTGCTGCAGGAGGGAAATACAGATCGCTTCCACTAAATTCCACCCACACCACCTCTCCTGTACAGGTTCTGAGGGTCGGCAAGGAAGGGTTGTGGTTTACCTGTCACCTGCCCACCATTGACAGGTTGCCAACCCCAGGATTAGGGTGTGCCCAGGCACACCTGGCACACCCCTTGCGCACGCCTATGGCTGAGGTACTATCCTGACTGTCCTAGTCGAATGAGGTAACAATGAGAGGGTCAAAGATAGCAGAATTAGGGATGCTGTGCAGAGATGCCAATAAAACCTCCCACCAGAGCTGGCTGGGCCCCCAGACCCAGACCCTTGTGCTGATGGTGTATGGTGAGGTAAGCCCCCTAGGGGTAATCATTAAATCACTATGGAGAACAGGAAGGCCAGTCACTGGTGGGAGAGGGGCCTGGTATGTCTAAGGATCAGTGTGCTGCGCCCCGGCAGCCATCGGATGAAGGCATACAGCTGGTTGGCACACGGGAGAGAGAAGCATGGCATGCAGTAGAGTGGGACAGAAACAATGGCTGCGCAGGTTCCCTAGTAGTCCTGGGTCGTGGTCTGTGCAGCATAGAATAGTGCCAAAATGTATAAATGATAGACTGTTTTCTGACACTGACTGAATGAGTCACAGCCAGCACTCCTCTGTTAATCCTGAAGGGACTGGAGCACAAACCGTATACTGGGCTCCTTTTTCAAAGGCTGAGGCCCTGACTTACCTTGGTTCTGCCATTCTGCTTGAGGGTGGCTAGTAGGGACAAGTCCAATCCAGATCTTTGCCCTCCCTAGATGAGTGTCTAATGCAGAGTCCAGTTCCCAAAACAACATTACAGGCCACCCCTATTCAGCTGCAGTCTGAGTACAGTCCCCAAAGACACAGCCAAACAATTGATAGATTCAGAAAGCTGCAAAAAAATGTAAAAAATAGCCGTGGCAACATAGCAGATAAAAATCTTGATAGAAGAGTCTTGATGAAAGGGACAATAAAGGAAGGTGATTTACCTTAAAACCCTAGAAAAAAACTGAAGCTGGGTGGGAGTTGGAAAGGTTATATTGGGGTTGTCATTACAGCTTTATTTGCCAGTGTCTAATCACCTGAAAGCAGCAGATAACGCATGATAATTGTCTAAAGTTGTGTCCTGCAATGTACAATTAAAAAAAGAGCTTTAAATCTCTAGGGTAATAAAGAATAAAACAAAGGCGAGGTTTGGAGGTAGATGTTATAAATGCAGAAATATGCATGAATTGGTTGTGTGCGTCTGACGGCTGACGCGTTTTGAGACAGAAGCCTCTTCTTTAGAGCCAAAGTAGAATTCACAAGGACACCCATTGTCCTGAAGCAAGGCCATTGGCGTGGAAGAAATATATTCAAATTAAATTATACACATCCAAGCTTACCACTCGATCACAAGTGAATAGCTTTTGGAAACACCAAACATTTTCTTCCCTTGTCTGACCAGCCTAATATCAAACTACAGTGTCCTCTCCACAAAGACTATCTAATAAAAGCTTGCCACAAATTTGAAGCAGGGATGCACCGATACAGTTAGGGGAAAAAGTATTTGATCCCCTGCTGATTTTGTGATTTTGTACGTTTGCCCACTGACAGAGAAATAATCAGTTTATACTTTTAATGGTAGGTTTATTTTAACAGTGAGAGACAGAATAACAACAAAAATATCCAGAAAAATGCATTTCAAAAAAGTTATGAGTTGATTTGTATTTTATAGCTCGATGGGAGGGGGTGACATCATGTTTTAGAGCTCAATGGGGGGGGGGGGGGTGACATCATGTTTTAGAGCTCAATGGGGGGGTGACACTATGTTTTAGAGCTCAATGGGGGTGGGTGGGGGGGGTAACACCATGTTTTAGAGCTCAATGGGGGGTGACACCATGTTTTACAGCCTGATGGGGGTGGGGGGTGACACCATGTTTTAAAGCTCAATGGGGGGGTGACACCATGTTTTAGAGCCTGATGGGGGGTGGGGGGTGACACCATATTTTAGAGCCAGATGTGGGGTTGACACCATGTTTTAGAGTCCGATTTGGGGGGGGGGGGTGTGACACCATGTTTTAGCGCTGATGGGGGGTGACACCATGTTTTAGAGCCAATGGGAGGTGACACCATGTTTTAGAACCGATGGGGGGGTTGACACTATGTTTTAGAGCCCGATTGGGGGTGATGGGGGGGTGACACCATGTTTTAGATCTGATGGGGGGGTGACACCATGTTTTAGAGCCCGATTGGGAGAGGGGGTGACATCATGCTTTAGAGCTAATGGGGGGGGGGGGGTGACACCATGTTTTAGAGCTTGATTGGGAGAAGGGTGACACCATGTTTTAGAACCGATGAGGGGGTTACACCATGTTTTAGAGCTTAATGGGGGGGGGTGACACCATGTTATAGAGCTCAATGGGGGGTTGACACCATGACTTAGAGCTCAATGGGGGGGTGACACCATGTTGTAGAGCCAGATTTGGGGGGTGGCACCATGTTTTAGAGCTCAATGGGGGGGTTGACACCATGTTTTACAGTCGATGGCGGGGTGACACTGTGTTTTAGCGCCGATGGGGGGGTGACACCATGTTTTAGAGCCGATGGGGGGGGTGACACCAGGTTTTACAGCCAATGGAGGGGTGACATGATGTTTTAGAGCCGATGGGGGGGGTGACACCATGTTTTAGAGCCTGATTGGGAGGGGTGCGACACCATGTTTTAGATCTGATGGGGGGTGACACCATGTTTTAGAGCCCGATTGGGGGTGGGGTGACACCATGTTTTAGAGCCAATGGGGGGGTGACACCATGTTTTAGAGCCCAATTGGGAGGGGGGGGTAACACCATGTTTTAGAGCTGATGGGGGGGGGGTGACACCATGTTTTAGAGCCTGATTGGGAGGGGTGCGACACCATGTTTTAGATCTGATGGGGGGTGACACCATGTTTTAGAGCCCGATTGGGGGTGGGGTGACACCATGTTTTAGAGCCAATGGGGGGGTGACACCATGTTTTAAAACCCAATTGGGAGGGGGGGGTAACACCATGTTTTAGAGCTGATGGGGGGGTGACACCATGTTTTAGCACCGATGGGGGGGACACCATGTTTTAGAGCCCGATGGGGGGGGGGGGTGACACCATGTTTTAGAGCTCAATGGGGGGGTGACACCATGTTTTAGAGCTCAATGGGTGTGGGTGGGGGTTAACACAATGTTTTAGAGCTCAATGGGGGGTGGGGGGTGACACCATGTTTTAGAGCCAAATGGGGGGTTGACACCATGTTTTAGAGTCCGATTGGGGGGGGTGACACCATGTTTTAGCGCTGATGGGGGGTGACACCATGTTTTAGAGCCAATAGGAGGTGACACCATGTTTTAGAGCCAATGGGGGGGGGTTTGACACTATGTTTTAGAGCCCGATTGGGGGTGGTGGTGGGGGGGGGTGACACCATGTTTTAGATCCGATGGGGGGGTGACAACATGTTTTAGAGCCCGACTGGGAGAGGGGGGTGACATCATGCTTTAGAGCTGATGGGGGGGGTGACACCATGTTTTAGAGCTTGATTGGGAGGGGGGTGACACCATGTTTTAGAACCGATGAGGGGGTTACACCATGTTTTAGAACTTAATGGGGGGGAGGTGACACCATGTTATAGAGCTCAATGGGGGGGTGACACCATGTTTTAGCACCGATGGGGGGGACACCATGTTTTAGAGCCCGATGGGAAGGGGTGACATCATGTTTTAGAGCCGATGGGGGGGGTGGGGGGGGTGGGGGGAGTGACACCATGTTTTAGAGCTAATGGGGGGGGTGACACCATGTTTTAGAGCCCAATTGGGAGGGGGGGTAACACCATGTTTTAGAGCTTATGGGGGGGTGACACCATGTTTTAGCACCGATGGGGGGGACACCATGTTTTAGAGCCCGATGGGAGGGGGTGACATCATGTTTTAGAGCCGATGGGGGGGGGGAGTGACACCATGTTTTAGAGCTAATGGGGGGGGGTGACACCATGTTTTAGAGCCCAATTGGGAGGGGGGGTAACACCATGTTTTAGAGCTGATGGGGGGGTGACACCATGTTTTAGCACCGATGGGGGACACACCATGTTTTAGAGCCCGATGGGAGGGGGTGACATCATGTTTTAGAGCCGATGGGGGGGGGGGTGACACCATGTTTTAGAGCTCAATGGGGGGGTGACACCATGTTTTAGAGCTCAGTGGGGGTGGGTGGGGGTTAACACAATGTTTTAGAGCTCAATGGGGGGGTGACACCATGTTTTAGAGCCAGATGGGGGGTTGACACCATGTTTTAGAGTACGATTGGGGGGGTGACACCATGATAGGAGGTGACACCATGTTTTAGAGCCGATGGGGGGGGGGGTTGACACTATGTTTTAGAGCCCGATTGGGGGTGGTGGGGGGGGTGACACCATGTTTTAGATCCGATGGTGGTGCTGACACCATGTTTTAGAGCCCGACTGGGAGAGGGGGGTGACATCATGCTTTAGAGCTGATGGGGGGGGGTGACACCATGTTTTAGAGCTTGATTGGGAGGGGGTGACACCATGTTATAGAGCTCAATGGGGGGTTGACACCATGACTTAGAGCTCAATGGGGGGGTGACACCATGTTTTAGAGCTCAATGGGGGGGTGACACCATGTTTTAGAGCTCAATGGGGGGGTGACACCATGTTTTAGAGCCTGATGGGGGTGGGGGGTGACACTATGTTTTAGAGCCAGATGGGGGGGGTTGACACCATGTTTTAGAGCCGATGGGGGGGTGACACCATGTTTTAGCACCGATGGGGGGGTGACACCATGTTTTAGAGCCCATGTAGGGGGGTGTGAAACCATGTTTTAGAACTCAATGGGGGGTGACACCATGTTTTAGAGCCCAATGGGGGGTGGGGGTGACACCATGTTTTAGCGCTGATAGGGGGTGACACCATGTTTTGGAGCCAATAGGAGGTGACACCATGTTTTAGAGCCGATGGGGGGGGGGGTTTGACACTATGTTTTAGAGCCCGATTGTTGGTGCTTGGGGGTGACACCATGTTTTAGATCCGATGGGGGGGTGACAACATGTTTTAGAGCCCGACTGGGAGAAGGGGGTGACATCATGCTTTAGAGCTGATGGAGGAGGGGGGTGACACCATGTTTTAGAGCTTGATTGGGAGGGGGGTGACACCATGTTTAAGAACCGATGAGGGGGTTACACCATGTTTTAGAGCTTAATGGGGGTGGGGGGTGACACCATGTTATAGAGCTCAATAGAGGGTTGACACCATGACTTAGAGCTCAATGGGGGGGTGACACCATGTTTTAGAGCTCAATGGGGGGGGTGACACCATGTTTAGAGCTCAATGGGGGGGGTGACACCATTTATTAGAGCCCGATGGGGGTGGGGGGTGACACTATGTTTTAGAGCCAGATGGGGGGTTGACACCATGTTTTAGAGCCGATGGGGGGGGTGACACCATGTTTTAGCGCCGATGGGGGGGGTGACACCATGTTTTAGAACTCAATGGGGGGTGACACCATGTTTTAGAGCCCGATGGGGGGTGGGGGTGACACCATGTATTAGAGCCTGATGTGGGGATTGACACCATGTTTTAGAGCCCGATTGGTGGTGGTGGGGGGGTGACACCATGATTTAGAGCCCGATGGGGGGTGGTGAGGGGGGTGACACCATGTTTTAGAGCCCGACTGGCAGCAGGGGTGACATCATGCTTTACAGCTGATGGGGGGGTGACACCATGTTTGAGAGCCGATGGAGGGGGTTACACCATGATTTAGAGCTTAATGGGGGGGTGACACCATGTTATAGAGCTCAATGGGGGGGTTGACACCATGTTTTAGAGCTCAATGGGGGGGTGACACAATGTTTCAGAGCCCGATTTGGGGGGTGGCACCATGTTTTAGAGCTGATGGGGGGTGACACCATGTTTTACAGCCGATGGGGGTGGGGTGATACCAGGTTTTAGAGCCAATGGGGGGGGTGACACAATGTTTTAGAGCCGATGGGGGTTGACACTATGTTTTAGAGCCCGATTTGGGGTGGTGACACCATGTTTTAGATCCGATGTGGGGGTGACACCATGTTTTAGAGCCTGATTGGGAGTGGGGGGTGACATCATGCTTTAGAGCTGATGGGGGGGTGACACCGTGTTTTAGAGCCTGATTGGGAGGGGGGTGACACCATGTTTTAGAGCCGATCGGGGGGTGACACCATGACTTAGAGTTCAATGGGGGGTTTACACCATGTTTTAGAGCCCGATTTGGGGGTGTGGCACCATGTTTTAGAGCCGATGGGGGGTGACATGTTTTAGAGCTTAATGGGGGGGGGTGACACCATGTTGTAGAGCTTAATGGGGGGGGGGGTGACACCATGTTGTAGAGCTTAATGGGGGGGGGGGTGACACCATGTTGTAGAGCTTAATGGGGGGGTGACACCCTGTTATAGAGCTCAATGGGGGGTTGACACCATGACCTTTAGTTGAATGGGGGGTTGACACCATGTTTTAGAGCCCGATTGGGAGGGGGGGTGACACCATGTTTTAGAGCCGATAGGGGGGTGACACCATGTTTTCGAGCCCGGTGGGAGGGGGTGACATCATGTTTTAGAGCCGATGGGGGGGGGTGACACCATGTTTTAGAGCCCGATTGGGAGGGGGTGATACAATGATTTAGAGCCAGGTGGGGGGTTGACACTATGTTTTAGAGCCTGATTGAGGGTGGTGGGGGGTGACACCATGATTTAGAGCCCGATGGGGGGGGTGGGGGGATGTGACACCATGTTTTAGATCCGATGGGAGGTGACACCATGTTTTAGAGCATGATTGGGAGTGAGGGGTGACATCATGCTTTAGAGCTGATGGGGGGGGGGGGGTGACACCCAGTTTTAGAGCCTGATTGGGAGGGGGTGGCACCGTGTTTTAGAGCCGATGGGGGGGTGACACCATGTTTTAGAGCCGATGGGGGGGTGACAAAATGTTTTAGAGCTTAATGAGGGGTTGACACCATGTTGTAGAGCTTAATGGGGGGGTGACACCATGTTATAGAGCTCAATGGGGGGTTGACACCATGACTT
This sequence comes from Aquarana catesbeiana, assembly GCF_042186555.1. NCBI lineage: Eukaryota > Metazoa > Chordata > Amphibia > Anura > Ranidae > Aquarana > Aquarana catesbeiana. The sequence continues at coordinate 570,859,645 of NC_133325.1, read as the reverse complement.
AGAGCTCAATGGGGGGGTGACACCATGTTTTAGAGCCCGATTTGGGGGTGTGGCACCATGTTTTAGAGCCGATGGGGGGGGGGGGGAGTGACACCATGTTTTAGAGCTAATGGGGGGGGTGACACCATGTTTTAGAGCCCAATTGGGAGGGGGGGTAACACCATGTTTTAGAGCTTATGGGGGGGTGACACCATGTTTTAGCACCGATGGGGGGGACACCATGTTTTAGAGCCCGATGGGAGGGGGTGACATCATGTTTTAGAGCCCAATTGGGAGGGGGGGTAACACCATGTTTTAGAGCTGATGGGGGGGTGACACCATGTTTTAGCACCGATGGGGGACACACCATGTTTTAGAGCCCGATGGGAGGGGGTGACATCATGTTTTAGAGCCGATGGGGGGGGGGGGGTGACACCATGTTTTAGAGCTCAATGGGGGGGTGACACCATGTTTTAGAGCTCAGTGGGGGTGGGTGGGGGTTAACACAATGTTTTAGAGCTCAATGGGGGGTGACACCATGTTTTAGAGGCAGATGGGGGGTTGACACCATGTTTTAGAGTACGATTGGGGGGGGTAACACCATGTTTTAGCGCTGATGGGGGGGTGACACCATGTTTTAGAGCCAATAGGAGGTGACACCATGTTTTAGAGCCGATGGGGGGGGGGGTTTGACACTATGTTTTAGAGCCCGATTGGGGGTGGTGGGGGGGGGGGGGTGACACCATGTTTTAGATCCGATGGTGGTGGTGACACCATGTTTTAGAGCCCGACTGGGAGAGGGGGGTGACATCATGCTTTAGAGCTGATGGGGGGGGGGGGTGACACCATGTTTTAGAGCTTGATTGGGAGGGGGTGACACCATGTTATGGAGCTCAATGGGGGGTTGACACCATGACTTAGAGCTCAATGGGGGGGGTGACACCATGTTCTAGAGCTCAATGGGGGGGTGACACCATGTTTTAGAGCTCAATGGGGGGGTGACACCATGTTTTAGAGCCTGATGGGGGTGGGGGGTGACACTATGTTTTAGAGCCAGATGGGGGGGGTTGACACCATGTTTTAGAGCCGATGGGGGGGTGACACCATGTTTTAGCACCGATGGGGGGGTGACACCATGTTTTAGAGCCCATGTAGGGGGGTGTGACACCATGTTTTAGAACTCAATGGGGGGTGACACCATGTTTTAGAGCCCAATGGGGGGGTGGGGGTGACACCATGTTTTAGAGCCTGATGTGGAGGTTGACACCATGTTTTAGAGCCCGATTGGTGGTGGTGGGGGGGTGACACCATGATTTAGAGCCTGATGGGGGGTAGTGACACCATGTTTTAAAGCCCGATTGGGAGCAGGGGTGACATCACGCTTTACAGCTGATGCGGGGGTGACACCATGTTTGAGAGCCGATGGAGGGGGTAACACCATGATTTAGAGCTTAATGGGGGGGTGACACCATGTTATAGAGCTCAATAGGGGGTTGACACCATGACTTAGAGCTCAATGGGGGGGTCACACCATGTTTTAGAGCTCAATGGGGGGGGGGGGTGACACCATGTTTAGAGCTCAATGGGGGGGTGACACCATTTATTAGAGCCAGATGGGGGTGGGGGGTGACACCATGTTTTAGAGCTCAATGGGGGGGTTGACACCATGTTTTACAGCCAATGGTGGGGTGACACCATGTTTTAGCACCGATGGGGGGGGTGACACCATGTTTTAGAGCCAGATGGGGGGGTTGACACCATGTTTTAGCGCCAATGGGGGGGTGACACAATGTTTTAGAGCCCGATGGGGGGTGGGGGTGACACCATGTATTAGAGCCTGATGTGGGGATTGACACCATGTTTTAGAGCCCGATTGGTGGTGGTGGGGGGGGTGACACCATGATTTAGAGCCCGATGGGGGGTGGTGAGGGGGGTGACACCATGTTTTAGAGCCAGACTGGGAGCAGGGGTGACATCATGCTTTACAGCTGATGGGGGGGGGGGGTGACACCATGTTTGAGAGCCGATGGAGGGGGTTACACCATGATTTAGAGCTTAATGGGGGGGTGACACCATGTTATAGAGCTCAATGGGGGGGTTGACACCATGTTTTAGAGCTCAATGGGGGGGTGACACAATGTTTCAGAGCCCGATTTGGGGGGTGGCACCATGTTTTAGAGCTGATGGGGGGTGACACCATGTTTTACAGCCGATGGGGGTGGGGTGATACCAGGTTTTAGAGCCAATGGGGGGGTGACGCAATGTTTTAGAGCCGATGGGGGTTGACACTATGTTTTAGAGCCCGATTTGGGGTGGTGACACCATGTTTTAGATCCGATGTGGGGGTGACACCATGTTTTAGAGCCCGATTGGGAGAGGAGGGTGACATCATGCTTTAGAGCTGATAGGGGGGGGTGACACCATGTTTTAGCACCGATGGGGGGGGGTGACACCATGTTTTAGAGCCTATGGGGGGGGGTGACACCATGTTTTAGAGCTCAATGGGGGGTGATACCATGTTTTAGAGCCCGATGGGGGGGTGACACCATGTTTTAGAGCCCGATGGGGGGGGTGACAACATGTTTTAGAGCTCAATGGGGGGGGGGGGGTGACACCATGTTTTAGAGCTCAATGGGGGGGTTGACACCATGTTTTACAGCCAATGGTGGGGTGACACCATGTTTTAGCACCGATGGGGGGGGTGACACCATGTTTTAGAGCCAGATGGGGGGGTTGACACCATGTTTTAGCGCCAATGGGGGGGTGACACAATGTTTTAGAGCCTGATGGGGGGTGGGGGTGACACCATGTTTTAGAGCCTGATGTGGGGGTTGACACCATGTTTTAGAGCCCGATTGGTGGTGGTGGTGGGGGGTGACACCATGATTTAGAGTCCGATGGGGGGGGTGACACCATGTTTTACATACGATGGGGGGTGACACCGTGTTTTAGAGCCCGATTGGGAGCGGGGGGTGACATCATGCTTTACAGCTGATGGGGGGGGGACACACCATGTTTTAGAGCGTGACTGGGAGGGGGGTGACACCATATTTTAGAGCTTAATGGGGGGGTTGATACCATGTTTTACAGCCGATGGCGGAGTGACACCATGTTTTAGCACCGATGGGGGGGGTCACCATGTTTTAGAGCCTATGGGGGGGAGGTGACACCATGTTTTAGAGCTCAATGGGGGGTGACACCATGTTTTAGAGCCCGATGGGGGGGTGACACCATGTTTTAGAGCTCAATGGGGGGGGGGGGGGTGACACCATGTTATAGAACTCAATGGGGGGGTGACACCATGTTATAGAACTCAATGGGGGGGTTGACACCAAGTTTTAGAGCTCAATGGGGGGGTGACACCATGTTTCAGAGATGATGGGGGGATGACACAATTGTTTTAGAGCCGATGGGGGTTGACACTATGTTTTAGAGCCCGACTGGGGGTGGTTGTGGAAAGGTGACACCATGTTTTAGATCCGATGTGGGGGAGACACCATGTTTTAGAGCCCGATTGGGAGAGGGGGGGTGACGTCATGCTTTAGAGCTGATGAGAGGGTGTGACATCATGTTTTAGCGCCGATGGGGGGGTGACACCATGTTTTAGAGCTTAATGGGGGTGGGGGGTGACACCATGTTATAGAGCTCAATAGGGGGTTGACACCATGACTTAGAGCTCAATGGGGGGTGACACCATGTTTTAGAGCTCAATGGGGGGGGTGACACCATGTTTAGAGCTCAATGGGGGGGGGGTGACACCATTTATTAGAGCCCGATGGGGGTGGGGGGTGACACTATGTTTTAGAGCCAGATGGGGGGTTGACACCATGTTTTAGAGCCGATGGGGGGGTGACACCATGTTTTAGCACCGATGGGGGGGTGACACCATGTTTTAGCGCCGATGGGGGGGGTGACACCATGTTTTAGAACTCAATGGGGGGTGACACCATGTTTTAGAGCCCGATGGGGGGTGGGGGTAACACCATGTATTAGAGCCTGATGTGGGGATTGACACCATGTTTTAGAGCCCGATTGGTGGTGGTGGGGGGGTGACACCATGATTTAGAGCCCGATGGGGGGTGGTGAGGGGGGTGACACCATGTTTTAGAGCCCGACTGGCAGCAGGGGTGACATCATGCTTTACAGCTGATGGGGGGGTGACACCATGTTTGAGAGCCGATGGAGGGGGTTACACCATGATTTAGAGCTTAATGGGGGGGGTGACACCATGTTATAGAGCTCAATGGGGGGGTTGACACCATGTTTTAGAGCTCAATGGGGGGGTGACACAGTGTTTCAGAGCCCGATTTGGGGGGTGGCACCATGTTTTAGAGCTGATGGGGGGTGACACCATGTTTTACAGCCGATGGGGGTGGGGTGATACCAGGTTTTAGAGCCAATGGGGGGGGTGACACAATGTTTTAGAGCCGATGGGGGTTGACACTATGTTTTAGAGCCCGATTTGGGGTGGTGACACCATGTTTTAGATCCGATGTGGGGGTGACACCATGTTTTAGAGCCCGATTGGGAGAGGAGGGTGACATCATGCTTTAGAGCTGATAGGGGGGGGTGACACCATGTTTTAGCACCGATGGGGGGGGGGTGACACCATGTTTTAGAGCCTATGGGGGGGTGTGACACCATGTTTTAGAGCTCAATGGGGGGTGATACCATGTTTTAGAGCCCGATGGGGGGGTGACACCATGTTTTAGAGCCCGATGGGGGAGGTGACAACATGTTTTAGAGCTCAATGGGGGGGGGGTGACACCATGTTTTAGAGCTCAATGGGGGGGTTGACACCATGTTTTACAGCCAATGGTGGGGTGACACCATGTTTTAGCACCGATGGGGGGGGTGACATCATGTTTTAGAGCCAGATGGGGGGGTTGACACCATGTTTTAGCGCCAATGGGGGGGTGACACAATGTTTTAGAGCCTGATGGGGGGTGGGGGTGACACCATGTTTTAGAGCCTGATGTGGGGGTTGACACCATGTTTTAGAGCCCGATTGGTGGTGGTGGTGGGGGGTGACACCATGATTTAGAGTCCGATGGGGGGGGTGACACCATGTTTTACATACGATGGGGGGTGACACCGTGTTTTAGAGCCCGATTGGGAGCGGGGGGTGACATCATGCTTTACAGCTGATGGGGGGGACACACCATGTTTTAGAGCGTGACTGGGAGGGGGGTGACACCATGTTTGAGAGCCGATGGAGGGGGTGACACCGTGATTTAGAGCTTAATGGGGGGGTGACACCATGTTATAGAACTCAATGGGGGGTTGACACCAAGTTTTAGAGCTCAATGGGGGAGTGACACCATGTTTCAGAGATGATGGGGGGTGGCACCATGTTTTAGAGCCGATGGGGGTGTGGTGACACCATGTTTTAGAGCTCAATGGGGGGTGATACCATGTTTTAGAGCCCGATGGGGGGGTGACACTGTGTTTTAGGGCTCAATGGGAGGGGGGGGTGACACCATGTTTTAGAGCTTAATGGGGGGGTTGATACCATGTTTTACAGCCGATGGCGGAGTGACACCATGTTTTAGCACCGATGGGGGGGTCACCATGTTTTAGAGCCTATGGGGGGGAGGTGACACCATGTTTTAGAGCTCAATGGGGGGTGACACCATGTTTTAGAGCCCGATGGGGGGGGTGACACCATGTTTTAGAGCTCAATGGGGGGGGGGGTGACACCATGTTATAGAACTCAATGGGGGGGTGACACCATGTTATAGAACTCAATGGGGGGGTTGACACCAAGTTTTAGAGCTCAATGGGGGGGTGACACCATGTTTCAGAGATGATGGGGGGATGACACAATTGTTTTAGAGCCGATGGGGGTTGACACTATGTTTTAGAGCCCGACTGGGGGTGGTTGTGGAAAGGTGACACCATGTTTTAGATCCGATGTGGGGGAGACACCATGTTTTAGAGCCCGATTGGGAGAGGGGGGGTGACGTCATGCTTTAGAGCTGATGAGAGGGTGTGACATCATGTTTTAGCGCCGATGGGGGGGTGACACCATGTTTTAGAGCTTAATGGGGGTGGGGGGTGACACCATGTTATAGAGCTCAATAGGGGGTTGACACCATGACTTAGAGCTCAATGGGGGGTGACACCATGTTTTAGAGCTCAATGGGGGGGGGTGACACCATGTTTAGAGCTCAATGGGGGGGGTGACACCATTTATTAGAGCCCGATGGGGGTGGGGGGTGACACTATGTTTTAGAGCCAGATGGGGGGTTGACACCATGTTTTAGAGCCGATGGGGGGGTGACACCATGTTTTAGCACCGATGGGGGGGTGACACCATGTTTTAGCGCCGATGAGGGGGGTGACACCATGTTTTAGAACTCAATGGGGGGTGACACCATGTTTTAGAGCCCGATGGGGGGTGGGGGTAACACCATGTATTAGAGCCTGATGTGGGGATTGACACCATGTTTTAGAGCCCGATTGGTGGTGGTGGGGGGGTGACACCATGATTTAGAGCCCGATGGGGGGTGGTGAGGGGGGTGACACCATGTTTTAGAGCCGATGGAGGGGGTTACACCATGATTTAGAGCTTAATGGGGGGGGTGACACCATGTTATAGAGCTCAATGGGGGGGTTGACACCATGTTTTAGAGCTCAATGGGGGGGTGACACAATGTTTCAGAGCCCGATTTGGGGGGTGGCACCATGTTTTAGAGCTGATGGGGGGTGACACCATGTTTTACAGCCGATGGGGGTGGGGTGATACCAGGTTTTAGAGCCAATGGGGGGGGTGACACAATGTTTTAGAGCCGATGGGGGTTGACACTATGTTTTAGAGCCCGATTTGGGGTGGTGACAGCATGTTTTAGATCCGATGTGGGGCTGACACCATGTTTTAGAGCCCGATTGGGAGAGGACGGTGACATCATGCTTTAGAGCTGATGGGGGGGGGTGACACCATGTTTTAGCACCGATGGGGGGGTCACACCATGTTTTAGAGCCTATGGGGGGGTGTGACACCATGTTTTAGAGCTCAATGGGGGGTGATACCATGTTTTAGAGCCCGATGGGGGGGTGACACCATGTTTTAGAGCCCGATGGGGGGGTGACACCATGTTTTAGAGCTCAATGGGGGGGGGGGTGACACCATGTTTTAGAGCTCAATGGGGGGGTTGACACCATGTTTTACAGCCAATGGTGGGGTGACACCATGTTTTAGCACCGATGGGGGGGGGGGGGTGACACCATGTTTTAGAGCCAGATGGGGGGGTTGACACCATGTTTTAGCGCCAATGGGGGGGGTGACACAATGTTTTAGAGCCTGATGGGGGGTGGGGGTGACACCATGTTTTAGAGCCTGATGTGGGGGTTGACACCATGTTTTAGAGCCCGATTGGTGGTGGGGGGGGGGGTGACACCATGATTTAGAGTCTGATGGGGGGGGTGACACCATTTTTACATACGATGGGGGGTGACACCGTGTTTTAGAGCCCGATTGGGAGCAGGGGGTGACATCATGCTTTACAGCTGATGGGGGGGGGGACACACACCATGTTTTAGAGCGTGACTGGGAGGGGGGTGACACCATGTTTGAGAGCCGATGGAGGGGGTGACACCATGATTTAGAGCTTAATGGGGGGGTGACACCATGTTATAGAACTCAATGGATGGTTGACACCAATTTTTAGAGCTCAATGGGGGGGTGACACCATGTTTCAGAGATGATGGGGGGTGGCACCATGTTTTAGAGCTGATGGGGGTGGGGCGACACCATGTTTTAGAGCTCAATGGGGGGTGATACCATGTTTTAGAGCCCGATGGGGGGGGGGGTGACACTGTGTTTTAGGGCTCAATGGGGGGTGACACCATGTTTTAGAGCTTAATGGGGGGGTTGATACCATGTTTTACAGCCGATGGCGGAGTGACACCATGTTTTAGCACCGATGGGGGGGTCACCATGTTTTAGAGCCTATGGGGGGGAGGTGACACCATGTTTTAGAGCTCAATGGGGGGTGACACCATGTTTTAGAGCCCGATGGGGGGGTGACACCATGTTTTAGAGCTCAATGGGGGGGGGGGGGGGGTGACACCATGTTATAGAACTCAATGGGGGGGTGACACCATGTTATAGAACTCAATGGGGGGGTTGACACCAAGTTTTAGAGCTCAATGGGGGGGTGACACCATGTTTCAGAGATGATGGGGGGATGACACAATTGTTTTAGAGCCGATGGGGGTTGACACTATGTTTTAGAGCCCGAATGGGGGTGGTTGTGGAAAGGTGACACTATGTTTTAGATCCGATGTGGGGGAGACACCATGTTTTAGAGCCCGATTGGGAGAGGGGGGTGACGTCATGCTTTAGAGCTGATGAGAGGGTGTGACATCATGTTTTAGCGCCGATGGGGGGGTGACACCATGTTTTAGAGGCCATGGGGGGGGGGTGTGACACCATGTTTTAGAGCTCAATGGGGGGGTGACACCATGTTTTAGAGCCCGATGGGGGGTGACACCATGTTTTAGAGCCCGATGTGGGGGTTGATTCCATGTTTTAGATCCTGATGGGGGGGTTGACATCATGTGTCAGAGCCTGATTGGAGGGGGGGGGTGGCACCATGTTTTAGTGCCAATGGGGGCTGACACCATGTTTTAGAGCCAATGGGGGGTGACACCATGTTTTAGAGCCGATGGGGGGGTGACACCATGATTTAGAGCCAGATGTGAAGGGTTGACACTATGTTTTAGAGCCCGATTGGGGGTAGTGGGGGTGACACCATGATTTAGAGCCCGATAGGGGGTGGTGGGGGGGTGACACCATGTTTTAGATCCGATGGGGGGGTGACACCATGTTTTAGAGCCAATGGGGGGGGTGACACCATGTTTTAGAGCCGATGGGGGGGTGACACCATGTTTTAGAGCCGATGGGGGGGTGACACCATGTTTTAGAGCCGATGGGGGGGTGACACCATGTTTTAGAGCCAGATGGGGGGGTTGACACTATGTTTTAGAGCCCGATTAGGGGTGGTGGGGGTGACACCATGATTTAGAGCCCGATAGGGGGTGTTGGGGGGGTGACACCATGTTTTAGATCCGATGGGGGGGTGACACCATGTTTTAGAGCCCGATTGGGAGAGGGGGGTGACATCATGCTTTAGAGCTGATGGGGGGTGACACCATGTTTTAGAGCCTGATTAGGAGGGGGGGTGACACCATGTTTTAGAGCCGATGGGGGGGGTTGACGCCATGTTTTAGAGCTTAATAGGGGGTAACACCATGTTATAGAGCTCAGTTGGGGGGTTGACATCATGTTTTAGAGCTCAAAGGTGGGGTGACACCATGTTTCAGAGCCCGATTTGTGGGGTGGCACCATGTTTTAGAGCCGATGGGGGTGGGGTGACACCAGGTTTTAGAGCCTATGGGGGGAATGACACGATGTTTTAGAGCCGATGGGGGTTGACACTATGTTTTAGAGACCGATTGGGGGTGGTGGTGGGGGGGATGACACCATGTTTTAGATCCGATGGGGGGGTGACACCATGTTTTAGAGCCCGATTGGGAGAGGGGGGTGACATCATGCTTTAGAGCTGATTCATGGGGGGGGGGGGGTGACACCATGTTTTAGAGCCCGATGTGGGGGTTGACACCATGTTTTAGAGCCTGATGGGGGGGTTGACATCATGTGTTAGAGCCTGATCGGGGGGGGGGTGGCACCCCGATGGGGGGGTGACACCATGATTTAGAGCCAGTTGGGGGGTTGACACTATGTTTTAGAGCCCGATTGGGGTGGTGCGGGGGTGACACCATGATTTAGAGCCCGATGGAGGGTGGAGGGGGGTAACACCATGTTTTAGATCTGATGGGGGGTGACACCATGTTTTAGAGCCTAATTGGGAGTGGGGGGTGACATCATGCTTTAGAGCTGATGGGGGGGTGACACCGTGTTTTAGAGCCTGATTGGGAGGGGGGTGACACCATGTTTTAGAGCCGATGGGGGGGTGACACCATGACTTAGAGTTCAATGGGGGGTTTACACCATGTTTTAGAGCCCGATTTGGGGGTGTGGCACCATGTTTTAGAGCCGATGGGGGGGTGACATGTTTTAGAGCTTAATGGGGGGGGGTGACACCATGTTGTAGAGCTTAATGGGGGGGTGACACCTGTTATAGAGCTCAATGGGGGGTTGACACCATGACCTTTAGTTGAATGGGGGGTTGACACCATGTTTTAGAGCCCGATTGGAAGGGGGGGGTGACACCATGTTTTAGAGCCGATAGGGGGGTGACACCATGTTTTCGAGCCCGGTGGGAGGGGGTGACATCATGTTTTAGAGCCGATGGGGGGGTGACACCATGTTTTAGAGCCCGATTGGGAGGGGGTGATACCATGATTTAGAGCCAGGTGGGGGGTTGACACTATGTTTTAGAGCCTGATTGAGGGTGGTGGGGGGTGACACCATGATTTAGAGCCCGATGGGGGGGTGGGGGGATGTGACACCATGTTTTAGATCCGATGGGAGGTGACACCATGTTTTAGAGCCTGATTGGGAGTGAGGGGTGACATCATGCTTTAGAGCTGATGGGGGGGGGGGGTGACACCCAGTTTTAGAGCCTGATTTGGAGGGGGTGGCACCGTGTTTTAGAGCTAATGGGGGGGTGACACCATGTTTTAGAGCCGATGGGGGGGTGACAAAATGTTTTAGAGCTTAATGAGGGGTTGACACCATGTTGTAGAGCTTAATGGGGGGGTGACACCATGTTATAGAGCTCAATGGGGGGTTGACACCATGACTTAGAGCTCAATGGGGGGGTGACACCATGTTTTAGAGCCCGATTTGGGGGTGTGGCACCATGTTTTAGAGCCGATGGGGGGGGGGAGTGACACCATGTTTTAGAGCTAATGGGGGGGGTGACACCATGTTTTAGAGCCCAATTGGGAGAGGGGGTAACACCATGTTTTAGAGCTTATGGGGGGGGTGACACCATGTTTTAGCACCGATGGGGGACAGACCATGTTTTAGAGCCCGATGGGAGGGGGGTGACATCATGTTTTAGAGCCGATGGGGGGGGTGACACCATGTTTTAGAGCTCAATGGGGGGGGTGACACCATGTTTTAGAGCTCAGTGGGGGTGGGTGGGGGTTAACACAATGTTTTAGAGCTCAATGGGGGGTGACACCATGTTTTAGAGGCAGATGGGGGGTTGACACCATGTTTTAGAGTACGATTGGGGGGGGTGACACCATGTTTTAGCGCTGATGGGGGGGTGACACCATGTTTTAGAGCCAATAGGAGGTGACACCATGTTTTAGAGCCGATGGGGGGGGGGGGGGGTTTGACACTATGTTTTAGAGCCCGATTGGGGGTGGTGGGGGGGGGTGACACCATGTTTTAGATCCAATGGTGGTGGTGACACCATGTTTTAGAGCCCGACTGGGAGAGGGGGGTGACATCATGCTTTAGAGCTGATGGGGGGGGGGGGTGACACCATGTTTTAGAGCTTGATTGGGAGGGGGTGACACCATGTTATGGAGCTCAATGGGGGGTTGACACCATGACTTAGAGCTCAATGGGGGGGTGACACCATGTTTTAGAGTTCAATGGGGGGGTGACACCATGTTTTAGAGCCCAATGGGGGGGTGACACCATGTTTTAGAGCCTGATGGGGGTGGGGGGTGACACTATGTTTTAGAGCCAGATGGGGGGGGTTGACACCATGTTTTAGAGCCGATGGGGGGGTGACACCATGTTTTAGCACCGATGGGGGTGTGACACCATGTTTTAGAACTCAATGGGGGGTGACACCATGTTTTAGAGCCCAATGGGGGGTGGGGGTGACACCATGTTTTAGAGCCTGATGTGGAGGTTGACACCATGTTTTAGAGCCCGATTGGTGGTGGTGGGGGGGTGACACCATGATTTAGAGCCTGATGGGGGGTAGTGACACCATGTTTTAGATACGATGGGGGGTGACACCATGTTTTAGAGCCCGATTGGGAGCAGGGGTGACATCACGCTTTACAGCTGATGCGGGGGTGACACCATGTTTGAGAGCCGATGGAGGTGGTGACATCATGATTTAGAGCTTAATGGGGGGGTGACACCATGTTATAGAGCTCAATAGGGGGTTGACACCATGACTTAGAGCTCAATGGGGGGGTCACACCATGTTTTAGAGCTCAATGGGGGGGGGGGGGTGACACCATGTTTAGAGCTCAATGGGGGGGTGACACCATTTATTAGAGCCCGATGGGGGTGGGGGTTGACACCATGTTTTAGAGCCGATGGGGGGGTGACACCATGTTTTAGCGCCGATGGAGGGGGGTGACACCATGTTTTAGCGCCGATGGGAGGGGTGACACCATGTTTTAGAACTCAATGGGGGGGTGACACCATGTTTTAGAGCCCGATGGGGGGTGGGGGTGACACCATGTATTAGAGCCTGATGTGGGGATTGACACCATGTTTTAGAGCCCGATGGGGGGTGGTGAGGGGGGTGACACCATGTTTTAGAGCCCGACTGGGAGCAGGGGTGACATCATGCTTTACAGCTGATGGGGGGGGTGACACCATGTTTGAGAGCCGATGGAGGGGGTTACACCATGATTTAGAGCTTAATGGGGGGGTGACACCATGTTATAGAGCTCAATGGGGGGGTTAACACCATGTTTTAGAGCTCAATGGGGGGGTGACACAATGTTTCAGAGCCCGATTTGGGGGGTGGCACCATGTTTTAGAGCTGATGGGGGGTGACACCATGTTTTACAGCCGATGGGGGTGGGGTGATACCAGGTTTTAGAGCCAATGGGGGGGTGACACAATGTTTTAGAGCCGATGGGGGTTGACACTATGTTTTAGAGCCCGATTTGGGGTGGTGACACCATGTTTTAGATCCGATGTGGGGGTGACACCATGTTTTAGAGCCCGATTGGGAGAGGAGGGTGACATCATGCTTTAGAGCTGATAGGGGGGGTGACACCATGTTTTAGCACCGATGGGGGGGGTGACACCATGTTTTAGAGCCTATGGGGGGGTGTGACACCATGTTTTAGAGCTCAATAGGGGGTGATACCATGTTTTAGAGCCCGATGGGGGGGTGACACCATGTTTTAGAGCCCGATGGGGGGAGTGACAACATGTTTTAGAGCTCAATGGGGGGGGGGGGGGGTGACACCATGTTTTAGAGCTCAATGGGGGGGTTGACACCATGTTTTACAGCCAATGGTGGGGTGACACCATGTTTTAGCACCGATGGGGGGGGTGACACCATGTTTTAGAGCCAGATGGGGGGGTTGACACCATGTTTTAGCGCCAATGGGGGGGTGACACAATGTTTTAGAGCCTGATGGGGGGTGGGGGTGACACCATGTTTTAGAGCCTGATGTGGGGGTTGACACCATGTTTTAGAGCCCGATTGGTGGTGGTGGTGGGGGGTGACACCATGATTTAGAGTCCGATGGGGGGGGTGACACCATGTTTTACATACGATGGGAGGTGACACCGTGTTTTAGAGCCCGATTGGGAGCGGGGGGTGACATCATGCTTTACAGCTGATGGGGGGGGGACACACCATGTTTTAGAGCGTGACTGGGAGGGGGGTGACACCATGTTTGAGAGCCGATGGAGGGGGTGACACCGTGATTTAGAGCTTAATGGGGGGGTGACACCATGTTATAGAACTCAATGGGGGGTTGACACCAAGTTTTAGAGCTCAATGGGGGAGTGACACCATGTTTCAGAGATGATGGGGGGTGGCACCATGTTTTAGAGCCGATGGGGGTGTGGTGACACCATGTTTTAGAGCTCAATGGGGGGTGATACCATGTTTTAGAGCCCGATGGGGGGGTGACACTGTGTTTTAGGGCTCAATGGGAGGGGGGGGGTGACACCATGTTTTAGAGCTTAATGGGGGGGTTGATACCATGTTTTACAGCCGATGGCGGAGTGACACCATGTTTTAGCACCGATGGGGGGGTCACCATGTTTTAGAGCCTATGGGGGGGAGGTGACACCATGTTTTAGAGCTCAATGGGGGGTGACACCATGTTTTAGAGCCCGATGGGGGGGGTGACACCATGTTTTAGAGCTCAATGGGGGGGGGGGGGGTGAAACCATGTTATAGAACTCAATGGGGGGGTGACACCATGTTATAGAACTCAATGGGGGGGTTGACACCAAGTTTTAGAGCTCAATGGGGGGGTGACACCATGTTTCAGAGATGATGGGGGGATGACACAATTGTTTTAGAGCCGATGGGGGTTGACACTATGTTTTAGAGCCCGACTGGGGGTGGTTGTGGAAAGGTGACACCATGTTTTAGATCCGATGTGGGGGAGACACCATGTTTTAGAGCCCGATTGGGAGAGGGGGGGTGACGTCATGCTTTAGAGCTGATGAGAGGGTGTGACATCATGTTTTAGCGCCGATGGGGGGGTGACACCATGTTTTAGAGCTTAATGGGGGTGGGGGGTGACACCATGTTATAGAGCTCAATAGGGGGTTGACACCATGACTTAGAGCTCAATGGGGGGGTGACACCATGTTTTAGAGCTCAATGGGGGGGGTGACACCATGTTTAGAGCTCAATGGGGGGGTGACACCATTTATTAGAGCCCGATGGGGGTGGGGGGTGACACTATGTTTTAGAGCCAGATGGGGGGTTGACACCATATTTTAGAGCCGAAGGGGGGGGTGACACCATGTTTTAGCGCCGATGGGGGGGTGACACCATGTTTTAGCGCCAATGGGGGGGGTGACACCATGTTTTAGAACTCAATGGGGGGTGACACCATGTTTTAGAGCCCGATGGGGGGTGGGGGTGACACCATGTATTAGAGCCTGATGTGGGGATTGACACCATGTTTTAGAGCCCGATTGGTGGTGGTGGGGGGGTGACACCATGATTTAGAGCCCGATGGGGGGTGGTGAGGGGGGTGACACCATGTTTTAGAGCCCGACTGGCAGCAGGGGTGACATCATGCTTTACAGCTGATAGGGGGGGTGACACCATGTTTGAGAGCCGATGGAGGGGGTTACACCATGATTTAGAGCTTAATGGGGGGGTGACACCATGTTATAGAGCTCAATGGGGGGGTTGACACCATGTTTTAGAGCTCAATGGGGGGGTGACACAATGTTTCAGAGCCCGATTTGGGGGGTGGCACCATGTTTTAGAGCTGATGGGGGGTGACACCATGTTTTACAGCCGATGGGGGTGGGGTGATACCAGGTTTTAGAGCCAATGGGGGGGGTGACACAATGTTTTAGAGCCGATGGGGGTTGACACTATGTTTTAGAGCCCGATTTGGGGTGGTGACAGCATGTTTCAGATCCGATGTGGGGGTGACACCATGTTTTAGAGCCCGATTGGGAGAGGAGGGTGACATCATGCTTTAGAGCTGATGGGGGGGGGTGACACCATGTTTTAGCACCGATGGGGGGGGTGACACCATGTTTTAGAGCCTATGGGGGGGTGTGACACCATGTTTTAGAGCTCAATGGGGGGTGATACCATGTTTTAGAGCCCGATGGGGGGGTGACACCATGTTTTAGAGCCCGATGGGGGGGTGACACCATGTTTTAGAGCTCAATGGGGGGGGGGGGTGTGACACCATGTTTTAGAGCTCAATGGGGGGGTTGACACCATGTTTTACAGCCAATGGTGGGGTGACACCATGTTTTAGCACCGATGGGGGGGGGGGGGGGTGACACCATGTTTTAGAGCCAGATGGGGGGGTTGACACCATGTTTTAGCGCCAATGGGGGGGTGACACAATGTTTTAGAGCCTGATGGGGGGTGGGGGTGACACCATGTTTTAGAGCCTGATGTGGGGGTTGACACCATGTTTTAGAGCCCGATTGGTGGTGGTGGGGGGGTGACACCATGATTTAGAGTCTGATGGGGGGGGGTGACACCATTTTTACATACGATGGGGGGTGACACCGTGTTTTAGAGCCCGATTGGGAGCAGGGGGTGACATCATGCTTTACAGCTGATGGGGGGGGGGGACACACCATGTTTTAGAGCGTGACTAGGAGGGGGGTGACACCATGTTTGAGAGCCGATGGAGGGGGTGACACCATGATTTAGAGCTTAATGGGGGGGTGACACCATGTTATAGAACTCAATGGGGGGTTGACACCAAGTTTTAGAGCTCAATGTGGGGGTGACACCATGTTTCAGATATGATGGGGGGTGGCACTATGTTTTAGAGCTCAATGGGGGGTGATACCATGTTTTAGAGCCCGATGGGGGGGGGGGTGACACTGTGTTTTAGGGCTCAATGGGGGGGTGACACCATGTTTTAGAGCTTAATGGGGGGGTTGATACCATGTTTTACAGCCGATGGCGGAGTGACACCATGTTTTAGCACCGATGGGGGGGTCACCATGTTTTAGAGCCTATGGGGGGGAGGTGACACCATGTTTTAGAACTCAATGGGGGGTGACACCATGTTTTAGAGCCCGATGGGGGGGTGACACCATGTTTTAGAGCTCAATGGGGGGGGGGTGACACCATGTTATAGAACTCAATGGGGGGGTGACACCATGTTATAGAACTCAATGGGGGGGTTGACACCAAGTTTTAGAGCTCAATGGGGGGTGACACCATGTTTCAGAGATGATGGGGGGATGACACAATTGTTTTAGAGCCGATGGGGGTTGACACTATGTTTTAGAGCCCGACTGGGGGTGGTTGTGGAAAGGTGACACCATGTTTTAGATCCGATGTGGGGGAGACACCATGTTTTAGAGCCCGATTGGGAGAGGGGGGGTGACGTCATGCTTTAGAGCTGATGAGAGGGTGTGACATCATGTTTTAGCGCCGATGGGGGGGTGACACCATGTTTTAGAGGTCATGGGGGGGTGTGACACCATGTTTTAGAGCTCAATGGGGGGGTGACACCATGTTTTAGAGCCCGATGGGGGGTGACACCATGTTTTAGAGCCCGATGTGGGGGTTGATTCCATGTTTTAGAGCCTGATGGGGGGGTTGACATCATGTGTCAGAGCCTGATCGGAGGGGGGGGTGGCACCATGTTTTAGTGCCAATGGGGGCTGACACCATGTTTTAGAGCCAATGGGGGGTGACACCATGTTTTAGAGCCGATGGGGGGGTGACACCATGATTTAGAGCCAGATGTGAAGGGTTGACACTATGTTTTAGAGCCCGATTGGGGGTAGTGGGGGTGACACCATGATTTAGAGCCCGATAGGGGGTGGTAGGGGGGTGACACCATGTTTTAGATCCGATGGGGGGGTGACACCATGTTTTAGAGCCCGATTGGGAGAGGGGGGTGACATCATGCTTTAGAGCTGATGGGGGGTGACACCATGTTTTAGAGCCTGATTAGGAGGGGGGGTGACACCATGTTTTAGAGCCGATGGGGGGGGGTTGACACCATGTTTTAGAGCTTAATAGGGGGTAACACCATGTTATAGAGCTCAGTTGGGGGGTTGACATCATGTTTTAGAGCTCAATGGTGGGGTGACACCATGTTTCAGAGCCCGATTTGTGGGGTGGCACCATGTTTTAGAGCTGATGGGGGTGGGGTGACACCAGGTTTTAGAGCCTATGGGGGGGAATAACACAATGTTTTAGAGACCGATTGGGGGTGGTGGTGGGGGGGATGACACCATGTTTTAGATCCGATGGGGAGGTGACACCATGTTTTAGAGCCCGATTGGGAGAGGGGGGTGACATCATGCTTTAGAGCTGATTCATGGTGGGGGGGGTGACACCATGTTTTAGAGCCCGATGTGGGGGTTGACACCATGTTTTAGAGCCTGATGGGGGGGTTGACATCATGTGTTAGAGCCTGATCGGGGGGGGTGGCACCCCGATGGGGGGGGTGACACCATGATTTAGAGCCAGGTGGGGGGTTGACACTATGTTTTAGAGCCCGATTGGGGTGGTGGGGGGGTGACACCATGATTTAGAGCCCGATGGAGGGTGGAGGGGGGTAACACCATGTTTTAGATCTGATGGGGGGTGACACCATGTTTTAGAGCCTGATTGGGAGTGGGGGGTGACATCATGCTTTAGAGCTGATGGGGGGTGACACCGTGTTTTAGAGCCTGATTGGGAGGGGGGTGACACCATGTTTTAGAGCCGATGGGGGGGTGACACCATGACTTAGAGTTCAATGGGGGGTTTACACCATGTTTTAGAGCCCGATTTGGGGGTGTGGCACCATGTTTTAGAGCCGATGGGGGGTGACATGTTTTAGAGCTTAATGGGGGGGGGTGACACCATGTTGTAGAGCTTAATGGGGGGGTGACACCCTGTTATAGAGCTCAATGGGGGGTTGACACCATGACCTTTAGTTGAATGGGGGGTTGACACCATGTTTTAGAGCCCGATTGGGAGGGGGGGTGACACCATGTTTTAGAGCCGATAGGGGGGTGACACCATGTTTTCGAGCCCGGTGGGAGGGGGTGACATCATGTTTTAGAGCCGATGGGGGGGTGACACCATGTTTTAGAGCCCGATTGGGAGGGGGTGATACCATGATTTAGAGCCAGGTGGGGGGTTGACACTATGTTTTAGAGCCTGATTGAGGGTGGTGGGGGGTGACACCATGATTTAGAGCCCGATGGGGGGGGTGGGGGGATGTGACACCATGTTTTAGATCCGATGGGAGGTGACACCATGTTTTAGAGCCTGATTGGGAGTGAGGGGTGACATCATGCTTTAGAGCTGATGGGGGGGGGGGGGGTGACACCCAGTTTTAGAGCCTGATTTGGAGGGGGTGGCACCGTGTTTTAGAGCCGATGGGGGGGTGACACCATGTTTTAGAGCCGATGGGGGGGTGACAAAATGTTTTAGAGCTTAATGAGGGGTTGACACCATGTTGTAGAGCTTAATGGGGGGGTGACACCATGTTATAGAGCTCAATGGGGGGTTGACACCATGACTTAGAGCTCAATGGGGGGGTGACACCATGTTTTAGAGCCCGATTTGGGGGGGTGGCACCATGTTTTAGAGCCAATGGGGGGGGGGGGAGTGACACCATGTTTTAGAGCTAATGGGGGGGGTGACACCATGTTTTAGAGCCCAATTGGGAGGGGGGGTAACACCATGTTTTAGAGCTTATGGGGGATGACACCATGTTTTAGCACCGATGGGGGGGACACCATGTTTTAGAGCCCGATGGGAGGGGGTGACATCATGTTTTAGAGCCCAATTGGGAGGGGGGGTAACACCATGTTTTAGAGCTGATGGGGGGGTGACACCATGTTTTAGCACCGATGGGGGACACACCATGTTTTAGAGCCCGATGGGAGGGGGTGACATCATGTTTTAGAGCCGATGGGGGGGGGGGTGACACCATGTTTTAGAGCTCAATGGGGGGGGTGACACCATGTTTTAGAGCTCAGTGGGGGTGGGTGGGGGTTAACACAATGTTTTAGAGCTCAATGGGGGGTGACACCATGTTTTAGAGGCAGATGGGGGGTTGACACCATGTTTTAGAGTACGATTGGGGGGGTGACACCATGTTTTAGCGCTGATGGGGGGGTGACACCATGTTTTAGAGCCAATAGGAGGTGACACCATGTTTTAGAGCCGATGGGGGGGGGGGGTTGACACTATGTTTTAGAGCCCGATTGGGGGTGGTGGTGGGGGGGTGACACCATGTTTTAGATCCGATGGTGGTGGTGACACCATGTTTTAGAGCCCGACTGGGAGAGGGGGGTGACATCATGCTTTAGAGCTGATGGGGGGGGGGGTGACACCATGTTTTAGAGCTTGATTGGGAGGGGGTGACACCATGTTATGGAGCTCAATGGGGGGTTGACACCATGTTTTAGAGCTCAATGGGGGGGTGACACCATGTTTTAGAGCCTGATGGGGGTGGGGGGTGACACTATGTTTTAGAGCCAGATGGGGGGGGTTGACACCATGTTTTAGAGCCGATGGGGGGGTGACACCATGTTTTAGCACCGATAGGGGGGTGACACCATGTTTTAGAGCCCATGTAGGGGGGTGTGACACCATGTTTTAGAACTCAATGGGGGGTGACACCATGTTTTAGAGCCCAATGGGGGGTGGGGGTGACACCATGTTTTAGAGCCTGATGTGGAGGTTGACACCATGTTTTAGAGCCCGATTGGTGGTGGTGGGGGGGTGACACCATGATTTAGAGCCTGATGGGGGGTAGTGACACCATGTTTTAGATACGATGGGGGGTGACACCATGTTTTAGAGCCCGATTGGGAGCAGGGGTGACATCACGCTTTACAGCTGATGCGGGGGTGACACCATGTTTGAGAGCCGATGGAGGGGGTGACACCATGATTTAGAGCTTAATGGGGGGTGACACCATGTTATAGAGCTCAATAGGGGGTTGACACCATGACTTAGAGCTCAATGGGGGGGTCACACCATGTTTTAGAGCTCAATGGGGGGGGGGGTGACACCATGTTTAGAGCTCAATGGGGGGGTGACACCATTTATTAGAGCCCGATGGGGGTGGGGGGTGACACTATGTTTTAGAGCCAGATGGGGGGTTGACACCATGTTTTAGAGCCGATGGGGGGGGTGACACCATGTTTTAGCGCTGATGGAGGGGGGTGACACCATGTTTTAGCGCCGATGGGGGGGGTGACACCATGTTTTAGAACTCAATGGGGGGTGACACCATGTTTTAGAGCCAGATGGGGGGTGGGGGTGACACCATGTATTAGAGCCTGATGTGGGGATTGACACCATGTTTTAGAGCCCGATTGGTGGTGGTGGGGGGGTGACACCATGATTTAGAGCCCGATGGGGGGTGGTGAGGGGGGTGACACCATGTTTTAGAGCCCGACTGGGAGCAGGGGTGACATCATGCTTTACAGCTGATGGGGGGGGGTGACACCATGTTTGAGAGCCGATGGAGGGGGTTACACCATGATTTCGAGCTTAATGGGGGGGTGACACCATGTTATAGAGCTCAATGGGGGGGTTGACACCATGTTTTAGAGCTCAATGGGGGGGTGACACAATGTTTCAGAGCCCGATTTGGGGGGTGGCACCATGTTTTAGAGCTGATGGGGGGTGACACCATGTTTTACAGCCGATGGGGGTGGGGTGATACCAGGTTTTAGAGCCAATGGGGGGGGTGACACAATGTTTTAGAGCCGATGGGGGTTGACACTATGTTTTAGAGCCCGATTTGGGGTGGTGACACCATGTTTTAGATCCGATGTGGGGGTGACACCATGTTTTAGAGCCCGATTGGGAGAGGAGGGTGACATCATGCTTTAGAGCTGATAGGGGGGGTGACACCATGTTTTAGCACCGATGGGGGGGTGACACCATGTTTTAGAGCCTATGGGGGGGGGTGACACCATGTTTTAGAGCTCAATAGGGGGTGATACCATGTTTTAGAGCCCGATGGGGGGGGTGACACCATGTTTTAGAGCCCGATGGGGGGGTGACAACATGTTTTAGAGCTCAATGGGGGGGGGGGGGGTGACACCATGTTTTAGAGCTCAATGGGGGGGTTGACACCATGTTTTACAGCCAATGGTGGGGTGACACCATGTTTTAGCACCGATGGGGGGGTGACACCATGTTTCAGAGCCAGATGGGGGGGTTGACACCATGTTTTAGCGCCAATGGGGGGGTGACACAATGTTTTAGAGCCTGATGGGGGGTGGGGGTGACACCATGTTTTAGAGCCTGATGTGGATGTTGACACCATGTTTTAGAGCCCGATTGGTGGTGGTGGTGGGGGGTGACACCATGATTTAGAGTCCGATGGGGGGTGTGACACCATGTTTTACATACGATGGGGGGTGACACCGTGTTTTAGAGCCCGATTGGGAGCGGGGGGTGACATCATGCTTTACAGCTGATGGGGGGGACACACACCATGTTTTAGAGCGTGACTGGGAGGGGGGGTGACACCATGTTTGAGAGCCGATGGAGGGGGTGACACCGTGATTTAGAGCTTAATGGGGGGGTGACACCATGTTATAGAACTCAATGGGGGGTTGACACCAAGTTTTAGAGCTCAATGGGGGAGTGACACCATGTTTCAGAGATGATGGGGGGTGGCACCATGTTTTAGAGCCGATGGGGGTGTGGTGACACCATGTTTTAGAGCTCAATGGGGGGTGATACCATGTTTTAGAGCCCGATGGGGGGGGTGACACTGTGTTTTAGGGCTCAGTGGGAGGGGGGGGGGTGACACCATGTTTTAGAGCTTAATGGGGGGGTTGATACCATGTTTTACAGTCGATGGCGGAGTGACACCATGTTTTAGCACCGATGGGGGGGTCACCATGTTTTAGAGCCTATGGGGGGGAGGTGACACCATGTTTTAGAGCTCAATGGGGGGTGACACCATGTTTTAGAGCCCGATGGGGGGGTGACACCATGTTTTAGAGCTCAATGGGGGGGGGGGGTGACACCATGTTATAGAACTCAATGGGGGGGTGACACCATGTTATAGAACTCAATGGGGGGTTGACACCAAGTTTTAGAGCTCAATGGGGGGGTGACACCATGTTTCAGAGATGATGGGGGGATGACACAATTGTTTTAGAGCCGATGGGGGTTGACACTATGTTTTAGAGCCCGACTGGGGGTGGTTGTGGAAAGGTGACACCATGTTTTAGATCCGATGTGGGGGAGACACCATGTTTTAGAGCCCGATTGGGAGAGGGGGGTGACGTCATGCTTTAGAGCTGATGAGAGGGTGTGACATCATGTTTTAGCGCCGATGGGGGGGTGACACCATGTTTTATAGCCCATGGGGGGGGGTGTGACACCATGTTTTAGAGCTCAATGGGGGGGTGACACCATGTTTTAGAGCCCGATGGGGGGTGACACCATGTTTTAGAGCCCGATGTGGGGGTTGATTCCATGTTTTAGAGCCTGATGGGGGGGTTGACATCATGTGTCAGAGCCTGATCGGAGGGGGGGGGTGGCACCATGTTTTAGTGCCAATGGGGGCTGACACCATGTTTTAGAGCCAATGGGGGGTGACACCATGTTTTAGAGCCGATGGGGGGGTGACACCATGATTTAGAGCCAGATGTGAAGGGTTGACACTATGTTTTAGAGCCCGATTGGGGGTAGTGGGGGTGACACCATGATTTAGAGCCCGATAGGGGGTGGTGGGGGGGTGACACCATGTTTTAGATCCGATGGGGGGGGTGACACCATGTTTTAGAGCCAATGGGGGGGTGAAACCATGTTTTAGAGCCGATGGGGGGGTGACACCATGTTTTAGAGCCGATGGGGGGGTGACACCATGTTTTAGAGCCGATGGGGGGGTGACACCATGTTTTAGAGCCGATGGGGGGGGTGACACCATGTTTTAGAGCCAGATGGGGGGCTTGACACTATGTTTTAGAGCCCGATTAGGGGTGGTGGGGGTGACACCATGATTTAGAGCCCGATAGGGGGTGTTGGGGGGGTGACACCATGTTTTAGATCCGATGGGGGGGGTGACACCATGTTTTAGAGCCCGATTGGGAGAGGGGGGTGACATCATGCTTTAGAGCTGATGGGGGGTGACACCATGTTTTAGAGCCTGATTAGGAGGGGGGGGTGACACCATGTTTTAGAGCCGATGGGGGGGGTTGACACCATGTTTTAGAGTTTAATAGGGGGTAACACCATGTTATAGAGCTCAGTTGGGGGGTTGACATCATGTTTTAGAGCTCAATGGTGGGGTGACACCATGTTTCAGAGCCCGATTTGTGGGGTGGCACCATGTTTTAGAGCCGATGGGGGTGGGGTGACACCAGGTTTTAGAGCCTATGGGGAGGAATGACACGATGTTTTAGAGCCGATGGGGGTTGACACTATGTTTTAGAGGCCGATTGGAGGTGGTGGTGGGGGGGATGACACCATGTTTTAGATCCGATGGGGGGGTTACACCATGTTTTAGAGCCCGATTGGGAGAGGGGGGTGACATCATGCTTTAGAGCTGATTCATGGGGGGGGGGGGGTGACACCATGTTTTAGAGCCCGATGTGGGGGTTGACACCATGTTTTAGAGCCTGATGGGGGGGTTGACATCATGTGTTAGAGCCTGATCGGGGGGGGGGGGGGTGGCACCATGTTTTAGAGCCGATAGGGGGTGACACCATGTTTTAGAGCCAATGGGGGGGGTGACATCATGTTTTAGAGCCGATGGGGGGGTGACACCATGATTTAGAGCCAGGTGGGGGGTTGACACTATGTTTTAGAGCCCGATTGGGGTGGTGGGGGGGTGACACCATGATTTAAAGCCCGATGGGGGGTGGAGGGGGGTAACACCATGTTTTAGATCTGATGGGGGGTGACACCATGTTTTAGAGCCTGATTGGGAGTGGGGGGTGACATCATGCTTTAGAGCTGATGGGGGGGTGACACTGTGTTTTAGAGCCTGATTGGAGGGGGGTGGCACCGTGTTTTAGAGCCGATGGGGGGGTGACACCATGTTTTAGAGCCGATGGGGGGGTGACAAAATGTTTTAGAGCTTAATGAGGGGTTGACACCATGTTGTAGAGCTTAATGGGGGGGTGACACCATGTTATAGAGCTCAATGGGGGGTTGACACCATGACTTAGAGCTCAATGGGGGGGTGACACCATGTTTTAGAGCCCGATTTGGGGGTGTGGCACCATGTTTTAGAGCTGATGGGGGGGGTGACACAATGTTTTAGAGCCGATGGGGGTGGGTGACACCATGTTTTAGAGCCAATGGGGGGGTGACATGATGTTTTAGAGCCTATGGGGGGGTGACACCATGTTTTAGAGCCTGATTGGGAGGGGTGTGACACCATGTTTTAGATCTGATGGGGGGTAGGGTTGACACCATGTTTTAGAGCCTGATGGGGGGTTGACATCATGTGTTAGAGCCTGATCGGGGGGGGGGGTGGGGGGGGTGGCACCATGTTTTAGAGCAAACGGGGGGGTGGCACCATGTTTTAGAGCAAATGGGGGGGTGACACCATGTTTTAGAGCCGATGGGGGGGGGGTGACACCATGATTTAGAGCCAGATGGGGGGGTTGGCAATATGTTTTAGAGCCCGATTGGGGGTGATGGGGAGTGACACCATGATTTAGAGCCCGATGGGTGGTGGTGGGGGTGTGACACCATGTTTTAGATCCGACGGGGTGGTGACACCATGTTTTAGAGCCCGATTGGGAGCGGGGGTGACATCATGCTTTAGAGCTGATGGGGGGGGGGGGGTGACACCATGTTTTGGAGCCTGATTGGGATTGGGGTGACACCATGTTTTAGAGCTTAATGGGGGGGTGACACCATGTTATAGAGCTCAATGGGGAGGTGACACCATGTTTTAGAGCCCAATATGGGGGGGGTGGCACCATGTTTTAGAGCTGATGGGGGGGGTGACACCATGTTTTAGAGCCGATGGGGGTGGGGTAACACCAGGTTTTAGAGCCAATGGGGGGGGGGGTGACACGATGTTTAAGAGCCGATGGGGGTGACACCATGATTTAGAGTCCGATGGGGGTGGTGGTGGGGTGACACCATGATTTGGAGCCCGATGAGGGGGTTGACACTATGTTTTAGAGCCCGATTGGAGGTGGTGGGGGGTGATACCATGTTTTAGACCTGATGGGCGGGGGGGTGACACCATGTTTTAGAGCCTGAAAGGGGGGGGTGACACCATGTTTTAAAGCCTGATTGGGAGGGGGTGACACCATGTTTTAGAGCCGATGGGGGGGGTGACACCATGTTTTAGCACCAATGGGGGGGACACCATGTTTTAGAACCCAATGGGGGGGACACCATGTTTTAGAACCCAATGGGAGGGGGTAACATCATGTTTTAGAGCCGATGGAGGGGGGGGTGTGACACCATGTTTTAGAGCCCGATTGGGAGGGGGGGGTGAGACCTTGTTTTAGAGCCGATGGTGGGGGGGGGGGGGGGAGTGACACCATGTTTTAGAGCTCAATGGGGGGAGGTGACACCATGTTTTAGAGCTCAATGGGGGGGTGACACCATGTTTTAGAGCCAATGGGGGGGTGACACCATGTTTTAGAGCCGATGGGGGGGGCGACACCATGTTTTAGAGCCAATGGGGGGGTGACATCATGTTTTAGAGCCGATGGGGGGGTGACACCATGATTTAGAGCCAGGTGGGGGGTTGACACTATGTTTTAGAGCCCGATTGGGGTGGTGGGGGGGTGACACCATGATTTAGAGCCCTATGGGGGGTGGAGGGGGGTAACACCATGTTTTAGATCTGATGGGGGGGTGACACCATGTTTTAGAGCCTGATTGGGAGTGGGGGGTGACATCATGCTTTAGAGCTGATGGGGGGGTGACACTGTGTTTTAGAGCCTGATTGGGAGGGGGGTGGCACCGTGTTTTAGAGCCGATGGGGGGGTGACACCATGTTTTAGAGCCGATGGGGGGGTGACAAAATGTTTTAGAGCTTAATGAGGGGTTGACACCATGTTGTAGAGCTTAATGGGGGGGTGACACCATGTTATAGAGCTCAATGGGGGGTTGACACCATTACTTAGAGCTCAATGGGGGGGTGACACCATGTTTTAGAGCCCGATTTGGGGGTGTGGCACCATGTTTTAGAGCTGATGGGGGGGGTGACACAATGTTTTAGAGCCGATGGGGGTGGGTGACACCAGGTTTTAGAGCCAATGGGGGGGTGACATGATGTTTTAGAGCCTATGGGGGGGTGACACCATGTTTTAGAGCCTGATTGGGAGGGGTGTGACACCATGTTTTAGATCTGATGGGGGGTAGGGTTGACACCATGTTTTAGAGCCTGATGGGGGGTTGACATCATGTGTTAGAGCCTGATCGGGGGGGGGGGGTGGGGGGGGTGGCACCATGTTTTAGAGCAAATGGGGGGGTGGCACCATGTTTTAGAGCAAATGGGGGGGTGACACCATATTTTAGAGCCGATGGGGGGGGTGACACCATGATTTAGAGCCAGATGGGGGGGTTGGCAATATGTTTTAGAGCCCGATTGGGGGTGATGGGGAGTGACACCATGATTTAGAGCCCGATGGGTGGTGGTGGGGGTGTGACACCATGTTTTAGATCCGACGGGGTGGTGACACCATGTTTTAGAGCCCGATTGGGAGCGGGGGTGACATCATGCTTTAGAGCTGATGGGGGGGGGGGTGACACCATGTTTTGGAGCCTGATTGGGATTGGGGTGACACCATGTTTTAGAGCTTAATGGGGGGGTGACACCATGTTATAGAGCTCAATGGGGAGGTGACACCATGTTTTAGAGCCGAATATGGGGGGGGTGGCACCATGTTTTAGAGCTGATGGGGGGGTGACACCATGTTTTAGAGCCGATGGGGGTGGGGTAACACCAGGTTTTAGAGCCAATGGGGGGGGGGGTGACACGATGTTTAAGAGCCGATGGGGGTGACACCATGATTTAGAGTCCGATGGGGGTGGTGGTGGGGTGACACCATGATTTGGAGCCCGATGAGGGGGTTGACACTATGTTTTAGAGCCCGATTGGAGGTGGTGGGGGGTGATACCATGTTTTAGACCTGATGGGCGGGGGGGTGACACCATGTTTTAGAGCCTGAAAGGGGGGGGGTGACACCATGTTTTAGAGCCTGATTGGGAGGGGGTGACACCATGTTTTAGAGCCGATGGGGGGGGTGACACCATGTTTTAGCACCAATGGGGGGGGGACCATGTTTTAGAACCCAATGGGGGGGACACCATGTTTTAGAACCCAATGGGAGGGGGTAACATCATGTTTTAGAGCCGATGGAGGGGGGGGTGTGACACCATGTTTTAGAGCCCGATTGGGAGGGGGGGGGTGAGACCATGTTTTAGAGCCGATTGGGGGGGGGGGGGGGGGGGAGTGACACCATGTTTTAGAGCTCAATGGGGGGAGGTGACACCATGTTTTAGAGCTCAATGGGGGGGTGACACCATGTTTTAGAGCCAATGGGGGGGTGACACCATGTTTTAGAGCCGATGGGGGGGCGACACCATGATTTAGAGCCAGATGGGTGGGTTGACACTATGTTTTAGAGCCTGATTGGGGGTGGTGGGGGGTGACACCATGTTTTAGAGCCGATAGAGGGGTGACACCATGTTTTAGAGCACGATGGGGGGTGGGGGGTGACACCATGTTTTAGAGCCTGATGAGGGGGTTGACACCATGTGTTAGAGCCAGATTTGGAGGGGTGGCAACATGTTTTAGGGCCGGTGGGGGGGGTGACACCATGTTTTAGCGCCGATGGGGGGGACACACCATGTTTTAGAGCCCGATGGGAGGGTGTGACATTGTTTTAGAGCCGATGGGGGGGGTGACACCATGTTTTAGAGCTCAATGGGGGGTGGGGGGGGTGACACCATGTTTTAGAGCTCAATGGGGGGGGTGGCACCATGTTTTAGAGCCTGGTGGGGGGGTGTGACACCATGTTTTAGAGCCAGATGGAGGGTTGACACCATGTTTTAGAGCCCGATTTGGGGGGGTGACACCATGTTTTAGCACTGATGGGGAGTTACACTATGTTTTGGAGCCCGTCGGGGGGAAGGTTGACAACATGTTTTAGAGCCGATGGGGAGGGGGACACCATGTTTTAGCGCCGATGAGGGGGGTGACACCATGTTTCAGAGCCTGATGGGGGGTTGACACCATGTGTTAGAGCCGATGGGGGGTGACAACATGATTTAAAGCCCGATGGGGGTTTGACACTATATTTTAGAGCTAATGGGGGGGGGGGACACCATGTTTTAGAGTCGATGGGGGGGTGACACCATGATTTAAAGCCCTAAGGGGGGGTTGACACTATGTTTTTGAGCCTGATTGGGGGTGGTGGGGGGGTGACACCATGTTTAAGAGCCGATGGGGGGGTGACACCATGTTTTAGAGCTGATGGGGGGTTGACACCATGTTTTAGAGCTGATGGGGGGTGACACCATGTTTTAGCGCCGATGGGGGGGTGACACCATGTTTTTGAGCCCGAGGGGGGGTGACACAATGTTTTAGGACCAATAGGGGGTTAAACCATGTTTTAGAGCCCGAGGGGGGGGGGGGTGACACCATGTTTTAAAGCCCGAGGGGGTGACACCATGTTTTAGAGCCCGAGGGGGTGTACAACCATATTTTAGAACCAATGGGGGGGTGACACCATGTTTTAGAGCCCGAGGGGGGGTTACACCATGTTTTAGAGCGGTGGGGGTTACACCATGTTTTAGAGCCGGGGGGGTGACACCATGTTTTAGAGCCGGGGGGTTGACACCATGTTTTAGAGAGGGGGGGTGACGACATGTTTTAGAGCCAGGGGGTTGACACCATGTTTTAGAGCCCGAGGGGGGGTGACACCATGTTTTATAACCGATGGGGGGGTGACACCATGTTTTAGAGCAGGGGGTGACACCATGTTTTAGAGCCGGGGGGGTGACACCATGCTTTAGGGCCCGAGGGGGGGGGGTGACACCATGTTTTAGAACCAATGGGGGGGTGGTGACACCATGTTTTAGAACCGATGATGGGGGGGTGGCAACATGTTTTAGAGCGGGGGGGTGACACCATGTTTTAGAACCGATGGTTGGGGGGGGTGGCAACATGTTTTAGAGGGTGGGGGGGTGACACCATGTTTTAGAACCAATGGTGGGGGGGTGGCACCATGTTTTAGAGCGGGGGGGTGACACCATGTTTTAGAGTTGGGGGGGGTTAACACCATGATTTAGAGCCTGAGGGGGGGTGACACCATGTTTTAGAACCAATGGGGGGGGGGGGGCGGTGACACCATGTTTTAGAACCGATGGTGGGGGGGGGTGGCACCATGTTTTAGAGCAGGGGGTGACACCATGTTTTAGAGTCGGGGGGGTAGACACCATGTTTTAGAGCCCGAGGGGGGGTGACACCATGTTTTAGAACAGATGGGGGGGGTGACACCATGTTTTTGAAACAATGGGGGGGGGCGGTGACACCATGTTTTAGAACCGATGGTGGGGGGGTGGCACCATGTTTTAGAGCGGGGGGTGACACCATGTTTTAGAGTCGGGGGGGTAGACACCATGTTTTAGAGCCCGGGGGGGGGGGGGGGGTGACACCATGTTTTAGAACAGATGGGGGGGTGACACCATGTTTTAGAACAGATGGAGGGCGGTGACACCATCTTTTAGAACCAATGGTGGAGAGGGTGGCACCATGTTTTAGAACCGATGGTGGGGGGGGTGGCACCATGTTTTAGAGGGGGGGTGACACCATGTTTTAGAACCGATGGTGGGGGGGGGTGGCACCATGTTTTAGAGTCGGGGGGGTTGACACCATGTTTTAGAGCCCGAGGGGGGGTGACACCATGTTTTAGAACAGATGGGGGAGTGACACCATGTTTTTGAAACAATGGGGGGAGCGGTGACACCATGTTTTAGAACCGATGGTGGGGGGGGTGGCACCATGTTTTAGAGTGGGGGTGACA
Source organism: Aquarana catesbeiana (assembly GCF_042186555.1). NCBI lineage: Eukaryota > Metazoa > Chordata > Amphibia > Anura > Ranidae > Aquarana > Aquarana catesbeiana. The sequence goes on along the minus strand of NC_133325.1, from coordinate 570,829,302 downwards.
CCATGTTTTAGAGCGGGGGGGTGACATGTTTTAGAGCCAGGGGGTTAACACCATGTTTTAGAGCCCGAGGGGGGGGTGACACCATGTTTTAGAACCGATGGGGGGGGGTGACACCATGTTTTAGAGCGGGGGGTGACACCATGTTTTAGAGCCGGGGGGGTGACACCATGCTTTAGGGCCCGAGGGGGGGGGGGTGACACCATGTTTTAGAACCAATGGGGGGGGTGGTGACACCATGTTTTAGAACCGATGATGGGGGGGTGGCAACATGTTTTAGAGCGGGGGGGTGACACCATGTTTTAGAACCAATGGTGGGGGGGTGGCACCATGTTTTAGAGCGTGGGGGTGACACCATGTTTTAGAGTTGGGGGGGTTGACACCATGTTTTAGAGCCTGAGGGGGGGTGACACCATGTTTTAGAACCAATGGGGGGGGGGTGACACCATGTTTTAGAACCGATGGTGGGGGGGGTGGCACCATGTTTTAGAGCGGGGGGGTGACACCATGTTTTAGAGCCTGAGGGGGGGTGACACCATGTTTTAGAACAGATGGGGGGGTGACACCATGTTTTTGAAACAATGGGGGGGGCGGGTGACACCATGTTTTAGAACCGATGGTGGGGGGGGTGGCACCATGTTTTAGAGCGGGGGGTGACACCATGTTTTAGAGTCGGGGGTTGACACCATGTTTTAGAGCCCGAGGGGGGATGACACCATGTTTTAGAACAGATGGGGGGGGGTGACACCATGTTTTAGAACAGATGGAGGGCGGTGATACCATCTTTTAGAACCGATGGTGGGGGGGGTGGCACCATGTTTTAGAACCGATGGGGGGGGGGGGTGACACCATGTTTTAGAGGGGGGGTGACACCATGTTTTAGAACCGATGGTGGGGGGGTGGCACCATGTTTTAGAGCGGGGGGCGACACCATGTTTTAGAGTCGGGGGGGTTGACACCATGTTTTAGAGCCCGGGGGGGGTGACACCATGTTTTAGAACAGATGGGGGGGGTGACACCATGTTTTAGAACAGATGGAGGGCGGTGACACCATCTTTTAGAACCAATGGTGGAGAGGGTGGCACCATGTTTTAGAACCGATGGTGGGGGGGGGTGGCACCATGTTTTAGAGGGGGGGTGACACCATGTTTTAGAACCGATGGTGGGGGGGGTGGCACCATGTTTTAGAGCGGGGGGGCGACACCATGTTTTAGAGTCGGGGGGGTTGACACCATGTTTTAGAGTCGGGGGGGGGTGACACCATGTTTTAGAGCCCGAGGGGGGGTGACACCATGTTTTAGAACAGATGAAGGGCGGTGACACCATGTTTTAGAACCGATGGTGGGGGGGGTGGCACCATGTTTTAGAGGGGGGGTGACACCATGTTTTAGAGGGGGCGGTGACACCATGTTTTAGAACCGATGGTGGGGGGGTGGCACCATGTTTTAGAGCGGGGGGGTTGACACCATGTTTTAGAGCCCGAGGGGTGGTGACACCATGTTTTAGAACAGATGGGGGGGTGACACCATGTTTTTGAAACAATGGGGGGGGGGGTGACACCATGTTTTAGAACCGATGGTGGGGGGCGTGGACCATGTTTTAGAGCGGGGGGTGGCACCATGTTTTAGAGTCGGGGGGGTTGACACCATGTTTTAGAGCCCATGGGGGGGTGACACCATGTTTTAGAACAGATGGGGGGGGTGACACCATGTTTTAGAACAGATGGAGGGCGGTGACACCATCTTTTAGAACCAATGGTGGAGAGGGTGGCACCATGTTTTAGAACCGATGGTGGGGGGGGTGGCACCATGTTTTAGAGCGGGGGGGCGACACTATGTTTTAGAGTCGGGGGGGTTGACACCATGTTTTAGAGCCCGAGGGGGGGGTGACACCATGTTTTAAAACAGATGGGGGAGTGACACCATAAACAATGGGGGGAGCGGTGACACCATGTTTTAGAACCGATGGTGGGGGGGGGGGACACACCATGTTTTAGAGTGGGGGTGACACCATGTTTTAGAGCGGGGGGGTGACGACATGTTTTAGAGCCAGGGGGTTAACACCATGTTTTAGAGCCCGAGGGGGGGTGACACCATGTTTTAGAACCGATGGGGGGGTGACACCATGTTTTAGAGCGGGGGGTGACACCAAGTTTTAGAGCCGGGGGGTGACACCATGCTTTAGGGCCGAGGGGGGGGGGGGGTGACACCATGTTTTAGAACCAATGGGGGGGTGGTGACACCATGTTTTAGAACCGATGATGGGGGGGTGGCAACATGTTTTAGAGCGGGGGGGTGACACCATGTTTTAGAACCAATGGTGGGGGGGTGGCACCATGTTTTAGAGCGGGGGGGGTGACACCATGTTTTAGAGTTGGGGGGGTTGACACCATGTTTTAGAGCCTGAGGGGGGGTGACACCATGTTTTAGAACCAATGGGGGGGGCGGTGACACCATGTTTTAGAACCGATGGTGGGGGGGGTGGCACCATGTTTTAGAGCGGGGGGGGTTGACACCATGTTTTAGAGCCCGAGGGGGGGTGACACCATGTTTTAGAACAGATGGGGGGGTGACACCATGTTTTAGAACAGATGGAGGGCGGTGACACCATGTTTTAGAACCGATGGTGGGGGGGGGGGGTGGCACCATGTTTTAGAACCGATGGTGGGGGGGTGGCACCATGTTTTAGAGGGGGGGGTGACACCATGTTTTAGAGGGGGGGTGACACCATATTTTAGAACCGATGGTGGGGGGGTGGCACCATGTTTTAGAGCGGGGGGCGACACCATGTTTTAGAGTCGGGGGGGGTGACACCATGTTTTAGAGTCGGGGGGTTGACACCATGTTTTAGAGCCCGAGGGGGGGGTGACACCATGTTTTAGAACAGATGAAGGGCGGTGACACCATGTTTTAGAACCGATGGTGGGGGGGGTGGCACCATGTTTTAGAGGGGGGGTGACACCATGTTTTAGATGGGGGCGGTGACACCATGTTTTAGAACCGATGGTGGGGGGGTGGCACCATGTTTTAGAGCCTATGGGGGGGTGACACCATGTTTTAGAGTCGGGGGGGTTGACACCATGTTTTAGAGCCCGAGGGGGGGGGTGACACCATGTTTTAGAACAGATGAAGGGCGGTGACACCATGTTTTAGAACCGATGGTGGGGGGGGTGGCACCATGTTTTAGAGGGGGGGTGACACCATGTTTTAGATGGGGGCGGTGACACCATGTTTTAGAACCGATGGTGGGGGGGTGGCACCATGTTTTAGAGCGGGGGGTGACACCATGTTTTAGAGTCAGGGGGGTGACACCATGTTTTAGAGTCAGGGGGGTTGACACCATGTTTTAGAGTCGGGGGGGTGACACCATGTTTTAGAGTCGGGGGGGTGACACCATGTTTTAGAGCCCGAGGGGGGGTGACACCATGTTTTAGAACAGATGGGGGGGTGACACCATGTTTTAGAACAGATGAAGGGCGGTGACACCATGTTTTAGAACCGATGGTGGGGGGGTGGCACCATGTTTTAGAGCGGGGGGGTGACACCATGTTTTAGAGTCGGGGGGGTTGACACCATGTTTTAGAGCCCGAGGGGGGGTGACACCATGTTTTAGAACAGATGGGGGGGGTGACACCATGTTTTAGAACAGATGGAGGGCGGTGACACCATGTTTTAGAACCGATGGTGGGGGGGGGTGGCACCATGTTTTAGAACCGATGGTGGGGGGGGGTGGCACCATGTTTTAGAGGGGGGGGTGACACCATGTTTTAGAGGGGGGGTGACACCATATTTTAGAACCGATGGTGGGGGGGTGGCACCATGTTTTAGAGCGGGGGGCGACACCATGTTTTAGAGTCGGGGGGGGTGACACCATGTTTTAGAGTCGGGGGGGTTGACACCATGTTTTAGAGCCCGAGGGGGGGGTGACACCATGTTTTAGAACAGATGAAGGGCGGTGACACCATGTTTTAGAACCGATGGTGAGGGGGGTGGCACCATGTTTTAGAGGGGGGGTGACACCATGTTTTAGATGGGGGCGGTGACACCATGTTTTAGAACCGATGGTGGGGGGGTGGCACCATGTTTTAGAGCCTATGGGGGGGGTGACACCATGTTTTAGAGTCGGGGGGGTTGACACCATGTTTTAGAGCCCGAGGGGGGGGTGACACCATGTTTTAGAACAGATGAAGGGCGGTGACACCATGTTTTAGAACCGATGGTGGGGGGGTGGCACCATGTTTTAGAGGGGGGGTGACACCATGTTTTAGATGGGGGCGGTGACACCATGTTTTAGAACCGATGGTGGGGGGGTGGCACCATGTTTTAGAGCGGGGGGTGACACCATGTTTTAGAGTCAGGGGGGTGACACCATGTTTTAGAGTTGGGGGGTTGACACCATGTTTTAGAGTCGGGGGGGTGACACCATGTTTTAGAGTCGGGGGGGTGACACCATGTTTTAGAGCCCGAGGGGGGGTGACACCATGTTTTAGAACAGATGGGGGGGTGACACCATGTTTTAGAACAGATGAAGGGCGGTGACACCATGTTTTAGAACCGATGGTGGGGGGGTGGCACCATGTTTTAGAACCGATGGTGGGGGGGGTGACACCATGTTTTAGAGGGGGGGGTGACACCATGTTTTAGAACCGATGGTGGGGGGGGTGGCACCATGTTTTAGAACCGATGGTGGGGGGGTGGCACCATGTTTTAGGGGGGGTGACACCATGTTTTAGAGGGGGGGTGACACCATGTTTTAGAGGGGGGGGGGACACCATATTTTAGAGGGGGGGGGGTGACACCATGTTTTAGAGGGGGGGTGACACCATATTTTAGAGGGGGGGGGTGACACCATGTTTTAGAACCGATGGTGGGGGGGGGTGGCAACATGTTTAAGAGGGGGGGTGGGTGACACTATGGGAACTCTTCATGACACACACAGTTAGCTTTAGCACACTCCATGTCATTCAGTCAGGGTAATAAAACACCTGGTGTTTAGTCAGGTCTCTCACAGCAGTTGCCAGCCCCATCCTTTCCTTATATCAGTCGGTGAGGTGGATGTGACAAACTTTGTCCAGATTCGGGGAGAAGCAGGAACCATGAAATAGACGGAGTCGTTGATAGGCCACTGTTTTTCGTGGTCCGGAGCTCCGCAATTCCTCTCACGGCATTGTGGGATGAAATAAGATGTAGGGAGAGGAGAGCTAGAGGAAAATGCCTGCAGTGCTGGGGAGGGCGCGGCTTCCACCAATAGCGGCGGCGGTTGGTTGAGGCACTGCAGGGGGAGGGGCTGCTATTTCACAGGGACGCCGAGTGTTAGAGCGCTAGTCAGGTCTGGAGAGAGACACAGCGCACTGAGGGGGATTTCTACACTGTGATAGGTAAGAGGACTGAGGGGAGAGTCCGGGCCTTGTGGACGCTGCTCTGCTTCCAATGTACGCTGGAGCTTTGTGGAAGCTGCCTATGCTATGAGCTAGGCGGCGACTCGTGTAGAGTGAGGTGGGTGTCCTGGTTGGGGTCGTGTTAGCGTTACGTTGCAGACCTACAAAGGGGTGAATAGGGCCCTCTTGGTCAGCCCGGACCAGTGCAGTGTTAAAGGGCATGGCTACTGACTGATGGGCCAGCACTGCTAAGCCCAACCTCCAGCACTCTATACCTTACATTGGCTTTATTTCCTATTACAGCTGACCATGTCTTAATGACTAATTGATTGTAATGACCATCTTCTCAGCAGCCATATTTTGCACATGGGGATCTTCGTGTAATTTTGGGATCTGAATGCACAGTTGCTTGTGCATGCCCTCCTGTTATGTAATGTGGCTGTGCAGGGGGTGGCCTAAGTAGCACAGTTAGTCTTCATATGGATGGTGCTGCTTTGTGGCCCAGCAAACCTGTTGTTTGGGTGGGTCATGTTCACATAAAACAGCTGCATCATCTCACGTGTTTCCTAGGTAGCTATACCTTTCCATTCCTATCCAGCAGTACCATTGGAGTTTCACTCCACCCTAACACCAATAGAGTTCATGGGAAGAAGCTGCTGAGACAAATGCCGCTGTGGTCTCATCCATCTTAACACCAGGGAAGAGTTCATGGTAGTGTCAATCCATCTCATTACCAGGGAAGAGCTCATGGTGAGAAGGTGCTAAGACCAATACCAGGGAAGAGCTAAGAAGGTGCTGAGACCAAAGCCACAGTAGTCTCAATCCACCCCAACACCAGGGAAGAGGTCATGATGATAAGATGCTAAGACCAATGCCACAGTGATCTCAATTCCTCTTAATACCAGGGAAGAGGTCATGGGCAAGTGGGTGCCGAGGCCAATGCCACTATAGTGTGCCCCCTTAACACCAGTGGCAAGTTCATGGTAAGAACCTGCTGGTCCAAATGCAATGGTAATATTAGGGTACCTTTTTAAGGTGGTTGCAAACCCTTCCATATACCCAGTAAAGGGACTGTTTGCAGATAAAAACCACTCCTACCTGCATAAGTTGTACCTGTCTATTTGCAGTCTTCTCTTCATCAATTCAAAGTCCAGAATCTTTTTAAAGCTTGCTTAAGAGTTCAGAAAAAAGGGGCAGAGTGCTGAAGATGAGCTGATTGGAGGGAAGGGACGACAACCCCCCCCCCCCTGCACTCAGGAACAAAGCTGAGGCTGTCAATCAGCTGGAGCTCCCTCCCCATCACCACTTTTTTTTTTTTTTTTTTCCTCTTGGTATCGGGAGAACTTGTCAGAGGTTGACTTATGCTGATAGCAAGGGAACAAAGCAGGAGACAGAAATGACACCTAGTGTCCTGGATTGTGATAAATACAGTCTATATAGGGATATGCTTTAATATTTCGCGTCTGAGGTTTCCAACCACTTTAAAGCCGAACATCACCCAAAAAGAGATTTACTTTTCCGCCCCACCTCCTCTATCACTCTTGGATACATCTATTCTATTATTATAATGTTTTTGTTTTTTTTGGGGGGGGGGGGGGGGGTGTTTATCTGGTTTTGACAGGTTCCAACTTCTGCTTGGATTGCCTTGGCGATCTCAGTGGAAGTTCATGCCCTCCCTTCTGGGACACGTCATTGGTCCTGCAGCCTTCTGGGACCTTTCACTGCACAGCTTGCGCATGCACAGTGCAAAGCGGCAAGGAGTCAGAGCTCAGTCTAGGTGAGGACAGCCCTGGTTCATTGGACATGTAAGGCTCCTATTATAAAACAGCAGCTACTGTTTTTTGTAGTTGCTGACTTTATTTTTTCATACAGCCTGAAGATCCTCATTTTAGTCAAGTTTATGGTAAGCTGCTGAGACAGATGCCATTGTAATGTCAGTAAACTTTAAAAAAGTAACTACAAATGGTCCTAAAATGTTACAAGTCTCATCTTCTATGCATGAAAGTAAAAAAACAAAACCTGTGCAGCAGCTCCTACACCATCCCCCCCCCCCCCCAAATACTCACCTAACTTGATCCAGCAATGTACACAAGAGCAGCGGCTCTTCAGGATGTCTGCCCTCTCATTGGCTGAGATAGCAGCAGGAGCCATTGATTCCCACTGTCAATCACAGCCATTAAGGGGGCGGTGCTGAGCCTTTTTTTTTTTTTTTTTTTTTTTAAATGGGACACTCAGCAGTGGCTCAGGAACCCCCATTGCAAACTGCTATGGGTGTACTCTGCAGAAGAAGGAAGGGGGCGCAGGAATGCGCAGACACGACATGAGGAGGATCGGGGCTGCTCTGTGCAAATCCACTGCACAGAGCAGGTAAGTATAACATGTTTGTAATTAAATAAAATCAGACTTTAATATTCCTTTAAAAAAATAAAAAAAAGCGTACAATGTAAACACCTACCAAATGCCAATATATGGACTAAATGACTTCAGCACTGACAATATATCAAATCATATTTGTGGTGATATGACTATAAGTGAAAGTGTAAAAAAGAATGCATAACACCCCACTTTTTTTTTTTTTTTTTTTTTTTTTTTTTTGCTGAAGTAATTTTACACTTTAATATCGTTTAGTCCTTTTATTGGTGTGTGTGTTTGGGTGTTTACCTTGTACACCAGTTTAAGATTGTTTTATTTACCTTTCCAGATTTTGGTCATAGCATACATTTCTTCATGTATATGATGGGCATACTGGCAGCACTATATCATGTGTGCGTGTGTGTTTTTTTTTTTTTTTTTTTTCACCTTTAACACCAGTGAAGAGTTCATAGGAAGATCCCGCTGTGAGCTTTTCTGCTTTCATTCTGAGGCTAGGGCTCCCCCCAGAACATCAAAGGTGTCAGTTCAGCAATGCCAAAGTCCCATTTAGTTCTACGCCCACATTTCAACCTTGGCCATTCCCAGCATTGTTCACACTGAAGCTCAATGCATTATTAGTTCTTGGCCGCCTGTAGCTGTCAAAACTTTCCGTGGTTGCAGTTAGGTTTAGCTACAAATGTTGCCAAAACAAACTACTGTGCTGCCTCCAAGATATATTTTTCAGCAGCTACTTTCCAGTGATTGTCTCTAGTTAAAGTGGTAGTGTATGGCATACAAATATTGCATAGTAAAATGTATCTTTTATACAGGATGTGGTTTTGTTACACTAAAGGTCACATTAAACTAGTTTGAAATACAACTGGGAAAGTTTGGCTGCTAAATTGTAACTAATGTGTTGATGATGGTCAATTGATGAGGTGGCTACAGATATCAGCTGTGTTGTATCCTACACTAGATAGTGTGACTTTGTATTTTTGACAGGTGTCTTGGTGTTTGGCTCTGGATTTTTTTTTTTTTTCCCCAGTTACTGGGAAAACTGGCAAAATAGTCTAAATTTATCAAACGTAGCATGCCCCTGTTGCGATGCATATTCAGTGGTGTGTGTGTGTGTGTGTGTGCTGCATACCTAGAGAAGCAAAGGTGGTCCATAAGAATGACTTGGTGCCAGCAGTCAATGTAGGCCACACTACAAATATAGTGGGTCATAATTCTTTATCCTCTTGTTGCCAGTACCCCAAACTAGGCTGATTACCTAATGAATGCTACATTGATTTGTCAGCCTCTTTCCCATAGACACGCATGCGTGTAAACCCACTAAATATTTGTTTAAATATGGGCTATCGGTTCCCTGCAAGACTATATACTGTGAATAACTGGGAGGGTGTGCCCAAAGGATAACATGTTTTACTCCTCTGTTCTAGGTACAATATGTCTGACAGAAAGGCTGTGATCAAGAATGCTGACATGTCTGAGGACATGCAGCAGGATGCTGTGGACTGTGCCACACAAGCTATGGAGAAATACAACATCGAGAAAGACATTGCTGCCTATATCAAAAAGGTATTTTATCATTTTTTGCAAACAGTCAAATTGCAATTCCAAGTTTAAATCGCTTTTTTTTTTTTTTTTGCATTACATGATCTGGAGGTTGAGGGAAAATAATGGTTTTGCTTAGTTATATAATTTTAGTATCTTTAGTTCTGCAACTAAATTCCTTTAAGGGGTTACTGCAGGGGGCTTTTATGTCAAATTGTAGTAACTTTTCTGAAACCATATAGCACTAACTCGTATTTCTTTCAAGCGGTGTTCCTCCCAAAAATTGAACTTCCAGTTCCTCCCACTCTGGGAGACACAGGGGTCCCAGAAGACAGCAGAGACCAGTGAGGACGCGCATGAGCAGTAGGGAGCCAGGCTGTGAAGCCGCAAGGCTTCACTTCCTGATTCCCTTACTGAAGATGCTGGTGCCTGCACCTGAGAGCTGAGGGATAGATAGGCTTCGGGTGAGGGCATTGCCGGTGGACAGTGTTCTAATGTTACAGATTGAAAAGGAAAGGTCATTTTTGGTCATTCATTACACTGACTTGTGTTGCATCCTTATACAGCAGGAATATGCAATTAGCGGACCTCCAGCTGTTGCAGAACTAAAAGTCCCATCAGGCATAGCAAGATTATGACAGCCACAAGCATGTCACCCAGAGGCATGATGGGACTTGTAGTTTTGCAACAGCTGGAGGTCTGCTAATTGCATATCCCTGTTATACAGTATTTGCTAATTTTTTCCCATGAGTGGAGTTGCCCTTTAAGTTCCAGTTACTGAAGATGACTGTTACTTTTAGTAATTGTATGACTGTCTCATCTTGTGCCCCTCAGTTTTTGCCATATATTGGTTGCCCCAGTAATGTAACTTTTTTCCCTTTTGCATTTATGTCACTTTTTTTTTTTTTTTTTTTCTTTTGTAGGAATTTGACAAGAAATACAACCCAACTTGGCACTGCATTGTTGGCAGAAACTTTGGCAGCTATGTAACACATGAGACAAAACACTTCATCTATTTCTACTTGGGCCAGGTTGCAATTCTCCTCTTCAAGTCTGGCTAGAAAAAGGCACAATGAAATTTATGGACTGTAATGCACTGATGGCTGGAGCCAAGATCCCCTCTAACATGGCTGAGCAGCTGCATGGACTGTATACTATATTTAATGTGTATATGTTGCAGTAAAATGACTTTTGTTTAGTTGCCTGGAGACAAGGCGGCTTTATTTTGTTACTGCTTTTTTTTCTTTTTTCCTTTCCCCTTCTTGTTGTAATGCACTTGGGGAAACTGTAAATGCTTTTCAATGGCCTTTAAATGGGAAGAAAATAAACTAATACACCAAACATGCTAGTGATACTTCAACTTTTTTTTATTTTTTTTTTTCCCCCTTTTTTGGAACAGAGGGTACAAGAATCAAATGAGTCTGTCATGAAGCAATTATATTCCACATAGTTTTGTTTGTAAAGTCAGGTTTGGCTTCATGGAGTGACTGCCTGGGGAATTGGTGTGGGTGCCACAGGTAGGGCTGCCTACTGCTAATAGGTTTCTGCTATTTACAGAGATTTTGTAGTTAATGCTGGGAAATCTTATGTGCTGAGGAACAGATTAATAAAACCCTATTCTCTGGTACAGGGCAGCCCCAGAACATTTTTAAAAACTGAAATGAGTTGACAACTTTGAGCAGAAGCCAGTACAGCAGCTTCCAACAAATTCTCATAAGCATTGTGGCTTTTGCTTAATTGAGAACACACAATGATGGTGATAATGGGTGGAAGAATAGAATCACCAGCTGATAACCTCTTGCTGGACACTGAGTTCAATAACTTATCTGATGTCAATACTTGTGTTCTTGGGAGTGGACTAGGGGAAGTTGCTACAGTAAACGGTTTTGGCAAACTGCATCTATAACCGTCTTGCTCTCAAAAGCCTTGCCTTTGAATCTGTGTAACTTGCTTTGTATTGTAGATGCATGGCAATAATAAATCTCTAATGGTAACATGGTTGCACATGTACTTTTTTTTTTTTTTTTTTTTTTTTTTTTTTTTTTTTTTTTTTTTTTCCTTCAGCTTTAGTTTTGGAATATGTGAGTGCTGGTGGCTGTCACTTACAGCTGGCTTTTTAGAAAGTATATATATTTATTATACTTTTAATTTTTTTTTTTTTCAAAATCCTGGTAACAGCTTCCTAAAGTGACTGACTATAACCCCTCCTCATTGTCTGTTAACATCCCCAAAATGAAGATTAGGGATGCTTGTGGGTTAACTGGAGCTGAAGGGAAATGCTAGTTGCATGGCTCTCTGGCTTTGAGTGAGTTGCTAGAGCAAATAATGCTGCTGCTAAAATTGAAAATTCTGATCTGCACACATGTTCACTGGCTCAACATAAATGACAGGCAGTACTAATAACTGAATTGTGTAACTGCCGTTATGAAGGTGAAATGTATTCTTGTCAATTTGAGATTTTAATCACTTGGAGTGTGCCTGCCAAAAATTATGTGGTGGCAATACAAGGATTTTGTTTGCTCACATGAAACTGTAAATGGCAAATGCTGTGGCTAGAACCTAAGGTAATCCATTGAACTGCCAAGTAATTACTTGGTCTCCATTCACGTGCACCTTGCAATGCGAGTTTGGATGTCACAGCCCATTCTTTTCAATGGCACTCGTTCAAATTGGTGTGACTTTGACATGGTGCCTGCACTACTTTTGGTGTGACTTTGGTCTTCAATGTAAAGTCTCATTGAAGCTGTATTAACAGAGCACAACAGATGTGGGTTTTCTTATATTGGTAACTTTTGGAATATTCTTGTGGAACTAAGGGGGGTCTGGATAAATGGAGAACATGCTAGAGGTTTATTTTTTGTTATTCCTTTACGTCACAGAGGAAGATTTTATGACTTGCTTTCCTATAGAGGGAGCTAAAGCCATAAAACAAGTTTCCATATTCAAAACAGATTTGACAGGAGCTGCACTTTAAAGGTACAACAGCTGTCTAGGTGGCTTATTAAAATAGTGATGGTAAGTGCTGTAGTTGTATTTGCTTTGTAATTCAACAATATACATAGTTTTGTCAAAAGTTCATCATGGTATGGCTTTCACACGTCAACTGGGACTTTATGACATTAAGATTTAGAATCACTCTCTGTGAACAGTGCTATAGATTATCCAGACATTTGTGCATTCTGCTTTTGTATCAAATGAATCATACCACACCAAAGGAGCACATGTACAAACATCTGTCACATTTTTCTTTTTTTTTTTTCATGAGAAAAATGGGGGTTCTGTCCCCCATTGAACCATCATGTAGGAAACAAGTGTAAGGAAATAGCTGGACATTCTTATACTACACAGCAGTGATTCAAGATATTGCAGCCAAAGGAATTAACCTGCTCAGAAGAGGTTACGCATTTCTCTCATGACAGCTTTCCTTTTAGAGAGTTTGGCTATTTAGGCACGTTAAAAGTAGACACTGATCATAGGATTAATTAACCCAATCTGAAGAGGGAAAATGTAAATTACTGTAGTTTTTCCCAGCTTGGTGCAATGGCTAGCTTTCACTTTATATAATCAGGCAGGGTTTTTTATTATCAAACAAGCATATCTGAGTGATTTTATTCCAGTGATATTCAAATTGGTTATATTTATAGCTAGGGAAATCAAAGGGTTTTTTTTTTTTTTTTTTTTTTTTTTTTTTTTATGGCATTCTTGGGCATGGATGGAGGAATCTTCAGTGCCAGCTATTGTATTTTGCCTGCTTGAATGCTCCAACAGCAACGTCGTCCAATAGGATGTAGTTACTGTTTGATTAAAAAAAGAGAGCAGTTTGGCAAGCCAGAGTGGTGCCAATAGGACCACCCGCAGCTTGAGTTTTTGTAAAAAATTGGGTATGGCTAGCTCCACTAATGGTTGTACACCCTTATTTTCTTGTAAAGTGGCAAGTTAGTAGAGGGTTGTTTTTCATCAGGGTTGTGTGTGGGGTAGGGTGTGTGGTGTTTTTTTTTTTTTTTTTTTTTTTTTTTTATGTTCTGTAATTGAGTGAGGTTCACTTTAGAACTACTTGATCAAGTAACGGTGTGACAATGGAGTGGATGTACTAAATGGAAAGATGGTTTACTTTGCAAAGTGAATGTTGGTGGATAAAGTGAACTGGTTTCCAGTAAAAAAACAAAACATTTTTCTAGAATGGGATTGGTTGAATGCAGCAAATCCAGCTTCACTATTTACCAAGCTTGGTGAGAATCCACTGTAACGCAAAAACCCCAGTTGCGTGATAAAGCAGCATAACCACAGTGGTTCATGTTCCTTATGCCACATTGAGTCATTTTATGGAGGGGGGGTGTGTGGGTTTTTTTTTTTTTTTTTTTTTTTTTTTTTTTTCCCCATGTCCATATTTATTTTTACCTTGCAAAAGGCTTGAAACTGACACCTTACATGTTAAAGGTACCTGCAGTACATGTAAACTGACAGTATGTTTGCATAATAATTGTTTTTTGTTCAGCAAATTGTTTCCAGTCTTGATTTGCAACAATGTTGTGCTTTTATATTTTGAGATTAATGTGTATCTCACTGTGGGGGGAAAAAATGTGATTTATTTATTTTTATTTTTTTTTTTTTCTGTGAATAGGCTAAATAAATTAAGGTACAGTTCAATGTTCATGGTCTGACTTCTTTCTGTGGAATCTGCAACAGTAAAATCAGTCTGTACATGCAGTAAATTTATGCTTGTTATACTCCGTGTTCCCTGAGGAGTTAATCCTATGCATTGTGTAAAAAGGCTGTTTGATCCCGTCTTTTCTTATCCCCCCCCCCCCCCCCCCCCCCCCCCAATAGTACAGAGCATTGAGGGCACTCTGCACATGTGTGTATTTGTTTTACACACACACACGTGTGTGTGTATATGTATGTGTGTGTGTGTGTGTGTGTGTGTATATATATATATATATATATATATATATATATATATATATATATATATATATATATAAATTTTATTTTGTGAAGGTGCAGGCTCAATCGGCACTGTCCAGAGGGTCAGGGGCCATGTATCCTCATAGGATAGAGAAGAATGCAAACTCCTACAAGCTTTAACCAGTGCTTGGCTGGACACTGAGAAGTCACAAGACTGCTGTTGAGAAAAGGTATTTAGCTGTATATTCACTAAAATGTCATTTGTGTACTGTGGGAGACCAGATATAGTGCATGCAGGGTCCATTTCCTTTTCTCCCTATGTTTTAAATTGTCAAAGGAGAACTACAGCTAAAACTTTTTTTAGTCCTACGTCTGGGAATTACAGGAGTTCACTTCGTTCTGCACTCCTGAGACCTGTATTCAGCCAACAGTGGGCTAAAACGCGCTGTCAGCAGTCCTCACAGTGCCAGTATAGACTCTGGGGAAATCCCAACTTTAAAGAAGTATAACCAAAGCTTTTTGACTGTACTTCTCCTATGGATCACAGGAGGGCATTTTGTTCTGTGACCCATTTTCAGCAGACTTCAGAGCCTGGACAATCAGCTGGCTCAGTCTCTCAGTGAGCTGCTGGGAGACTGAGCCAGCTGTTCCTGCCCACTCCACACCCCAGCGCTCCACTGAATAGTCACCAGCTCTCTGCAGCCTGAAGACCAAGAGCTGAGCATTGGCAGTGTTTGATCGCTTAGTTCTTGGTCTGGAGCCAGTGGGAGACATATGCAGCATCAAACCAATACTGCAGCCAACTAGGTGAGTGTAGTTTCGCGTGTGTGTGTGTGTGGTGTATGTGGTTTTTTTTTTTTCTTTTCTTCTTTTCACAAATCCCATAGCAGTCTTAGCTTTTCAGTCACCACTGAGAGCCTGATCCAGCTACTCCCACTCCAGTGAGTACTGCTGAAGGGACAGAGCAGAGAGACTGTGACTGAAGACTGACATCTGAGTAATGAGTGGTCAGTTTTTGGTCTTAAGAGACCATGGGGGAGAGATGCAACATCAGATCGCCGCTGCATCCACCTAGGTGAGTTTAAATGTTTGTGGGGTTTTTGTTTTCATACCCCACACTTCCCTTTTTGAACAGATTTGTTTTAGCTCTGATTCATATTCCTGAAGCATTAGGGTGATGTGTTTAAAAAAAAAAAAAAAAAATTCCCTCTCTGAAGAATAGTATAGAAGGTGTCATTTCTGATCTCTCCATAAAAAGGTAACCTATTGACTGTTATACTCATGATGTTGAGTACCTTACCCGGAACAAGTATGCAGATAAGGATTTTTTTTGGTGATTTTGCTGATCTGCTTGTTTCTAATCCGTTGTGCTGGTGGGTCATCATAACTGACAGTATTATCTATGGGCTGCTTTTGGCTGCAGTATTTATTTGCCATGCCATCTATTAGTGTAACTGTCAGGTACAGTTGTATTACTAAAAAAAAAAAATGCCCATTTAAAGCCTTGTGTGTATGTACAATACATACATACACCCCTCCCACTTTATTAGGTACACCTTACCTTACTAGTACCGGGTTGAACCCCCTTTTGCCTTCAGAACTGCCTTAAAGTGTTTGTTAAAGCAGATTAAACAGCAAAGTGCTTGTGCTGTGTAATCTGCTCCTCTCTAAACTGAAAAAGGAAAAAAAAAAAAAAAGCGTTGCAAATACCTCTTTAGAGCTATCTTCAGGCTGGCCATGTGACTTGTGGCCGCTTTAGGGTTCCGATATATGGCTTCCTTGGGAGGCCACGTGATCTCCCTGGCTGATGTCAGGGAGATCTTGGCCCCTCCCACATAAGCCATGTATCGGAGCGCTAAAGCGGCTGCGAGTCACGTGACCAGCCTGAAGATAGCTCTAAAGAGGTATTTACAATGCTTTATTTTTTTTTTTTTTTTGACTTTCATAGTGTGGTATGCCAGGCTCTAATAGAGGGTCTGGCAGTAATTTATCATTTAGACTTTACAGACACTTTAAATCTTCGTGGCATAGATTCAACAAGGTGTTGGAAACATTCTTCAGATTTTGGTCCATATTGACATGATAGCATCATGCAGTGGCTGAAGATTTGTCAGCTGCACATCCATGATGTGACTCTCCCATTCCACCACATTTCCCAAAGGTGCTCTATTGGATGGAGATCCGGTGACTGCAGAGGCTATTGGAGTACAGTCAACTTATTATCATGTTCAAGAAACCAGTTTGAGATGATTTGAACTTTGTGATGTGGTGCATTATTCTGCTGGAAGCAGCCATCAGAAAATGGGTACACTGTAGTCATAAAGGGATTGACATGGTCAGCACAACCATGTCCATCGGGTAGGTCGTGGCATTGAAGCGATGCTCAGTTGGTACTAAGGGGCCCAAAGTGTGCCAAGAAAGCATCCCCCACACCGTTACTCCACCAACTTGAACTATTGATACAAGGCAGGATGGCTCCATGCTTTCATGTTGTTTATGCCAAAATCTGACCCTACCATCTGAAGGTTGCAGCTGAAATCGACCAGGCAACATTTTCCAATCTTCTATTGTTAAAATATTGGTGAGCCTGTGTGAATTGTAGCCTCAGTTTCCTGTTCTTAGCTGACAGCAGTGGCACCCGGTGTGCTCTTCTGCTGCTACATCTGCTTCAAGGTTTGATGTGTTGTGCATTCGGAGATCGCATTCTGCACACCTTGGTTGTAACCAGTGGTTATTTAAGTTACTGTTGCCTTTCTATTATCTTGAACCAGTGTGCCCATTCTCTGAATAGAAAGGATTTCCTTAATCAAATTGGTCTAAAGGTAGGGGCAGGTACCATCATCCTCAGTGATAGGATATTGGAAAAGAATGCCTGGGGCTGCTCCAAAAATGCCCCCAGCATAAAAGAGAATTAGGACTATCTCAGTACCCAAGGATTAGGCCGTTTATTAAAATTTACAATCTATTAAGAGAAAAACACAGTTAAATACGATTTGTACATTAAATGATAGTTAAAAACAACTGTGCATTATTAGTACAGGTGGTTCCAAATTAACCCCATAGGTAATATGGGGAGGTGAGCTGCATATCTTGATGGAATCCTCTACATGTTTCGCGGCTAGAGCTTCTTCCTCAGGAGGAGTAAAACACTCATCTATAAGGTAAGTACAATCACATAGTTACAAAGTCACAAATATTTAATCACAGAAAGCAAAAAACAAGGAAATACAGTGCAATGAACATAATGTTGATATTGGAGATTTCTATAAGTTTGTGCATCGTTTACCAGTAGAGGACAAAAAAAAACAAAAGATAATAGAATATTCAAAGACTTAGAAGAAGGGAGTAATTACAAAAATTCAAATGGATAAAGGCTGTGTTCAAAATTCCCAATGGATTTAGTCGCAGTCTAATCAGAGTCCCTGGAACAACAATAAACGTGTGTATACATAAAAGGTAAAACCATGCACAGGCATGGACAATTAGTCCAGGAGCATCTTTTAAGTCTTTCTATTATCTTTTGTTTTTGTTTTTTTTTCCTTAATAGAACATATATTATGTTGCCTGTTAACAGACAACCATTTCCACCCATTATCACATTATTATACTCCAATCTCCAATATCAACATTATGTTCATTGCAATTATTCTATTAATTAATGAATATTCTATTATCTTTTGTTTTTTTTGTCCTCTACTGGTAAACGATGCACAAACTTATAGAAATCTCCAATATCAACATTATGTTCATTGCACTGTATTTCCTTGTTTTTTGCTTTCTGTGATTAAATATTATTTGTGACTTTGTAACTATGTGATTGTACTTACCTTATAGATGAGAATGTTTGACTCCTCCTGAGGAAGCGACTGTAGACGCAAAACATTTAGAGGATTACGTCAAGATATACGTCCCAGCTCTCCATATTACCTTATGGGGTTAATTTGTTCCCTTGGAACCACCTGTACTAATTATGCATGGTTGTTCATGTCCTCGGGGTTCATGTCCACTACTCAGGCCAACTGTCTGACAGGTCAAAAAATTAAAGATGAAACTAAGGTTTTTTGGATAGACTGTTTAACCTCTTGAAGAGGAAATCCCATCTACATTGGCATATTCAATATTTTGAACAATATATAAGAGAAGAAGTTTGTCCCCAAGGACTTTGTGTCCAAGTTTTTCCAACTATTAACCAGTTACTTGACAACTGGGCACTTAAACCCCCTTCCTAACCAGACCAATTTTCAGCTTTCGGTGCTCTCACATTTTGAATGACAATTACTCGGTTTTGCAACACTGTACCTATATGAAATTTTTGTCCCTTTTTTCACACAAATAGAGCTTTCTTTTGGTGGTATTTGATCACCACTGGGTTTTTTATTTTTAGCGCTATTAATGGAAAAAGTACGAAAATTTTGTAAAAAAAATGCATTTTCTTCGTTTCTGTTATAAAATTTAGCAAATTAGTAATTTTTCTTCATAAATTTTGGCCAAAATTTATACTGCTACATATCTTTGGTAAAAATAACCCAAACCAGTGTAAATTATTTCGTCTTTGTGAAAGTTATAGAGTCTACAAGCTATGGTACAAATCATTGAAAATTAATCACACCTGATGTACTGTCTCATTTCTTGAAACACTAACAAGCCAGGAAAGTACAAATACCCCCCAAATAACCCCTTTTTGGAAAGTAGACATTCCAAGGTATTTAGTAAGAGGCATGGTTAGTTTTTTGAAGTTGTCATTTTTTCCCACAATTCTTTCCAAAATTAAGATTTTGTTTCTTTTCACAAAATTGTCATATGAGCAGGTTTTTTTCTCTCACATAGCATGTGCATACCACAAATGACACCCTGAAATACATTCTGCTACTCCTCCTGAGTATGGCAATTTTTTTTTTTTTTACACAAAATTGTCCATTTATAAGATATTTCTAACACATAGCATGTATATAGCAAAAATGACACCCCACAATACAGTCTGCTACTCCTATGGCAATACTACATGTGTGAGACTTTTACACAGCCTGGCCACATACAGAGGCCCAACATTAAAGTAGCACGTTCAGGTGTTCTAGGAGCATAAATTACACATCTTATTTCTCAACCACCTATTACACTTTTGAAGGTCCTGGAGCACCAGGACAATGGAAATGCCCACAAAATGAACCCATTTTGGAAAGCAAACACTCCAATGTATAAACTATGAGGCATAATGAGTCTTTTGAACGGTTCATTTTTTTCCAGACGTTTTTGGAAAATGTGGAAAAAAAATGAAAACGCTTTTTTTTTTTTTTTTACACAAAGCTGTCCATTTATAAAATATTTCCAACACATAGCGTGAACATAGCAAAAATGACACCCGAAAATACATTCTGCTACTCCTGAGTATGGCAATACCACATGTGTGAGACTTTTACACAGCCTGGCCACATACAGAGGCCCAACATTGAAGTAGCACCTTCAGGCGTTCCAGGTGCATGAATTACACATCTCATTTCTCAACCTCACCTATTACACTTTTGAAGGCCCTGGAGCACCAGGACAATGGAAACACCCACAAAATGACCCCATTTTGGAAAGCAAACACCCCAACATATAATCTATGAGGCACAAATGTGGAAAAAAATGAAATTGCTTATTTTTTTACACAAAGTTGTCCATTTATAAGATATTTTTAACACATAGCATGTATATAGCAAAAATGACACCCCAGAATATATTCTGCTACTCCTCCTGAGTATGATAATTATCCACATAAAGATGGTAACCCTTTCCAAGGAGTGGATATACAAGCTCCCAAACCACTTTTCCGCTGGCTCTGATGTACTCTGGACATTCAGGGGGCTGCAGTTGGGTGTCCTTCCCTTTGTACACCAGGAAGGCGTAGATGTACCCCATGGCTCAATCACATAGCTTGTAGAGCTTAACCCCATATCAAACCCTTTTGCTGGGGATAAACTGCTTGAAGCCAAGCCTGTGAAGTGGACCAATGACTCATCTACGGAGATATTTTGGTCAGGGATAAATAACTGGGGGAATTTCTCAGAGGAAAAATTTAGAAGTGGCCGAAATTTAAATAATTTGTCATGTGATGGGTCATTTCGGGGAGGGCACTGGGTGTTGCCATTGTAATGGAGGAAACACATTATCATAAGGTATCTTGATCTTTGCATAATGGATGAATAGATTGGCATGTGGTGGATGGGGTTGGTGGACCAATAGGAGTATAATTAATTTTTTTTTGTAAGTACCATATTGAACGTTAGGCCTAAAAATAATTTAAATTCCTCCACTGTCAATGCTCTCCACTCATAGGGACGGGCATAACTTGAACCAGGGTTGCTTGTTAAGAATTGTTGTGCATAGGGGTTGCACTGGGCCATGATGTAGGATAATAGGTCTTGGGTAAAAATTAAATTTAAAAAATCAATAGGGGCAAAATTCTCTGTGTTCACCTGAACACCTGGCTGGGCGGTGAAAGGGGGGATGTTTGCTGCTCTTGAATTAGGGGGAAGCCACAGAGGGTTTTCAAGGGCATAGGGAAGGCCGGCATGGGTCCTAATGCTTTGGGGCCGAGATGACACCCCGCTAGTTCTTGGCCTTTGCTGCAGTGGTAGTTCATTTCTTCTGGATGGCACTGTGCTACTGGTGGATGGCACTGAGCTGCTAGTTGATGCCACTGCATTTCTGGTGGATGGCACTGAGCTGCTGGTTGATGCCACAGCACTACTTGTGGTAGCCTGCTACTCCATGCCAGAACGCCTTTGTTTCGGGCACACTTTGCTTTTCTTCCGATTCTGTAGCAGACCCACTGCTTACAACGGGTTCATATTCTGAACCAGAATCAGACGCAGACTCAGAGAGCTCCCCGCTGCTCTCGTCGGTCAAGCTAAGCAGTTGGTATGCCTCCTCAGCGAAAAAAAATCACCATACTGGTGACTGTGGTGACAAACTGCTGTGGTAGGGACACTTGGACAGATATGGCTGCACTGCTGGGTGCTGGGTCCTGATGAGGGTGCATTGATGCACACTAATGCACCACACTGAGGATGCACTGATGGGTGCTAATGAGGATCCACTGATATGGTGGCACTGATGAGCAATGATATGCACTATTGGGTACTGTAGTGGCACCGATGAGCGCTGATGGCACAAATGAGCACTGTATTGGCACTGATAAGCACTGATGGGTAGTGTAGTGGCACTGGTAGGGCACAGATTAGCACTGTTGTACTCTGCAAAGAATCTCTTTTCTCTCATGCTGTATCAGTGTGAGGAGAGAAGAGAGATGGACCTCTGCATGACCCCAGTTTGTTGACTCCCTCATTGGATGACTACCTGTTAGTTCAGGAGTCCATGCTTTGAGGTGAGAGTAGTTAATAAGACCAAAGGTGGAGGGACTGTCACCTGTTGTGGATTTTAACATCACTGGTGAAGGCTTTCTGGGATTTATAGATACACTTCACCCTCGGAATAAACTTCCCTCCAATCGGTCCCTCCTTGTCACAGTCCCTACTGTGCCATGCAGACAGCCAGGGTCACGCCCCAAGTGGCTCAAAGAGGTATTGAACCTATGACTGCCTGTTTAGTGCTCCTGTTACTTTGCCTCTGAGCCACACCTCAGTTCCTTTCAGCCTGCTTTCCAGCTTTGCCTAGTTCTGCATGAAATACTAGGGCCTTACTCTGGATCTTGTTGCAATTAGTACCTGTCACTCCAGCTGAGGCAGTTTATCTAATCAGCTGGGTATAAACTACTCTGAGGACTTTGTCAGTTCATTGTCTCCTGTTTTGCCTAAGGTTCCTGTGTTCTAGTTACAGCGTTCCAAGACTGACTCTGGCTTCTGACCCTGGCTCTACTTATCGTTTATTCTGACTTCTGGAATCCCTGACTATGGCTTTACTTCGACTATCCTTTGGCAAATTCCTGTCAAGCCCCGGTGCACAGATTCATAGCCCAGGTAGCTTATCACTTTGTTACCGTGGGCTGTGTGTATTTGCAAAGGTGAGCATACATCTCTGCAATATGGACTCCAACCAAGGTAAGCCCTTACATAATGAACTGACCAACATGGAGTCTGCAGAGATGTACAAGATGCTCACCTCCCTTGCTCTGCAAGTCTCCAGCCTGGGCCAGACCGTTTCGGAGCTGCAGCAAGTAGATCAGTTATTTAAAGGCACAGTACGCCCAGTCCCGGAACCAGCATGTCCTGAGCCATTTGTGGTGATGCCAGAGAGGTTTGACGGTAGCCATGCATCATTCTTGAACTTTAATATGGATTGCGAGCTGTTGTTTGCTCTTGAGCCTAGGACCTATGCATCTGACTATATAAAGGTTCACGCTTCCATCAACCTGCTCACTAGGCAAATCAAGACATGGGCCCTTTGGCTTTTACAGGATAGGAGTCCAGTCGTGGACAGCTGGGAAGCATTCGTGTTTACTCTGGACTCTACATTCTTGTTTCTAAGAAAACCAGTATTCTCAAGTCTGCTCTCAGTTCACGTGGCCTACAAGTACCCAGGGACAGGAATACCCTATACAGTTATTACGCCAAGCCTTCCCAGTATGTGCCAAGCTATGAAGCTCTATCCCCACAAAGTCTTGACGCTCCTGAGGATATACACACACCTACCCTGGAAGATGTGGAACCCATGGAGATCGGGGCCATTCAGTCCAAGTTGTCTGAAGGTGAAAGAGAGCGGAGGAGAGGCTGTGGACTCTGTTTCTATTGTGGAGTAAGAGGGCACCTTATCTCTCTCTGCCCAACTCGTCCACCTCAGCCAAATTTTCAGCAAGTGGGTACTACTAGGATCCTTCCTGCCACCGCTGAATCAGTGCCTTCTACCCAGTCTGATGTTCCAGTACCTGCTGCCTGGTCTTATGTCCCTATGCCCATGTTCCAGCTAGAAGTTCCTGTGCCTGTGTCCCTGCTAGAAGTGCCTGTGTCCCTGCTAGAAGTTCCTGTGCCTGTGTCCCCGCTAGAAGTTCCTGTGCCTGTGTCCCCGCCAGAAGTTCCTGTGCCTGTGTCCGCGCTTGAATTTCCTGTGGCTGTGTCCCCGTTTGAAGTTCCTGTGCCTGTGTCCCAGTTTGAAGTTCCTGTGCCTGTGTCCCCACTTGAAGTTCCTGTGCTTGTGTCCCCGCTACCTCCTGACTTTACATATGCCTCGAATGGCACCATAGTCGATAAGCAGGACCTGAAGATTTTTGAAAGAGCCTTGCGAGCGACGAAAGTCTCCCCAGCTGGAACTTCTAAAACAAAGAAAGCCCAAAGGAAATAAGGCTGTCCCATGCTTTGAGGGCATTCCTAAGGGGAGGGAACTGTCACGGTCCCTACCGTGCCATGCAGACAGCCAGGCCCCAAGTGGCTCAAAGAGGTATTGAACCTACAACTGCCGTTTAGTGCTCCTGTTACTTTGCCTCTGAGCCACACCTCAGTTCCTTTCAGCCTGCTTTCCAGCTTTGCCTAGTTCTGCATGAAATACTAGGGCCATACTCTGGATCTTGTTGCAATTAGTACCTGTCACTCCTGGTTCAGCTGAGGCAGTTTATCCAATCAGCTGGGTATAAAACACTGCCTCACTCTGAGGGCTTTGTCAGTTCATTGTCTCCTGTTTTGCCTAAGGTTCCTGGGTTAGTGTTACAGCGGTCCAAGACTGACTCCGGCTTCTGACCCTGGCTCTACTTATTGTTTATTCTGACTTCTGGAACCCCTGACTATGGCTTTACTTCGACTATCCTTTGGCAAATTCCTGTCAAGCCCCCATGCACAGATTCACAGCCCAGGTAGCTTATCTCTTTGTTACCGTGGGCTGTGTGTATTTGCAAAGGTGAGCATACATCTCTGCAATATGGACTCCAACCGAGGTAAGCCCTTACACTCCTATACTTGAACAGAGCTGTTTTATTTTTTTTATACTGTTTTTTTAAATGGAAAATGTGCATTCACCATTAAATGAATGACATAGTGCTTGCTATGCCTCCTGGGATATGTACATCATAAAAGAGGAGGGGGGTGTGCCAGCTGAACATGTGAGGGGGGTGAGCCAGCATGCCTCTCGATGATGTCACAAACAACATATCAGTATGGGGTTGCTGGATCGTCTGGGTGGGTGAGTGTCTGAAATTTACCCCACACATAACCTGGTAAGCAGAGATAAAAAAAAAAAAAACATAGGGGAGGGAAAGATCCGATTTAAGGTGCCCATAGATACAGATAGCCAGTGTGGCCACCTTTTGGCATTTTAAAAAAAGGAAGTTGGTGTTACCTTTGCTCAAATGGATAATTTGTTCATATTCACATACGCTCCAAACACAGCACTGTCATCTCATTAAAGGGAAGTTAGCAACTCACTGGATTTCTGCCAGGGTCCACAGGAATTACTTTGTGTGTGCAATATTTTTAGAGACAAACTTTGGGAAAATGTGTATGTATTACAAAGATGTACTAAATATGCTCTTTTTCTCATTTTGCCCAGACTTTAACATTTACCTATAAATGAGGACAAATATACATTTTATATGAAGTCATTTAAATTGAGTATCAGCTAACAAAAGTGTCATCTGAAATTTCATTTATCAGCATGATGTTTTATTCAAATCATGCCACAGCACCAATTATGACTGGTCGGCTACTTTTATTTTGTGGTTTTTATTTTTATTTTTTTTTTTCTCTGGCAGTGGATGAGTATATTAACTCACTAAGCAGCTTATTCATAAAACCCTACTAGCTGTGATGTACTGCACCTAAGCCTATCACTTTCATGTGCTTACTTTATGTACTACAGCTAGTTTGGCCTCGTTGGTTAAGCTCTTGTTGTAAAGGAGAGAAGGGAGCAAAGATTAGTAATTATTCTTTATTTTTCACCTTTTAAGACAGATATAGTAATAAAAGCAATATTACGATAAATGTTATATGCAAGGCCATACATGTTACAATTTTAGAAGCTTTCCATTAACTTTTAAACAAAAAAAAGCATTAATGTAGACCTAAGCAGTTCACAGCAATCTGCAACTCACAGCTTTAATCGTTTTCCAGTTCCGAGTCCAGCCTTTCAAAATAGCGGTAGAAATCCGTCTAAACTGCTGTGAAGCTAGTTAAAAGGCATTTTCCAATTTCCACTGTTTGGTTGATTAAAACTGGCAAATGACCAAACCTGTGGTAGCAGATTGCTGTGGACTATACAATGCAACCATTTTTTTTTTTTTTTTTTAAGTCAAATGCTCATGGAAAGTTTTCAACATTTCTACACATATAGGCAGTAGGGGAAGTGCTGGTCAGTTAAAGTGGTTGTATAATAAGGCTTACCTGCACGGTTTAGGAGATGTCCACTGTATCAGAATGTGCCGACGTCATTGGCACATGCGCACTGAAAAAAAACGGCTCGTTCATGCCGTTTAGTCAGCTGATGTGCCGTGATGGGCGGCTCCCATGTGCATGTGTGGGAGTGATATTATTGCAGCTCCGGCCAATCTCAGCGCCGAAGCCCACAAACCCGGCAGTAACATCCCGGAGACATGTCGCCGGTCACAGCAGTGTATGGGGACCGCTGCACCAGCTTTGATCTAAGGTAAGTATTTCATAATGAGCTAGTATGCCATGCATGCTAGCTCATTATGCCTTTGTCGTGCAGGTTTTTTATGGGTTTACAGCCACTTTAATTGCTATGCCTGCAAAGCTAATGCACTAGTGGTAGAACTGTATGTATTCTACTTCCCATCCCCAGAGCCAGCATGAGACCAACTTTAACAGATTTGAATATAATTTGGCTGGGACTTTTACCAGTTCCAGGCCGCTCCACATACATATACTGTGGCAGGGCGGTCCGGCTGCGCGAAATCAAGTATCTGTAGGTGATTCGCGCAATCTCCTCTCCTGGAGCCCTTTTCGGTTCCAGCGTGAGAGGAGAGAGCATCTACTCTAAGTACAAGCACTACACTGACATCAGTACACATAGTTAGGCACATTTAACCTCTTGATCACCCCCCCAGTTAACCCTTTTACTCCCTGTCACAGTGTCACCAAGTAAAGTGTACAGATTTTACTGGTCACTGTATTGGTGTCACTTGTGACGCTAATAGCAGTAGGGGCAGTTAGCGTCAGTCCCAAATAGGTTCAGGGTACCCGTCATATATTCCGTAATAAAGTTTTAACCCCCTAATCACCCCCAGTTAACCCTTTCACTTCCTGTCGCAGTGTCATTAGTACATTGTACAGACCTTTTTTTCCTGATCAAAGTATTAGTGTCACAGGTGATACCAGTTAGTGTCAGCATCAGTGTCAATCCCAGACAGCGTCAGATTTTAACCCTTTGATTGCCAGTAACACTAACACACACTATACACCTCCATTACTAGTATAGTGTCTGAACGGATCAATATCTTTGATCTGATCAGAACTATACTAGCGCCCCTACACCTGCCAGCACCTGCATTTAGCCCCTCAGCCCTCCCAAAACAAGTGGAGTATCGGTAGATCACTGTCACTTCCAATACATAGCAAAAAACTGCAGTGTTAGCAGAGTTAGGCCTGATCTCTGCTAGCACTAGCAGTTTAATTTTTTTGTAGCTGTTCTTGACAACCAGGTGCTTTTTTACCTGTCAGTCACACTAGGTACCTATAAATTTATTGGCCAAAATGTCAAACGAAAGGTACACTAGTGAAGAGGCCTACAGGATACTGAGCATGACAGATGAGAGCAATGGGGAGTCCTCACTGTCAGATTCATGCTCAGTATTTACGCCTGTAGAGAGCAGCGGCACCCTGACAGATAGCTCTGACGACTGAGTAGAGATCCCTGCTAAGGTCAGGCGTACCCAACCCCTTTGCTGAGGTGCTACAATAGCATGATTCTTGTATGCAGCAGAGTGCCGGTACTAGTGCCGCTCTACCTTCTGGTGAACTGGCAAGCACCAGTGGCTTACAGGGCTGGACTGGGACAAAAATTTGGCCCTGGACTTCATCAGGACTGGCCCACATTTATTATGAGTGTCCCCAACAGCGTCCACCCTTACAGCAGTGTGTCCCCAAAAGCGTCCCCCTTACATCAGTGTGTCCCAATCAGCAGCTCCCTTCACATCAGAGTGCCCTTCACATCAGTGTGTCCCCATCAGCAGCCCCTTAGTCTTAGTACATCCTGGTCATAGACAAACCAGCAATACAGTAACACTTGGTGACGTTGCGAGTCCCATAAGTGCAGTGGCTAGCACAAGTAGTGTCCGTTGACAATTTTACACAAGCGTGACATTTTTTAGACACCTCCTTTGAGTTTACGCATGTGGCACCATGTTATCTAATCGCAAGGGCTTCCCCCAAAGGTGGTATTGAACTCATGACTGTCTGTTCTTACTCCTGTTTCTTTACCTCTGAGCCACACCTCATTTCCATTCAGCCTGCTTTACAGCCATGCCTAGTTTAGCATGAAGTACTGTGGGAGATACTCTGTTTGTACCTGTCACTCCTGGATCAGCTGAGGCAGGTTACCTAATTAGCTGGGTATAAACCCTGTCTTACTCTGAGGGCTTGGTCAGTTCATTTTCGCATGTTTGCCAAGTGTTCCTGTGCTCCTGTCTTCTGTTGCAGTGTTCCAAGACTGACCCCGGCTTCAGACCCTGGCATTTCCTCGACTATCCCTTTTATCCACTCCTACCCTGGATGATGTGGAACCCATGGAGATCGGGTCCATCCGGTCCAAGCTGTCTAAGGGAGAGAGTGGCGGAGAGGCTGTGGACTCTGTTTCTATTGTGGAGGAAGAGGGCAACTTATCTCTCTGCCCAACTCATCCACCTTGGCCAAAGTTTCAGCAAGTGGGTACTACTAGGATCCTTCCTGCCACCCCTGAATCTTTGCCTGCTATCTAGCTTGAAGTACCTGCTACCCAGTCTGATGTTTCGGTACCTGCTGCCCGGTCTGATGTCCCTGTGCCCATGTTCCAGCTAGAAGTTCCTGTGCTTGTGTCCCCACTTGAAGTTCCTGTGCCCCAGCCTGACGTCCCAGTGCCTGCTACCCAGTCTGATGTTCTGGTACCTGCTGCCCAGTCTGATGCCCATGTTCCAGCTTGAAGTTCCTGTGCCTGTGTCCCCGCTTGAAGTTCCTGTGCTTGTGTCCCCGCTACCTCCTGACTGTCCGTATGCCTCGAATGGCACCATAGTCCATAAGCAGGACCTGAAGATTTTTGAAAGAGCCTTGTGAGCGACGAAAGTCTCCTCAGCTAGAACGTCTAAAACAAAGAAAGCCCAAAGGAAATAAGGAAGTTTTCTAACTCTTCTTTTGATTTATTTAGTTGATATTTTTGATGAACTATCTGTTCCATGCTCTGAGGGCATTCCTAGGGGGAGGGAACTGTCACAGTCCCTACCATGCCTTGCAGACGGCCAGGCGTGGTCGCACCCCAAGTGGCTCTGAGCCACACCTCAGTTCTATTTAGCCTGCTTTTCAGCCATAGTTTAGCATGAGGTACTGTGGGCGATACTCTGTTTGTACCTGTCACTCCTGGATCAGCTGAGGCAGGTTACCTAATTAGCTGGGTATAAAACCCTGTCTCACTCTGAGGGCTTGGTCCGTTCATTTTCTCATGTTTGCCAAGTGTTCCTGTGCTCCTGTCTTCTTTTGCAGTGTTCCAAGACTGATCCCAGCTTCAGACCCTGGCTTTGTTTATCGTTATCCTGACTTCTGGAATCCCTGACTGCAGCTTTACCTCGACTATCCCTTGGCTATTCCTGTCAAGCCTGAGCACAGATTCACAGCCCAGGTAGCTTACCTCCTTGTTACCGTGGGCTGTGTGTATTTGCAAGGGTGAGTGTACATCTCTGCGCCATGGACTCCAACCTAGGTAAGTATCAGGAACCATGAATCAGACCGAGACAGAAGTATAGTTAAATCACACTTGTTTAATAATAATAAAAAGGTAAACAGAGTAAGCGTAGTCAAAACAAGCAAGAGTTCAGTAACCAGATCGGGTAGTCAGCCAAGCCAATGTCAGAGAGCCAGAGATAAATGTAGTAGTGCAGCAAGCAGGATCAGGAGCCAGAAGGGACGTCAGCTGAGCAAGTCTTCAAACAGGAATGCAGGAGAGTCTCTGTGATGTTGGCGAAGGTAGAGATCAAGTGAGCTGGAGGGTTTTAAGTAGGCAGGACTGACGAGCAGAATCAACAATAGCTGGGTAACTGAAGAGAGATGGGAGCAAGCAATTAGCCGAAAGCTGAGCGGCCAGCTCAGAGAAGGAAGGGCTGAGCCCAGACCTGACAGTAAGCCCTTACTGTAATGAATTGCTTGCAGTGAGGTGGAAGGGCAAACAGAAAGTTTTCCTTCTGTCTTCCATTCACACAGACACGGCAGTCCAAACTGCAATGGTGACTCGTGTTGTTGAGAAGTCCCTCTGTGTCCATGACTACAACCTTAAAATGGGAGGGGTGGACTTCAATGACCAGATGATGGGGCCGTACTTAGTTGCCCATAAGGCCAGACGCTGATACAAAAAAGTGTCTGTATACTTATTCCAATTGGTTCTGTTCAACGCTTATGTACTATACAAAGCGTCAGGAAGAAGTGGATCCTTCCTAAATTTCCAGGAAGAGATCATCACAGCCCTTTTGTTTCCAGAAGGTGCTGTGGCCCAATTTCCCAATCCAGATGCAGTGAGCCGGCTGCATGAGAAGCATTTTCCAGATGTCCTCCCTGGTACCCCTACCCAAAAAGCACCCCAAAAAAGATGCTTCCGTGCTGTTTCCGTCTCTACCACACACTAGTGGAGTATTAGTATAGGGTACAGCATGGCACAGTCTAGGGTACATATTCACACAGGGTCTTGAAAGATGTTAGATGGCTATCGCATTTTGAGTGACCCTAATCAGTTTTTTATAGTTCCAATAAAAGTGTAAAAAAACATTAAAAAATTAAATTAAAAAAGAAAAAAATGTTGTTTTTTAGTTCTTACTGTTTTACTGTATTTTATGCTATACTGTAATGTTTTATTGTTAACCATTGTTTGCTTTGCAGGTATGCCTTTTTACTGTTTTACTGTACTGTTACTGTGTTTTATTGTTAATCATTGTTTACTTTGCAGGTACACCATTCAGCTGCAGTACTGATTTGTTTATTTTGACAGCAACAGGGTTTGCTCTCACAATATGTAAATCAGTGACTCCAGCGCAGTAGGAGGTGATTTCACCACTGCAGATAAAAAAAAGCATATATGCTGAAGCATAGGGGCTGGGGTTGACAGAGGACGGCTTGCCCCTATGCTTCGCCATATATTTTTTACTTATTTTTTGGCACAGATTGCAATTAACAAAAAATTTGTTTTATTGTTTAGTGGTCACATTTTTGTTCAATAATCTGTTATGTTATTCTATGTACAATGCCATAGCTTAGTATTTGGTGCCATCTAGCGCCAAAATTGTGAATAGACTTTGTTTTATTTTCTTGCATTCTGAAGAATGTGAGAAGATGATAGGAAGTGACTGTTGTTTACATTTCACATTAACTTGATCTACCCACAATGCTTAGCTACCTCCCATGAACATCAAGAGACTGAACTGCATTCTGGGGTTCTGGATAAAGGTCTGAAATATGCACCCACCAAGAACCTCGATAAATTTCAGACTTATATTGGGATACAGAAATTCGTAAGAAAATTAAATATTCAGAAATATATTGCAGGAAATCCTTTGAGACCCAGACATGCTGATATTATGAATGATGGCATCTTACACAGTTTACTGAGGAACAAATCAATTTTTAATCCACCCACCAAAGATAATAAACATATTGAGGTTTTTAAAAAAGTTGTTTTAGAAGAGATCAAGAATCTCAAGATTAAAAAGAAGGAAGAACCTAGCCATATCAGAAGCGGTATTCGGAAACTGAATCGTGATCCTCTCAAAAGAGCAATATCATAACACGATGATGAATATGCTAGATGATGCTAACACCTACACTAAGTTACTGAGTAACCCCATGTTCAGGTGCAGAAAGGCACTTGAACAGGTCATTTATCTAGGGGTAAAGAAAAGCATACTTAATAAAAAAGAAGGTAGGTTTCTTATTCCAGATTCCTGTCGTACACTACCAAAAATTCATAAAGATAGAATAAATCCACCACCTAAGCCGATAGTAAACGGTATCGACTTACTTACTTCTAGGATGGGCCAATATATAGATGTCTTCCTACAACCAGCCGTTCAAAGTACAAAGGCGTATCTCAGAGACACTAAAAACATTTTGCAAATTATAGAGGATATCCCAGAAGGCGATAGCTCATGGGTTATGGCCACTGCAGATGTGTCATCTCTATATACAGTGATTCCTCATCATCGAGCATGTGAAGCCGCTAAATGGGGCCTGAGGAAATATACCAAATTACCATGCCTGCAGAGGAAGTTTTTGATTAAATGCCTGGATTTTAGCCTGAAGAACAACTATTTCTGGTACAATAAGAGGTATTACCATCAACAGACTGGAGTTGCCATGGGAGTAAAATTTGCCCCGAGCATAGCTGGCCTTTTCATGGCACAGTGGGAGGAAGAAAATGTCTTCAATAATTGACCGGATGGACTAGTGATATATAAAAGATACATCGAAGATATCTTTATACTATGGGAGGGTGACGCTAGCTAGGTGATGCAATTCTTTGAAAAATTGAATAGAAATGATAGGAATATCAAACTGTCCTGGGACATTAGTAAGAATAAAGTAATCTCCCTGGATTTAGAGATTATACAGGAAAATTCCAGATATAGCACGCAGATGCACTTTAAAAATGGCGACAGGAATAGCTATCTTCCAATAGAAAGCTGTCACCACAAAAATTGGCTTTTCAACGTCCCAAAAGGCCAACTCATGCAACTTAAGAGAAATTGTTCCAATATAGATATGTTCCTAGAACAGGCTGAGAAGATTGCAGAGAGATTTACCTCAAAAGGCTATGATCGTCGATTTCATCAATACTAAGATAGTAGAAGTATCAGAGATGAACCGGAAAGAACTAATAGAAGAGAAGGTGACACAAAAACGTTCAATAGAAGGGGTACCGTTAATCCTAGACTTTAGTGTACAACATAAGAAAATTGAGAGGATTATTAGACGTCACTGGTATATCCTGCTGGCAGATAAACAGCTACAGGATACCCTATCTGAGAACCCTAGGTTTATATACAAAAGGGCACCCACGATCCGGGATATAGTCGTGAAAAATGTTATAGACCCACCGAAGAAGACTTTTTTTTTTTTCGTGTAAAAGATGTTTCGCATGCCTGAGAACGAAACGCCCAAATGAAAAGGTATTTAAATTTTCATCCACAAGTACAGGAGATACCTATGAAGTAAACAACTTTATTTGCTGCAACACTGAAGGGGCAGTATATGCCCTGGAGTGCAGCTGCAGCCTTCAATACATTGGCCGCACTAAAAGACCTCTCAAGGTGCGAATCAAAGAGCATGTTCAAAATATCCTAAAAGGTTATGACAAGCACAGCGTATCTAAACATTTTTTGCTATGTTATAATAGAGATCCCACCCACTTGAAGTTTTGGGGCATTGGACCATACATTAGACACTGGCGGGGGGGACACAAGGTTAGAACCCTGATCCAGATGGATTTTTACTTTGGATACATTCTCGCCCCGGGGCCTAAATATTGACTTCAACCTCAATTGTTTTCTCAGTGATTTTTAACATTTTATACTTAGTTTCTATTTGATTCCTCATATAGCCATTATACATCCTGGCTTATGCCTTACTCCTACCTGTCCTGTAATTTTTTACCTATTCGGTACCCATTTCCCATTTGATACACATTTTTTAGGTTTTAATATTTTAGCCACTAGACAGGGTGTTTTTCCTGTGCTAGTTTACATATCTTTGCTATATTTGTTCTTTTGTCTGAATTTACTTTATTTTTTATCTCCATGTATATTATATGTATTTATTTCCATGATTCCGTTTTTGCCTCTCTTGCCGATGATAGAGCTTCATGTCTATTTTTATTATGACAGCCAGTTATGCTCAGTGGTGCGTTGTTTCACCTCTGTGTTTTTTTTTTTTTTTTTTTTTTTTTCTGTGTTTATTTTTGGCCTTATCTCCTCATCCCCCCCCCCCCCCTTTTTTTTTCTTTTATCTTAATAAATTTCCACTCACATTGTGAGGGTATTTTTATTCTATTTTAATGTATCATCCAGTTTTAAATATCGTTGTTTGATGTCTGTTTATCCTGGTAAACGCGCAATGGGACAGAGGATGACATTTGTTATGCAAACTTTGTTTTCTCCTCCTGTGCTGGCAGCCGAGGGTATCGGACAAGCTTCACTCTGCCCATTGGTTCCAATGGTCAGCTGATATAACGATGCCCCGCCCAGTCCCTTTCACAGCCGCATAGTCATACATTAGATAACCATTACAATGGCCGCGCCCGTACACACTCGGGAAGATGGCCGCTATAGGTATTCTCTATGGGACTACTAGAAAATGGCCGCCCAGTGTTGTGTATATGACAGCTATTTAAAGACACTGATTGTGCCTCCACTTTCCCCTGATGAAGTCACGTGTTGTGTGACGTCATGCGTAGGGACGGAACAGGCACCTATGCTGATTGAGGCTTACGAGCTCGTCGGAGATTAGCCATTTTTTTCACTACTGTATTGTGAGTACCTATGTCTTATATTAATAAAAGCCCGTTTTAGCCTGCCAATATTACACTATTTGGGACCTTCTGTTTTTTCTATCTACGTGCCCCCTTATCATCTGAGGGAACTATGCTCCAGGACTAGGACCGCGAGGATAGAGGAGACAACTTAAAGGATGGTATTCCCATTACTGGTCATATGCTGTTACCCCATTACCTTAACGTAAGGAGCCAGTGCTTACTAGTTTGCGTGTGAACAGGAAGAGGAGCACCACTTTGATTTATTTGAGAACTCCAGTGCAACTTGTGCATGCTAGGAAGCCGGTTTTAGTCTGCGGAGGAGGACTTTTTATGTTTAAGCACTTTGATTTTAAGTTTATGCTTTATTAGTCACGTGGACTTTTATTGCACAAGTCACTTTGTGTTTTTTGCATGTATATTACACATTGGAATTTACTGTTATATTGAATAATTTTGCACTTTATATAGGAGGATTTACTCCTACATCTGCTGCTGCAACTTTTGTCAATTTTGCGGTTATATCCTGGTTATGGATATCCACTGAAAGCTTATATTATATATATCACGATTGCACTTTGCACTTTCCCTTTTTTTTTTTTTTTTTTTTTTTTGTGTGTTTTGTTTCCACGTAGGATTGATCACATATTATCTATGATTGTTTACTTTGTATTCTCCATATTCTAGTGTTTAGCCCACTAGGAGATTAATTTAATTTTATTTGTGTTTTTGCTTGGATTAGCGCAGCACCACTTAATTAACTTATTCATCTGGTAGCAGGGTCTGGCTGTACCCTAATCGGTGCAGGCAGCTTTTCCCAATAGCTCTGCGTAACACACATGATAGCGCAGGAATAATTATACACCTATTTTGAATTCTGGGAAGGCTATAAAAAGGCTGGGAGCGGCAATCTTAGGTCTCTTGGGAACGCATGGCCAGCCTGTGAGGATCTGTGTGGAGGTCTCCAGTGAAGCGCGGCCTACACCCATTGCGGAGCAATCCGATCATCGACCCTGCAGCACATCAGTGAGCTGGACTGATGGCGAGGTAGAACTGAAGAGGATCCAGTGAAGCCTGTTGGAGCCATCTGAGAGTCCCAGAGCATCTTGCTGAGTGGAGCGGAGCAGCGTAGCAGTGTCGGCCGGCCGGAAACAGAACCCTGTGCACTGGAGCAGAACTGTTCTACATTAAAGACCTGGTTGGGTGAGAGGGCTTCTGCCCAAAGTTTCA
The DNA here is from genome assembly GCF_042186555.1 of Aquarana catesbeiana. Taxonomy (NCBI): domain Eukaryota; kingdom Metazoa; phylum Chordata; class Amphibia; order Anura; family Ranidae; genus Aquarana; species Aquarana catesbeiana. Next base: position 570,794,252 of record NC_133325.1, on the reverse strand, counting down.
TTGATGCACTTTTACACATTTGCACTTATAACATAGTGCTGCTGGGACCCGTAGTCCCACAGAGGAAATCCAAAGTACTAAGACTGAGTTTAATATAGGCCTCAAGCCTGTACTTCATTATAATTCTGACACTGTGTTACTTGTACCAGAGACGGTTGTAGTGCTGCCGCACCACAACACTAGTTCAACATTCAGTTTGCCTTAACCCGGGATTTGTTAACCACTGGATTACAATTTAATCTATACATAGCTAGCAGAAGACAGAAGAAAAAAAGGACTGCCTCTTTAAACGCAAGGCCTTGTATTTTATTGCTCTTCAGAGTTATTTTAATATAAAGCAGTGGGAACTCCCTAGGGATTGTGCTATGCTTTGTTAAAATAGCATTTTTCTCTTCTACAGATAAGAGCGTGCTGAGAGTGGGACAGTGCACATAGTGAAGTCAGTTTCACTCTGCCATTGTTCCCATTTCATAGACTCATTTCTAAGAGGTTAATTTAAACAACTTCCATTTGTGTAGTACTTTTATGGATTAAATCTGTTGGCTGTCACACTATGTTTGTCTGACAGTACAACTGCTGTAATCATTATTTTCAAGCAGATGCAGTAAAATATTATTCTTGTTTAAGTATTACTCTGTGGAGTGTTGTTTCCTTTGAATTGCTGACCAGGTGGAAGCTGGAGGTTAAAGGTAAAGACAAAAGGTATATTATATTATAAATTGTGAAATTGTCTTTAAGTTTTTACCACACACGAACATTACACCACAGCTGTGTCAAGGGGACTGAGTCAAATTAAGGGGGCGTAATAGCAGAGTACAGGTCCAAATTAATCATCACCAGCTCCTTTGGGGGGTCAGTGCTACACATGGGGGCTCGTCCGGGATACTGTGACTCTGCAACTGACTCCCCCCAGATGCACCAGGATGGACCCTGTCACTGTGGTTCAGTGGTGCGAAGTGGAAGGCGCACGCTCAGAAGCGAGCGTGGCAATTGAACTCTCAGGGGAAGACTGGGAAGAAAAACATGTAAAAGAAGTTGTACAGGCATTGTCCCCAGATAGGAAGGCCTGGGTGATCGCTGTGAGACCAGACTATGGGACCTCTTGCACTTATGCACTACTAGAGTGGAGGAGGGGTGTCCCTAAAAAAAATTTCCAAGGTAACAGTGTGAAACTATCTGACAGAACCAAATTCTGCCTAACACACCAAGAGAGGCCAGGTGAGAGCCCTACTATCTCCACGCAAGTCCCTCAAGTCTGACCACAGTTTGTTGTGAATTCATGAAGAAATGCATTTTATATTTACTGGCAGAAATATGAGAGTTGCTTAGGCCTCAAAGTAGATGAACTGTGATGTTGCAATAATGGAACTGTTCCCCTCTTGGAACCATTTAATGCAAAATAGGTGAACTCACATACTTGACAAAGCTTAATGCATCAACCATCTCTTAAAGTTTTACAAGCCTATTTTGAGACAGAAACTCGATGGAACAATGGCTGTTCTCAATCACAAAACAAGGAGATATTTACATGGTATTAGTGAATAAACGAAAACTACCCTTACAGCCATAGGAAACAAGGTTATACAGACTATTCTCACATAGAAATAACCTGACCTGGCCTAAACCTATTGTGTTCAAGTGAGGGGCTGTTTAAATAGCTAACACCTTGGCTAACAAAACCCATTGTGTGAATTTTTAGGAACTGTTTAGACAAACAAGTCATCTCTAAACATCCAGTGGGAATGTTCAACGTCCATCTCAACACATGTTAGAAAGAGGTGAATCTTGTGCCAGTCAAAAATATTTTAAAAAGTACCTATATGGTTATTATAAGTCATTTCAAATAATGTATGATAATGTAAGTCACAGAGACATATTAGAATTTTAGTATATGCGGACCCAACGGCTTTGGTATGGGGAGAGTATATATGAAGGTGTGATTTTATGAGTAGAAGTGTTTTAAGAAACTAATTAGTATGATGAAAAACATATAATGATGATTACAAATATATAATACTATAAAATAAATAAAGTGTGGCGCTAGTGGTGATATCTTTTTAGAAATACTATAACATAAATAGGAGTGTACAATCCTCAGGTGTGTACAAAAAAGAGGGGGGGTTAGAGTAAGGGAGATGTCACCTTCCCCACCCAAACTCTCCCATGTATGGATTCAACATTAATAAGATAATTCGTGCAATGATGTAACTATATCCATATGCTAAATAAGTAAAGCGACAGGAGGTTGGTATTCCGTATCGTGGCAATAGGTAAAACCAATCAGATCAATACTTGGAGGTTCAGCTACAAGATATAATAATAATAAAGGGAAAGAGAAAGCTTAAAGAATAAAAATATTTTGAAACTACTACAATGGTGTATATCAAGTACCATACAACCCAAAAGAAAGGAGGACCAAAATATATAATCAAAAGTCCATCAAGGTGGTGAATACAGAGATGTAAACATATTTAAAGTCCACCATCTTAGATTTGGGATTGCTAGATATCAATCTTGGTGTAAATAGTTCATTAAGGTGTGGTAGACAGGAGCTGTTGAACGTATCCCTGTTCAGAAGTAGGGTTTCTCCCTTAGACTGGTGACATTGGCCCAAAGGAACAGATATATAATGCCCTTACCAGATAAGGTGGACTCACAGGCCCTTGGCGGTGAGTCAGACAAGCTTTGTACCGTCAAGCGGTGTAGGACTGTAAAGTCGTATGTTGTTCCTGGGTAGGATTTCCACTGATGTCACCGGATGGCACGACTCTAGCTCGATAGGTTCCCACAGATGTCATCTAGTGGTGTGTCCTTGGCAGGGCTCAGCTGGAAGCCGGGGTCAGCCTCAATCTTCAGATGAAGGAAGCCTTTTCCTCAGCGACCAATACCGTATTTGTAGGTAAAACAAGAAAAACTTCCACATAGTGTAAATCTTTCTCAAACGTAACGACGTTTATTAAAACAAGGTCTTTTTGCAGAAAATACAAAATGGGCGGTAAAAACTTGGCTCAAAATAATATAAAGAGTCCCAAAATTAAAAATTTGCGCAGTAGGTGATGGTGAGGGTAAAATCCACAGAGACCCGACGCGTTTCATCCTCAAAGACTTCTGCTGGGGTATGAATTTGCCCCCCATCTACTGCGTTTATATATGTTGTAACAAATAATGCAAATAATCCAATTGGCAGTGATACAGGGCATGACTTCCGGGTTAGGCAGCACTAACAGTGGCCAAAAGGTCATGTGATGTTAGTGTGGCCAATCGTATCCCCCTTTGAGTGGTCAAAGTCAGACCTCACTTGTATCCTCCAATCCGCGGTAGCGCGTCAGCCCATGTGATACATTGATCACGCCGCAATCACGTGACCTGTTAAATGCGGAATGACGTCAGACTGCTTGGGGTCTGCGTGTCATAGATAATAGGAAGCCGAGGCTTATCAAACCGAGGTGTGGAGCGCAAACACAGTGACGGTCATAAGTATGGGGAGTATTTTGAAACGAAATGAGCCCAATCAGATAAACCGGAAGTCATATCACCGGATATGTACTATGCCAGTTGTAAACAATCCACCATTACTATGCCTGTTAGAGATGGATCTTTCTTAGGGCATTTATATGTCATATCGGGCAAGATTCATAAAAACATAAGCCAAAAAATTAATGCATCATACAAACGTCTATATGCAGCACAATAACACATAAAGGACCATATATCTGTCTAAGCTCGTACAGTCTTAGAACAGGTATATAATGGTGATGTATCTGTAGGATTCAGGATATGTAACATGAATCAAAATGTGCCTATCTGTATGGATAGATTCAAAGTGCATATAAAGTCATAAGGCACTAATAGGCCGGATATATTAGTAAAACAGGGGCTATTGAATAAAGCCAGAACGGGGTGGGATGACCAAGGGGGATTGTCTTAGTAACTGTATCTTAGCCAGGGTCCATCCCACCTACTTGGATAAAAGAAAAAGAAAAATATAATATATTGCAAAAGGAGAGAACAGTAAGAAACAAAAAACTGGGAAAACATCGGAGAAGTGTCCAACCAATGTCCCCAGTTGCTAGAGGATGATCTTAGTGACTAATTGGGTGCAAGGAATAGGTTAATCAAAAGGAACTCAGAAAAAAGGGGGGAATAATATTCACCCAACTCACTCAGATGAAGGATGGTCTAATAGACTTCAAAAGGCTCACCAGAAGTAAAGCGGGGGGAGGGGATAAGGGAGACAGACAGAAAACAGGCATGGAGTTCCCAGGGGAAAAAATTCATTCAGGACAACCGTTGAGAGGGAACGACAACGCTTATGATTGGTTGATAAAAGCGTTGATATCCCAGTCAACATTGAGTCCGTGGGGTACATAACATTTGATGAGATGTATCCAGAAGGTCTCTAATTTGGAGACTCCTCTCACGTTTGGTTCCCCCCTCCAATGTGGTATAAATCTATCTATAATTTGAAACTTTGTTCCAGTTGGATTTTGATTATGATGATGTAGATAGTGTTTTGGTACACTGTGGTTTGTGCGTCCCTTTCTTATAGCTGTGATATGTTCGTTCACTCTTATGGCAAAATTGCGTTTTGTGCGACCAATATATTGTTTTCCACAAGGACAAGTGATGAGATATACAATGAATTTTGTGGTACAGGTAGCAAAACTTTTCATCCTGTATTCCTTCCCAGTCGTAGTTGAAGTGAATGTTTCGATCTTTCGTGCTTTACAAGTATTGAGTTTGCATACTGGACATTTCCGACAAGGGTAGAAACCTTTTAGATCATGAAAGAAGGAAGGGACTTTCGGAGGTTCTATCACTCCTGGCGCGATCTGCCCCCCTATTGATGGTGCGCCTTTAAATAACTCCTGCGCGTTCAGGGAGTAGAGGGCCCAATATGCGATAGTTTCTTAGTATTTTCCAGTGTCTTGTGATAATATCCTTTATTTGTTTATGTTGGATGGAATAGTTGGTGAGAAACGCCCATCTGTGTTTGTTTTCAGGGGGTCTTCGAGGGCGCTCATCTAGCAAGGATAGTCGGTCGATGCGGGCTACTTTTTGGATTTCCTGATCAATTTGTGCTTCATCATACCCTTTCTCTTGGAATCTTAGTTTGATGGTCTCAGCCTGTACATAATAGTCTGTTAGACGAGAACAATTACGTCTAATTCTAATCAGCTGACTGCGAGGAACTGATTTCAGCCAGGCTGTATGGTGGCAGCTGTCGGTTGGGATGTACCCATTGCGGTCGGTGACTTTAAAGAACGTTTTCATTTCTAAGTGGCCGTCGACAGCTGTAATCTCTAGATCCAAGAAACGTATTGAGGAAGTACTAGCTTCATACGATAGATGAATTCCAATGTTGTTCTCATTGAGATGGAGCATGAAGTTATTTAGTGAATCCATGTTACCTCTCCATAGGAGGAGGATGTCGTCAATATATCTAGCCCAAAGAACCAGTTGGGGGGGTTCAGGGCTCTGACGACATCCTCCTCCCATTTGGCCATAAAAATATTGGCCAGGTTGGGGGCAAATTTTGCCGCCATAGCCACGCCCTTAATCTGTAGATAGTATTGATTGTAGTGGCAAAACATAGAAGGTCCATAATAAACCTGTTTTGTGTCCTAGAAATAATCTTGTCTCTTGACAGGAGCGATTCAACGGCTCGTAGTCCAAGGTCATGGGGGATGTTAGTGTATAAAGACGTCACATCAGCTGTGACTAATATGAGATCATTACTGTAAGTGATCTGTTGTAGCTTAGTGATGGTATCCCTCGTATCCTTCAGAAAGGATGGTATGTTTCTAACTATAGGCTGCAAGTAGTGATCAATATATTTCCCTATACGTGATGTTACGGAATTAATCCCGCTAATGATCGGGCGGCCAGGAGGTTGGGGGGTGTTTTTATGTACCTTGGGCAGGTAATATATTATAGGGATCCGTGGGGTAACCGGAACTAGAAAGGATCTCTCCTTTCTGTCCAAGATGCCCAACTGTGAACCTGTATCAATCAAATCCACCAGGGTTCTTTTGAAATCTGTGGTAGGATTTGCTCTGAGAGGTAGGTATGTTTCAGTATCGCTGAGGATTCTTGTCATCTCAGTGTGATAATCTTCTTTGTCGAGCACAACAATCCCTCCACCCTTGTCGGCTGGACGGATAACTAGGTCCTTGCGCTCACAAAGGGATTTTAATCCGATTCTGATATTAGGGTCAGTGTAGAATTTCTTCTTTGGTAGTCCTTCCAGGTCCTCTAGCACTAGATCACGAAACACTCTGATGGAAGGAGCTATAGGTACTGGGGGGTTAAATAAGGATGGGTTGGCTAAACCGGAGTGAACGGTGTGTGAGTTAGTAAGTAGGTTTGAAGGCCTAATTGGATTGGACGCAATATATCTTTGTACATTCAATTTGCGCACAAATTTGTGCACATCTATGAATGTAGAAAATTTACTTAGTTGCTTGGGGGGAGCAAATTTTAATCCTTTATTCAAGATGCCAAGTTCAGCTGGAGTGAAACTGGCTTTGCTTAAATTGAAGATGCCATTATCTTTCATATCCTCTTTCTTTTTCCTGGTGCTCCTCCCCCCTCGGGTACCGTGTTTTGTTCCTGATTTCGTTTGGGATATTCTTGCTCTCTGGGAAAATCCCCCGAATATGGATATCTTGGTACATCCTGGTTGTAATTAAACGGTGATCTCTCGGGATAATCCCTATCCCTAACATCATAGCGGTGATGGGAGTTTCGATAGTCGTCAGATCTTTCTTCCCTCAAGGGTGAAAATCGATTCCTAGTGTTGATTGGAGTTCTTTGTGGATATGGTTGATAATGGTAATAGTCACTTTGGCTGGTCTTACGTCTCCTAGGGGAGTGGTCCTGTCTATATTGTTCATAGTGCACTGTACGATCTCTATTTCCTTTCCCCTTCCCCTTATTGTTCCTCCCTCTATTTCCAGAATTAGAAGAGGGACCATTATATTGGGATGTAGGGAAAGGGGGGGGGTTGGTAGAGCGAGTGTTCGTTCCGTTTCTAGAATTAGACATGGGGGGGGCCACTGGAGTGTGTGATGGTCTAGGTTCGAGTAGACCCCCCACCTCCATAGGCGGGTGTTCACTGTCATATGCACTTCTAGTCTGATTGTTAGTTTGCCAGCTGAAAACATTTCCATTTTTATAGTCACTAAGATCTCTGCTGTATTTCTTCTGTTTCTTAGTCTTCTGTTCTCGTTCTTCCTTTTCCAGATGGTTTTTCAGGTTGGTAGAAAGATTATTATATTCCATAGTAGATTTGTGTGGAAGAAGTTTCTCTCTTATTTCCTTGATTTCCTTATCAATGATAGTTCTTCTGGTTCATTTTCTATCAATCAGGAACCCTAATAGTGAGATCCCTGCCTCATTAAAATAGTGGAACCACGATTCAACGTCGAGGTCCCCCTGTTGTGGATGAATTGTCCACCTTAGCCCTCTTGGAACCATGCGTTCTTTGCAATACTGCTCCAAGAAGGCAATGTCCCATTCTAAATGTAGCTCAGAGACCATCAGGTTCTTGAGCCTTAAGAATAGACCTCCTATCTCTGAGTCTACATTAAGGGCTATAAACACCCCTTCTGTATTAAAAGTGCGATTTGGTTCGATACTCGAACACATCCATATCTATAAGCTTCCTAAGTGAATAGCGAAATGAATAGAGAGGCTGCAAAAATATAGTCAAAGAAATATAGAATAGTGTATACAAAAATTTGCGCCAACTCCCACAAAGTAGAGCAGCCAACACAACAACTTGACCCGTGTAAATATGTGAAAAAATAAAGTGGTGATATCTTTTTAGAAATACTATAACATAAATAGGAGTGTACAATCCTCAGGTGTGTACAAAAAAGAGGGGGGTTAGAGTAAGGGAGATGTCACCTTCCCCACCCAAACTCTCCCATGTATGGATTCAACATTAATAAGATAATTCGTGCAATGATGTAACTATATCCATATGCTAAATAAGTAAAGATATATAATATAATACTATAGCCTATGTTTACATAGACAAATATTCATTGGATATACCAGAATTACACATGTATCCATATGGATAATCATTTTTACGTAGTATTGATTAGTGTATATATAACATGTGTCTTTCATAGATAGACCAGTCTTTATAGAGATAAATTTATATATATATATATATATATATATATATATATATTACACCTTTAAATATTCTGGTAATCGTCTAATATAAAGTACACTCAGTATAATCTTGATTAATAATTTTTACATAACTGGAGATAGAGATAGATAGATATCTATCTATCTCCAGTTATCTCCAGTTATGTAAAAATTATTAATCAAGATTATACTGAGTGTACTTTATATTAGACGATTACCAGAATATTTAAAGGTGTATATACTATCCTTACCATTATACACATTATGAAAATAGAACGTATTCACTTAAAAGGATAAACTCAAAACCGATGTGAGACACCTGGTGGTTGAAGGTGGTATTATTTGAATTAACTAAATTTATGGGAAAGGTAAATTATTAAATTGATAACCAATAGAAAAGAAGCCACATCCTTTTGGGCAGAGCCATTATAATTTTTATGGTCTCCATTATCTGAAATGGTATTGAGAGGCAAGTGAGAAGTCATGAAAGGAGAGGAAGGAGAAAGGAAGAGAGCTCAGAGGAAGCTCAGGGATCCACCCTGAGGGGGGACACTGGGAGATACACACACTCCCAGACTGACACTTATGCACCATGCATGAATACATATTTTAAACATCTATGAAGATTCTTGGACCCTGATCCTTGGAACTCGGAGGTCGCAAGAAGTAAATCCTCTTTAAGAGTATCCATTTTGAAAGCCACGGCAGCCATTTTAACTCTAGTAACCAGCCAATAGGAATAGTAGCCATCTTGGAATGGGTAATTATGTCATGTTGATTTTATCTTGTATGTTCTCTCAAATATTGATGTATTGAATATTATACTATTGATAATCGTTCTCCCGAATCAATAACCGCCTTGTAGATTTTTCTCTAAAGATTCAAATTTTTCATTATATTTTTCTTTTTGCATAGGTGCCACATTTATTGACAAAACAAACGTCTAAATTTATTTCACATTGTTAACCACTTACTTACCTGCAGTATAGTAACGGTTGGACGTGTGAAATACAGACGTTCTGTTTAATTGTCAAGTTCACAAGGTTATTGATTCTACCGAGAAGTTATCATGGTGGTATTATGTCAAAGGGACGGTACGCCCATTTTTGCAAGTGTTTTTATTGATTTTCAAGACGTTCATGTAACGCAATCGGTATCTTAATTTCATGTGAGTATTTGTTTTTGTCAACCAATAAATGTGACTATTTTGTATGCTCACATGTCTCCATGAATAAGTTTCATATGCATAGACTGTGTCATATAGATTGATTTTGTATCTTAAAAATATCCTCGTTAAAAATTACTCAATAATAATTATTGTGCGGGAAAACCTGTCCTTTAAAAAGGCACATACGTATTATGACTTATTATTCACGACAAGTTGAACCAGAGCTCTTTACAGCCTTAGGGAATTTTGTGGAAAAATGCCAGAAGGGAAACCCCACATACCCTGGAAATGCATATCAGAAGCTCAGCATTTTCTCTGGAAGACAGCCCGTACCACCAGAGGAAGGCAACTTCAAGGAGTGGTTGGAGCAAACCACCCAAGCCTTGGATGAATGGGACGTCCCAGAGGCGCACAAGAAACAGAGGATCACAGAGAGCTTAAAAGGGCCTGCTTCAGAGGCTATTTGGAACTTGAAGCTCAGTAAGCGAGACTGTGTGGCTCAGGACTACTTAGACATCCTACAGGATGTGTTTGGGCAAACAGAGGTTTCCGACCTGATCTACCAGCCGGAACACACTTATCATAGTGAGGGAGAGAAGCTGTCAGAATACATGAGGCGTTTGGACAGGATCATACTAGACCCTCGAAGTGGACGAAGTCCAAGCCAAGCAAGTCCTGAGGGGTGCCCAGCCATTGGACCCCATAGTGCTTCAGTTGAGAACCCGTCAAGATGGTGGCATACTGAAGTACCCAGACCTGATCTGAATTGTGCGGGAAGAGGAAGCCATCCTTGAGGGAAAGATCCAAAGGCCAAAATCAGTCGTTGGAGTTAGAACGGCTAGTGCAACTAATGGTGACCCTCAGATTGAACTTCTTCAGACACAGGTGGCACAGTTGATGGAGGTGGTGGCTCTGTTGACCGCCAAGCACACCATTCCACCTGATGGAGGGATTCAAACACCTAAAGAAATGTTAAGCCCCACAGTTGCGGAAAAGCATAAGTCCTGTTTCAATTGTGGAGGGGTTGGACATTACAGGCAAGTATGCCCAAGCCCAAAAGCAGAAACAAAGTATCAATGTCCAGTGGAAAACTTCAGAGGGCCCCAGTGAAGGAGTCAACTGGGCGCCCTACTACAATAGTTAACTCCAAACAAACCCGTACACTTCAGACCCCTAAAGCCTCAGTTAAGTTAAAGAAAAAAAAAAAAAAAGAATTCCACAAAAGTGGAGTGTGAAGGTACAAGCCACCAAGAGGATCAAGAGTGCAAAAACACATGGATTCCCTCCTAAGCTTGTGGGACCTTATCCAATTGTCCCCATTCAAGTAGAAGGGATTTATACTAAAGCTCAGGCTGGGGACTTTGACACCTTAGCCGTGGTGTGCCCTCACCCCCCAGGGGCCGATAGACGTTCCCTCATTATTGGGACCATTACTGATTTGGTTCGAAGAATACTGGCCCCACTAGTACAAGAGGGGTAGACTCCTGCCAGGAGTGTGCACCCGATGTTAACTCAAGTATACCAAGACTTAGTGCACGAACAGGAAGCTCTGCCAGAAGGGGTGGGGAGAATCTGGCATCTGGACAAGAGTGAAAAGTTGGTGCAAAGTGGTAGTGACCCAAGTTGTAGGGTCCAAATACTAAATATAAATTACTGGTTTTGTTGGATTTTTTTGGGGGTAAAAACTATTCCCACTCCCTTCATCCATTTTGTGAAGGTGATGGGAACTAGTAGGATAAGCACTCTGTGCTTGGGATGGTTTTTGTTCGAATTTTGGTTATGCTTAATGGTTGTATTATATTTAAGTGCTTACCATCAATTGTATGTCATGATTGAAATTGTGCTGCTCATGATTGGTCTCTCGAACCACTCTCCCCGCTCCCAGGTCCTCCAGTTGAGATTTAGACTTAATGGCTGATCAAAAGGCAAGCTCCTTTACTGTTCTCTCGTGGAATGTTAGAGGCCTAAATTCCAAATTTAAAAGAGCTCTCTTATTCCAATACCTAAAATCCAATTCTCCCCAACTTATACTTCTCCAGGAGACTCATCTTATGGGCAGCAAAATCTTAACATTAAAAAAGCCGTGGATTCAAAAGGCGCTTCACTCCACATATTCTACTTGCGCAAGGGGAGTGTCAGTTCTGATACACAAGAACTTCCCATGTGTAATTGAAGAGATATGCACAGACCCTCAGGTTAGATTTGTTTTGGTAATATTTACCTTGTGGTCCCAAAAGTACATTGTGGTAAATATGTATGTCCCACCACCTTTCTCCCCAAAAATTCTGTACACTGTTTTGGAGAGGATCACCCCCTTTTGTCCTGGAAAGATTTTCATCATTGTGTTGCATTTGTTACAATATGATTTTTTTTTTTTTTTTTTTTATTAATCAGACTTATGATACATGGGACATAACATTACACAAAAGTGGTTGGTCATAGAGATATTGTCAGTTTTTGGCTTAAGTAGATTTCTCAAACAAATGCTGTTTTATACAATGGGGGTAAATATCATTGTTGTATTTAATTGACAGTTCAATTAACAGGCTATTGTCTCTATTGCTACAGTACACAAGAAAGAGATTTAGTTGTTTGAAGTTTTTAAACTGAAAGAATGACTGTTAGATTACTGTCAGGTGTTGGCTTGATTAGACAATGGGTACGTAGATGCAGTTATCAACAGTCCATTGTTTCTACAGCTACAGTAAACAGGCATGTTTTCTGTTGTTTGGTAACTATGGCAAACAGCCTGACACATAAAAGGGGGTGAGTAGGGACACACACACACACACACACACACACACACACACACACACCATCATGCTGTAACATCTGACGCCACTCATGATAGAAGAAACTTGCCTGATGCTCCAGGAGAATCGTTGCCAATGGAGATCACGAACATACAGTAACAGAAGATAAGTAACCTTTAAGTGTTTTTGTACTATTATAGACCATAGGCTGTTCAGTTTGCTAGGTATTTTGCTTGTTATAGATCTCTGTCAGTCTTGTATTGTATTACCAATATTGTAATAGTTCTTGTATGTACAGCATCTTTGTATAGTAAAAGCACAATTTACACACTGCAGAAATCTCAGCTTCCTTGCTTATTCCACAGAGTAACCTTGCTAGATAGATGCAAGCAAAACATTTGGGGGCTCGTCCGGGATCTGTGCTATAGTTCAACTGAAGCAGACCTGTTTTTTCTGTAGTGTGTTGTGTAGCTTGTGCTAGATAAAATGCTGCGTAAGCTGTTTAGGAAAAGCAAGGCTGCAGAGGGTTCTGGTGGCCAGAAGGAAGTGTGCAGCTTACCTGTCTGGGCCAGAGACAATGAGTGGGAGCCTCTTGCTAAAGAATTTGTGAAGTATGCTTCTCCCTTGAACCTGACTTGGGGTGATAAGGCTAAAATCTACAAAATGATCTGAGACTTTAAGGGGTTGGATTTAAGTAAAAAAGAGAAGAGGACAGTGTCCACAGTGAGCTGGTATTTCCTTAATGCTATTTACACTGAATCACATAGAAGGGAGAAGGCAGAGGCAGAAGTTAAGGTATTAAAAGACCAGCTAGCAGTTGCTTCAGAGTGTGTGCGTTCAACTGCTAGTCAGGCTGATGATTTGCAAGACCGGTGTGCAGCCCTCATGACCAAATCAATTAAAGCCTTAAAGAAAAGGAAGGGCCGTAAACCTGTTAGTAAAGCCAGGGTACGTGCCATTGTCACATCCCAAAATTGGGATTGTGAGGATGTGCTCTCCTCAAATGATAGTGAGGATGAGGAGATAGAGTTTGATATTTCGCATGATGATCTGCTAGTGCGAAAGAAAAAGTATGCCAGACCTCTCATTACTAAGCATAGGAAACGGCAACATGATAGAGAGGATATGGCAGATGGGGAGGTGCATTATTGCAACCCCAGAGATGTTGAATTTGAAGAAGTACGGGAGTTTACACAAACTGAACTCCACGAGCTGGCAAAACAATACAAACAAAGGTCTGGGGAACCCCTATTGACCTGGCTCCTACGCTTATGGGATGAAGGGGCGGACAGTGTTGTTTTGTCAGGTAAGGAAACAGTGACTATGGGAGTGTTAACCCATGATCCACAATTGCATCGGGCAATGCGAAAAGCCTGAGAGTTTAGCGGGAAATTTTCACTGTTAGACCTGGTGAGAGATGGAATAGTCCGAGTATACGCTAGTCCTACTGACCTGGAAAATACCTACTCATGGAGAGCAATAGGAGAGGGTATTTCCAGGTTACGTGAGATGGGTTTGTTTAACCGGATTAAATACGTTTTCAGAATAGATGGGTCCAGATATGGAACCCTTTACGTTTGCTCTGCGCTCTAAGCTGATGAAGTATGTGCCATTTAATCTCAGGGCTCCATTATTGTCCTTGTTGGGAAGCCTGGGATTAAACAGCAAGATTCATGAAGCCACAACCCTTTTAAGCCAGTTGGGGGAGCTAGAGGAGACTACAACAAAACCTGTCAGGGCAGTAGATAAGGTCAAGGCCAGACCGGAAGAATACAAGTAGAAAAGAAAAGAGAAGAAAGGGAATGGGGTAGAGAAGACAGGAGGTGAAGAGAAAACCAGGCTAGTTATTTCTAGGAAACCAATGTGGGTGGACCTATTAAAGGCAGGAGTACCTAAAGATGAGATAGATGGGATTTCTACTGCAGAAATGCTGAAGAGGTGGAAACATTTAGTAGGGAAAACTGTCAGGGTTAGAAACACTACTCCTAGTGAAGATAACATCAGCCTAGACTTAGAGGAAACAGAACAGACCCCTCCTGTTAGCCCCAAACCAATTCCCAAAATTGAACATGAACCCAAACCCAAATCCCTTTATCCTGGGGAGTAATTAGAGAGAATCAGAAAAGGGGATTGGGAGGTTCCTTATCCTTTATGAAGGGAAGGTGAATCTCCTGTAATAGCCGTGAGGGCAGTGACAGCAGGAGACCGACGCCCATATGCACCTGTCACTGTATGGTGGGGGAAGTCATCTTCTCCTACACATGTAATGGCTTTAGTTGATAGCGGAGCTGAAGTTACACTTTTGCAAAGTAATCCTTCCCATCACAAAGGAGAATTGATTTATGTAGGTTTGGGAGGGCAAACCACACCAGCAGTTAGGATACGGGTGAAATTGGCTATTGGCAAGGGATCAGGATTTATGACAAATGTTTTGGTATCAGAGTTACCCGAAAATATTCTTGGGATGGATGTACTTCAAGGTCAGTCAATTCAGACTGAAAGAGGTACATTCACATACGGGTATCCTGATAAAGCATATCTGGTTAGGGCGGTGAAGGCTGTGGTCAGAGGTCATGCGAAATGGACTCCTGTCTACATTCCTCCACCAGAGAAGCCAGTCTGTCTCAAGCAGTACAGACTTCCTGGAGGCCACAAAGAAATTGGGGAGACTATTCAAGAACTGTTGAGAGTAGGGATCCTTAGACCTGCTGTAAGTCCTTTCTCGTCTCTGGTGTTCCCAGTAAAAAAAACCTGATGGGACATATAGAATGACTGTGGATTACAGAGGTCTAAACAAAGTGGCACCTCCATTGAAGTCAGCTGTATATGATCTCAATTGTTGAGAAAATTGCTAAAAATGCAGGAGAATATCATGCTGTGATAGACTTGGCTAATGCTTTCTTTTCGATTTTGATAGACCCAGAGTGTCAAGACCAGTTTGCTATAGTGTGGGACGGCCGCCAGTACACTTTCACCGTGCTTCCTGAAGACTATGTTCATTCTCCAACGATTTGTCATGGACTGATTGTCTGAGATTTAAGTACCCTGAATTTGAAAGTCGCTGTGTTTCAATACATTGATGACATCATGATCTCTGGACAAAAGAAGATGTAACTGAAGCACTGCACCTGCTGATAGCCCACCCTCTGTTCTCCAAGTGCTCTATCAACAGAGGCAAAGTCCAAGGACTTGCCACAGAAGTGAAATTCCTGGGAATGATGTGGACTGGGCCGCAGAGGAAAATTCCAGAGACAGTTGTGCAAGCTATCGAGGCGCTGTCGCCCCCTACTACTAAAAAGGAGGCACAGAAGTTCATTGGAGTTGTGGGGTTCTGGAGATCGTTCATCCCACATCTTGGACTGATTCTGAGGCCTATATATGTCACCAGAAAAAAGAGTTCTCATGGGGTTCAGAGCAGCGGACTGCATTCCTGGCTGCTAAAGAAGCTATTTTGCAGCATCAGGGATTAGGACCTGTGAGACAAGGAGTACCATTTCAGCTGGATGTAGTGGAGCAGAATGGTACCATATCTTGGAGTCTGTGGCAGCCAAATGAAAAGAAAGGACTGAGAGAAAAACCCATTGGATTTTGGTCCAAACAACTGACAGGGGCACAGAAGAAATACACGCCCCTAGAGAAGTACCTGTTTGGGGCCTACACAGCACTTTAACATGTAGAGACCATTACAGGAAAGGACACAGTCACTATCCATACTGCATTGCCAATAGCAGGATGGGGGAGAGATAATGGACTGACCACTAGGGCAGCTGTAGCCCAGAACCAGACACTGATGAAATGGAAGTGGTACCTTCAAGAAAGCGGGGGTATTGCAGCTGGGGATGTTAGAGACATTTCAAAACAGTTGGCTGGGCTTGTCACTTTTACCAGCACCCGGCCAGAAGAATAAATTTCTGTGCTGCAGTCATCCCCCATTCAGAGGCTCCATCCTTTGAGTCTCTGTCAGAAGACATGAAAGAGTCAGCATGGTTCACTGATGGTTCAGCCATAGTCACCTCGTCTGGACGTAAATGGGCATCAGCAGCCTACAACCCAAGTACAGATACAGTCCTGCAGGAGACCGGAATTGGAGGGTCCAGTCAGTATGTAGAGTTGAAAGCTGTGGTGATGACTCTTCAGGAGGATCCTTCTTCCCATGTCACTATCTACACTGACAGCTGGGCGGTTTTTAAAGGACTGACAACTTGGATGCCCACGTCGAAGTCCAATGAATGGATAATTCATGGAAAGGTGGTGTGGGGAGGCAAGGAAGTCTGGGACTACATCTGGAAGGAAGCTCACTCCCGCACCATAAAAGTGGGGCATGTTTTTTTTTTAATCAAAAAAGGTTTTTATTGCTCAAAAAACAGACAGTACAGTTATACACAAATCACAATACACTTCATCCATGTACTGGAATATTTATCGATCATGTGATGTATTTTACAACCTATTACTTTCAACATGTTGACCTTGTGTCCATTCTGATTTAACTAAAGGTTTATTCGCCAGCTACATCACACCTTCATCCTCCGTTCCTAGTTATCCATCACCTACAGCCTCGCATTGTATTCATCATGCATCCTAGCTACCAACCGTCCGGTGGGTACCCCAATCCTTCTTTAAATTTAAGCCCTTCTCAACAGTTTCATCTGAACCAGCTCCATGGGGCTTATGCCAGGCACGTCTAGCCACGGGTCCCATAATTTGTCAAATTTTTCAGGGATCCCCCTGTGCTGGTATATATATTTTTCCAATATGAGTGTTTTAACCATGTGTTGTATCCATGTTGTGCACCGTGGTGGCGTAGCAGATTTCCAGCCCATAAGTATTATTTTTCTGGCCTGAAACAGTGCTCTAGCAAAGGCAACTCTCGTCACCTCCCCCGCAATCGCCCCCTCCAGAACTCCCAACAAGAAACTCAGCGGATCTAGGGGGACATTGGTCTGGAACACCTGATTCAGTGTAGCCAAGACCTCCGTCCAATACCTATGGAGTTTGGGGCAACGCCAAAGGAGGTGAATCAGGTCTCCAGTCATTGCTCTGCATCTGCCGCATAATGAATCAGGTGCTCTGCTCATTTTGTAGAGCTTTACAGGGGTATAATGTACTCTCCGTAGTATGTATAATTGGGAGACCCTTTGAGCCACATTTAACGAGCAAGTGTTAACTGCTTGCAGAGCCTCTTCCCACAGCTCCCCTGAAATGGGGCCCAAATCTGCCTACCATTGAGCTACTGCCCTTGTGGGGTACCCATCTAAGAATGACGATAATAACATGTTATAGCATTGTGAGATTATGCCTTTAGTCTCTGGCGCTTCCTGCATCATACGAAAGACAGGTGTGGGGGACTGGGACCAGTCCATTGCTTCCCCTTGGGCTCTAACAGCATGTTGTAGTTGTAAATAAAAAAAATAACATATTGGGAGGCAGAGAATATTTAGATTGTAGATCCTTAAAAGAGAGCAATGTACCATTGCGAAAAACATGACTCAAGTGAGTAATACCCCTGTGGCGCCATCTGGGTCCTTGTTGGATCTTGGCCAGTTCTGCATAGGTTTTATTTTACCATAGCAGGCTATATGTAGTGAACCCTGTCACATTTTGTAATTGTTTGGCCTTATTCCATACCTTCTGAAGGAGAGTATATGTGGGCATTTGCTTGTTGGGCCTTTGGAAAAGGTGGGCTTCCAATCCCTTGGGAACAGATTCCGCTCCCGAGCCAATCAGCACAAGCTTAGCAGATGAGCCCATCGGCAAGGGGGCCATGGCACCTATCAAGTGTTGTAATTGTGCTGCCAAATAGTATATCCAAGGGTTGGGGAGGGCAAGACCCCCCCCTCCTTTGGGCATTGCAGCTGTTCTAGTTTAATTCTGGGGGGCCGGGTGTGCCATAGTAACAACCTAAATAAAGAGTTAACCACTCTGAATATCTTCAGCGTGATAACCACTGGCGTGTTATGAAGCATGTATAAAAACTGTGGCATCAGAATCATCTTTATGAGATTAACTTTCCCTGCCAGGGACATTTTAAGTTTGTTCCATACATTTATTTTATCTCTAAAACGCGAGGGGGTAAATGTTCAGGCTGCAGAATTCAGTGAGTTTAGGTGAAATGAATATGCCTATCTGGCTTGGGGGCCCCTCATTGGGTACCGAGGACCTATCTATAAACATTAAAGCTGACTTAGTCCAGTTGATAGTAAGGCCAGAAAAGTGGCCAAACTCCGTTATAAGGGACATTACCTGATCCAGGGACCCCTCCGCATCTTCCAGAAATAAAAGCATGTCGTCGGCATAGAGCATGATTTTTTCATGCAGTTCACCATAGCGAAATCCCCTAATCTGTGGGCATTCTCTCACCTGCGCCGCAAGGGGCTCAATGGCCAACACAAAGAGCAGGGGAGACAGGAGGCACCCCTGTCTAGTCCCCCTACCCAGTCCGAAGGCATGTGACATCCTATCTGACATGCGTATGGCTGCCTGTGGGGGTGTCATACAACAGCCTCACCCACCGAATGAACCTGGGCCCAAACCCGAACTTGGCCAGGACCGCCCACAGATACCGCCAGCCCACGCTGTTGAATGCCTTGTTAGCGTCAAGAGACAATAGAGCTCTGCGACCGACTGACTCCGAGGGGGTCTGCATGTTTAAGTATAGTCGTCTGAGATTGGTCGCTGTAGACGTTCGAGGCATAAAGCCTGCCTGGTCTGAGTGAACAATAGACCGGACGATCCTATTAACCTGCATGGCCAGCACCTTAGCTAGTATTTTAATGTCGCTCTGTAACAGCGATATAGGCCTATAGGAGCCGGGGTCTAAAGGGTCTTTACCCACTTTAAGCAGTAGTATGATATTGGCCTAATGCCCCGTACACACGGTTGGATTTTCCGATGGAAAATGTCTGGTCGGAGCGTGTTGTCGGAAATTCCGACCGTGTTTAGGTTCCATTGGACATTTTCCATCGGATTTTCCGACACACAAAGTTTGAGAGCAGGCTATAAAATTTTCCGACAACAAAATCCGATCGCGTCAATTCCGACCGTGTGTGGCCTGTTCCGATGCACAAAGTGCCACGCATGCTCAGAAGAAATTCCGACACGGAACAGCTCGGTCTGGTAAACTTAGCGTTCGCAATGGATACAGCACTTTCGTCATGGTGCAATGTAAAAAATGGTTTAATACAGCGCACTCTTCTTTATAATGTGAGAAGAATTAAGTAGTTTTGCTGCTTATATTCACACACACTTCTCACAAACTTCTTTCTTTACTATTTATCGGGATTCCCTCAATATATTTTGATTTGTCACATCTGACAACATTATTTTGGTGTCGTGTTGTTGTGTTTTTTTTTTTGTTTTTTTTTGGTTTTAAGGCAGATTAGTTATTTTTGGTTTGTATTTTTTTCAAGGCTGATTTTTGTTGTTTTGGATTTTTATTTGTACTCCAGAAAATTTTTGTGTGTGTTTTGTGTGTCAAGTTACCACAACACCATTGATATGTTGTTCTATTTAATCTGTAGGAGATTGTTTGGTGTTGTTGTCTCTTGTTAATTTCACATTGTATTTTAGAAATGTACCTGAATCCTCACCAACAAACTGTCCTTTTTGGATGAAAACACACATAGGAGAGTATAAATTTCCAAAAAAAAACATTTATTAAGGGCTCACAAGTAAACAAAGAGGGAGGCAACGCTGGAGAAACAGCAGAAATGGGTGAAGCCTTGGACCCCCAGGGCACACATCAACTATTTTCAAGCAAAATTGGTGGCCTGAGGAGTCCTTGTCTAAGGGAGTGCAGTCTGGTCCAGAAGTCCCAGAGATCTGGAAAGCAGCAGATGACATCTGTGTCCCCAGGCTGTGGTCATACGAGAGACTGCATCTTTTGTCAGACCAGACTGAACCCAGGGCCATCACTCTCTTGTCTTCCTTCCACGCGGTGGCTCTGGTGGTGGAGTTGTGGCAGCAGGAGGAGGAGGATGGTCCAACTCAATCACGTCGGTCTTGGGTGTTAGTTTCCCACTCACCCCCTTAGTTAGGACTTTATAAAGCAGGTCCTCACATAGCTTGCGTCGACCCTCCTACATGCCCTGCAGTTTTGTGGCAGCCATGCAGGCAAAGGCCTCTTCAGGAGTGGGTAAGGCTCTGAGGGACGCAGAAGCCTCCTGAATGAGCCTGAGCGCTGAATCCTGCATGCGAGTCGTCTTCCTCGCTCTTTTGTATGGAAGGCGGAGGGGAGGAACCTGCGATTCAGTCAGGCTGCGACTGGTCCCAGGCTTCTCTTGGCTGACACTTAGGCCCGCCTCCTCCTGGCTGCCACTAATCCCTGCCTCCTCCTGACTGCCACATTCCACAACCTCCTCCTGGTCTTCCTGTGTATGAAAAAGGGACATAGTTTTAGTTTTTTATTCATCAATCACACACAATTGTCACCTCCTGACTGTTGCAAATTGAATGTTATCAAATATAACAGACTATCCTTCTGAGCCCAGGATTTTTCATTCTTGTCCCAATTTTGGGTGCCCACTACTGTCTATTGATATGTAAAACATTTATTTCAATCAGCAATTAGTGATCAATAATAACATCTAGTAAACATCATTTATTTATTCACCAGAAATCTGTAGAAGAATGCTATACCTGACTCAAGCTGGGTTCCTCCACTTCTTCCTGGCTGGAAGGCCCAGGTTGGACATCGGAAGCCTCATCTGGGGTGGAAGGAAGAGTGGAAGGAAGAGTGGAGAGGGATTCCCTGACTTCAGTGTGGTCTGACAGAAATCGCAGTCTCTCATAGTACCACAGCCTGGGGACATAAATGTCATCTGCTGCAGCTCCGGATCTCTGGGAATCTGTGACCTTCTTGCACTCCCTAAGATAAGTGCTCCTCAAGCCACCAATTTTGTTTTTTAAATAGGGGATGGTTGCTGTGGGGACCACCGGCTTCACCAACTCCAGCAGTTTCTCCAGCGCTGCCTGCCTCTTTTGTTTATTATTGTAATGGGGGTGTCTCACCTGCCACAGACAGGGCAGCTCCCTGTATTTGTCTATGAACAGGGGAAGGAAGTTGTGGTCATTGAAGCCATCCATTTTCTCTGCAAGACACAACACAAGACAAACCCTAATGTCAGGCCAAACTCCCCTAATCTTGTTACAATATAGGCTTCCATTTCGAAGCAGTATAGGCCCAAATTTAGATCTAACCTTTGTTATCACGATCGGCGCCTCCGATGCTCCTTCCTCCGCTCACAGATCGTACGTAATACGCACCCGTGTTACGCTTTATACACACTGCGCATGCGTGTAACTCCGCCCGCCCCTGACGTTCTTTTTAGTCTATTCCCCGCCCCTTTTCGTTTGGCGCAGTGGGGGAAGAGCACATGGCGGATACACAGCAGGTGCGTGCTAATTACAGCAACGAGGAGGAGGGGGAGGAAAGCCCGGAGCCTGAAATGTCTGGATCCAGAAGGAGACGATTTAAGGCCTCAAATATTTCCTTTGGTGAGATGTTGGAGATGGTTGACATCCTGAAGAAGGCCAACTATTATGAGAAGTATGGACCTTACCCCCAACCCCAATCTCAGAAAGGCCAAGATAATTGCGAAAGTGGTCAAGAGTCTGCACCGGAATTTCGGGGTACGTCGATCGAAAGATCAGCTCAGGAAGCGCTGGTCGGACCTGAAATTACGAGAACATGAGCAGTACAGAAAGATCCAGAGAGTGCTGCAAAAAAGTAAGTACTTGTCCTGTGTTCCTATTCTTTATGTTTATTACGTTCGTGCTGCTCCATGTGCTTTTCTTACAAGTGTACATTTTTAAATGGCAACTTTCATGTTCATGAGCACATTATTCTTCGTATCAAACATTTTACTTTCGGCCTATAAAACACCATTGTTTAGGCCATATGCATTTGGCCACAATTTTTACGCCCTACTTGTCTGAAACTAATTTGGTTGTGTAGATGGCTTTGTTACTAGAATGAAATGCAAACTAGATTCTGTGTAAGGAGAGGACACTCAGCAGCTGTTTTCACATCTGGACACTGGAGCACTAGTGTGGGACACAAGAACACCATTTTTATTAGGGGACCCACACAGGTGCTCCAGTGTATACTATAGGGGTGTCTCCATCTGTGAAGCTTGCACAAAACAGGTAAAGTATTGAAAGCTTGACAAAGGACACTGAAAATGCTCCATTTTGGAACTTGGCCAAAATAGACAATTGTACCCCACTTCCAAGCAATGTTTCCTATTTATAGTTCTGCCATCAGATATCTGTGTGCTAAGTATACCATTTTTGTTTTACATAGGGGAGAAAAGACTCGGAGGACACCCCTCATCCGAGGAGACCACAGACCCCCCACCGCTGGAAGAAGGGGAAATCCACCCAACACAAGAAGAGCAGGAGGAAGAAGACGTGGTGGAAATTGTCACCACAACAGGTGAGTGTCTGCGACCACAGGCTCAGGTAAGAGATGGATGCCGGCATATTTTTGATACCCTTTTTTTTTTTTTTTTTGGGTTTCTCTCTTTTTAGGTGATCGTGATGTTATGGATCCAGATCCTTTCACATCAGAAAGTGCCCAGATCCTGATCGGGGAGATCATGGGCTGTAATTTACAATTGGAAAACCTCAAGAAAAACATCAATGATGTTATTAAAAAAAATAAAAACATCAGTGATGTTTTGGGGCGAGTTTAAAACCCCTCCAAATCCCTTTGTTTTTTGGTGTGCTACAATGTTCTAAATGTTTTAGCGATTTTTCAAAAAGCCAAATTTGGAGGATGCACACAGTGTGTCACAATGGACGCGTTTTGGGGGTGCAACCCCTTCCTCAATAATAAAGTAGCTGAGAGGAAGGGGTTGCTCCCTTGATCCCCCGTGATGGCAGCTAGCACATGTTGACATTGGGAAATTTGTGTGCATCTTCCAAATTTGGCTTTTCCTGGGGTGACTTCACCCCATCTGAACGCAATATCAAACACAGTTCCTAAATACTCATGTCTGATATTGCCTTTAAATGCTAGCAAATGTGAACTTTTAAGTTCAAGATTTGTGTCTTTCTTGTTGGTTTTACACATGCCTGTTTTAGCTTAAATGGACATTTATATTTTTTATAATGCTACCCCAAAAATTGTTATACAACAAACATGTTGGTTTGTTTTAAAAACCTTTTCTAAATGCACATGTGATTGTGCAGGTATTAAAAAGATTGTTCATCAAGAATGTGTGGATTATTGTCTCAATGCTACAACACTTTTGTGGGGCTCTAATTGCTGCTTTCTGTGAAAATGGGGGTTATTTCCTAAGGGAAAATCCTCTTTGCACTACAAGTGCAGTTTCAGTGCAGTTTCAAGTGCACTTGTAGTGCAAAGTGTCTTTGCCTTTAGTAAATAACACCCAACAGTGCTTTGTATAAGGTTACACAATCACGCCATTTTCGGGACTCACCACATTTCTGTCAGAGTCATCTAAAACAAACACAAGCAGTAAATGTCAACAAAGATTTTCTTTTTTTTGGTTTTTTATTTGATAAAGGCTTCACAAATTTGCTGGCATATTGATGGCCCCCCTACCCGCAAAGAACTCCAGGTATCATAACCGGACATCACGGGCACTCAGGGAGGGCAAGCCAGGGCGGCCACTTTCAAGCGCCGTCAGTGTTGTTTCATGTATCATTCCGGCCTCAGGCCCAACTGAGCCAGCATAGTTGGCCGAATGTTGGCGTAAAAAGTTATGGAGAATACAGCACGCCAGGATTATATGATTAAGTTTATACTCCGCCATATGGATGGGTGTCAGAAATAGGCGGAACCGGCTGGCCAGGATTCCAAATGTGTTCTCCACCACTCTTCTGGCTCTGGCCAGCCGGTAATTAAAAACCCTCTGTTCCGGGGTGAGGGTCCTCATAGGGAATGGCCGCATAAGGTGGTCCCCCAGCGCAAACGCTTCATCAGCAGCGAAGACGAATGGGAGTCCTTCCACATTGTCCTATGGAGGTGGCAAGTCCAAGCTGCCATTCTGGAGACGCCTGTAAAACTCCGTCTGGGCGATGACTCCACCATCGGACATCCGGCCATTCTTCCCCACGTCCACATACAAGAAGTCGTAATTAGCCGACACCACCGCCAACATCACAATACTATTGAACCCCTTATAGTTGAAATAGTATGACCCCGAGTTGGGTGGTGGGACGATGAGGATGTGTTTCCCATCAATTGCCCCTCCGCAGTTAGGAAAGTTCCACCGCTGGGCAAAGTGGGAGGCCACAGTCTGCCATTCCTGTGGCGTGGAAGGAAACTGTTGAGGAAAACAAAAATAAATTAGTATTTTTGCACATAAACATGGCAAGCAGATTAGACACAAACATTCTTGGCCAACCTCCAGATAGCATTTATTAAGGGGAATTTAACAATACCAAAGTATAAGGTACACCTATCATATCCCCCCCCCTCTCATGGGCCATTTCTAACATTATAGGGGGGGGGAATCTTGGACAGGTAACCCTCTCCACTTCATTGAGAGATGAATGCCTAAATATAGGGTATTACTTGGAACAGCCCCTCCTTAGTTACACTATTGGCAGCCCACTGGACAGGTAAGAAGTGTCATAATACAAAGATATAAATACACATTGTACACATTTGAGGACATTTGGACATTCTGCTATTACCTGTCAAGATAATAATAGGATACAAAAACTTTTAAACAGTACCATTTGAAAGTATACAAGCAGGCCCTTGCACTACATGCTTTGGGGAATTCATCCATACATCTGAGCACAAAAGAGATGGGTATAGTGTGTATGGGTTTGGCAAAGTCAGCAGATAGATGATTGAGGATAGATAGAGAATTGGGATCCGCTGACTTAGCAGTTGGGGGGAGGGAGGGTTACTAAAAATGATTTGGGGACACCACAAAAAAAAAGCCTCTGGCACTCTGCCTGAATTTAAAGCACAAATCACATTTCTAAACATTTTAGGGGTTGTTTGGGGTAAAGCACTACTATGGAGCTGACAAAATACATTAAGTGACTACATGAGGTGAATATAGGGGCAGGAGAGCATGCTGGGGAGGTTATTGAAGGCAAATATGTATGAAGGACTAAAAAAATAATTACATAAAAATCCAGCATGCATGAGGACAAAGGGGGCATTCACAGCATATTACAATCATGGTAATTAGGGAATGAGGAAAGAAATACAATATATTATCAAACATTAAATACAATAAAATGTGATATTAAAGGATAAATCTTACCTTCATATACTCCTTCTGCAGGACCTGGATGATGGCAGAACAGGTCTCTGGGATAATGATCCCCAGAGCCTGGGGGGAGATGCCTGTCGAACTTCAAGTCCTGCAGGCTTCTCCCTGTCGTCAAGTACCGCAGGGTAGCGACGAGCCTCTGCTTCGCAGTGATGGCTTGCCTCATGCAGGTATCCTGCCTGCTGATATAGGGGGTCAGTGAAGCCAACAAACGGTGAAATACGGGTCCGTCATCCTGAGAAAGTTCCTGAAATCATCAGGATTATTCTCATGGATCTCACGGAGCAAAGGCATATGAGAGAACTGGTCACGCTGAAGCAACCAATTCTTGGTCCATGAACTCCTCCCCACCCTGTTCATAGACTGGACTTGTGTCAAAGTCAGGACCCCAACACCAAGCCCCCGCACAGCACGAACTCTACGAGGAGTACGTATACGCAACATGGCTAGAAAACTGTCGGCTGCTCAGAACGAAGTAACAGAACGCACTGAAGAACAGCAAGGCCTGTGAAGAGCGACCTGAAAAACAGTAACGAACGAACAAGAACACAATGACTATAAGTCACGCGGAACTTGCTTGCACGCACTGAAGAGCAGATACAAACCCACAAGCACAAACTGAACCGCAGAAAACGATCTGAAAGCCACGAGTCTGAAAAAGCGCGAATCGTCTCTCTCCAAACTTTTACTAACACGAGATCAGCAAAAGGAGCCCAAAGGGTGCCGCGCTTGGTTCTGAACTGGCCTTTTCTAGTCTCGTTGGACGTGGTTGACGTCACCGCGTTGTTGGCGAACGGAAATTCCGACAACTTTGTGCGACCGTGTGTACGCAAAACAAGTTTGAGCCAACATCCGTCTGAAAAAATCCTAGGATTTTCTTGTCGGAATGTCCCAACAAAGTCCGACCGTGTGTACGGGGCATTAGTCATGGTGGGGGGCAGCTTTCCCAATTTAAATGAGGCATTAAATACTTCTAACAATTTGGGTAGTATCACTTCGCCATATTGGGTATAAACCTTCATGGGAAGCCCATCGTCCCCCGGAGCCTTACAAGTAGGAAAGGAGGCTGCAGCTTTCCTCAGCTCATCCAGCGTGATTGGTGCTTCCATCTCTTCCCGCGCTTGGTGGGCCAGAGTTGGAAGTGTTATTGTGCCCATATATGCCTGCAGTTCCTCGTCTGTGTAATTGTCACATGGTTTGTATAACTCGCCATAAAAAGATGCCAATTCATCTATAATTTTCTCCGGATCATTCACCAGATGTCCCAAAGAGCTGTGTATCGCTCTTATGGCGGGGGACGACTGTTGAGATCTGGCTACTCTGGCCAACAATCTACCGGTCTTTTCACCTTCTTCATAAAATGCTTGTTTGGTGAAGAACCATTTGCGTGCCGCGGTGGAGGATCTCAACCGGTCCAGGGATTCCTGAGCCGAAATCCATGCCTCCCTCGCGGACTCTAATGGGTCTAGAACAAATGCAAGTTCCAATTGCTTCACCTGGTCTTCCACCTGCACCAATAAGGCAGAGGAATTGTGTTTTATGGCTGTATTTCAGCTATGAATGTACCTCATAAACAGGCCTTAAAGGCATCCCATCTCATTAGGAAATCAGTTTGTCGCTGGTTGTCAGAAAAGTATTGTTCTATCTGTTTCATTACTCTATCATGGGAGGTAAAAAGTTATAGCCAAAAGGCATTCAGTTTCCATGGCGCCCCAGGTAGGGAGGTCGCCGGACTGGTGATAAGGTATGCGACCAATGGGGAGTGATCAGAAACACCCCGAGGAAAATATTCCACCTTTATGGACAATATTTAAGAGTGGCGGGGACCCCACACACAGGTCTATACGGGAGAGTGACCCATGAGTTTTGGAGAAGCATGAAAATTGTTTGACTATGGGGTGTTTAGCTCTCCACAGATCCGTCCAACCCACCTCTAACAGTAGTCTGCTCAAAATGGTACCTCTGCTCCCAGAGGGCGGTCAAGCTGGGGGATGCCTGTCTAGTCTGGGATCAAGGTAGCCATTAAAGTCTCCCATAATCATTGTAGGGATATCAGGTTTGTCAACCAGGTAAGTCAAGTGAATCTGCAGTACCTCCCTAGAGGATGGGGGAGGTATATACACAAATGCCAATATCAATGTTAAAGTATACAATCTGCAATGCAAAAATACAAATCTACCCAAAGGGTCTATAACTGCATCCAATTCCTGGTAGGCCAAGGATTTGTGTACCAGCACGCTCACCCCATGGGAATATGCAGTGTGAGTGGAATGGTATGCCTTGCCCACCCAGGAATATCGCAGAAAACCAACCGCGTCCCTCGTTAGATGAGTCTCTTGGAGGCTCACTATAGCAGGGTGAAACTCTTTCAGGCATGTGCTTATCATAGTGCGTTTCAAGGGGTCATGGACACCGCAGACGTTCCAAGTCACAACCGGAGTGTTCGCCATATTTGGGGAAGTAAGGTGTTGTGTCCAAGGCCTGAATGCCCCTTCAAAAGTGGGACATGTTGATGCACATGTGCCCCTAGTCCCAGACTTTGAGAACTATAACAGAGTTGCAGATGAAATCGCCAAAGTGAAGACGGTTGTGCCAATTGATCCTGTCTTGATGAACTTGGCCAATTGGGCCCACAAGCAATCTGGACATTTGGGGCAGAAAGCAACATATGAATGGGCACAGCAGAGAGAATTGCCTATATCCATGGACATGATAAAGACTGTAATAGGGAACTGTACAGTGTGTGGAGAAGTGCGACAATGGCCATTGCAAAACTACTCCACCGGGTCGATTTAAGAGGGGTGAGGGGCCTGCAGAGATCTGGCAGATCGATTTCATCTGTCTCCTGCCCTGGGGAAATAATGGACTGAGATATTGTTGCACTGCAGTGGACACCTATTCAGGACTTATGCTTATTCATCCCTGCAAACTCCACAGGCTGTCTCTGATTTGATCCATAGGAAGACCAGAGAAAAGTGGTTACATGATGGAAAGAATGACGGAAGATCGCAAGAGCTGTGGAGAGCAAGGCCTTTGATGTATTACAAGCCTGGACTTGTTTCTAAAGAACTTTAGAATGGACTTTCTAATGAACTTTTTTAGTTAAAAACTGAAACACCTTCTCAGTGACAGAAATGGGAGGTGTTGCATTCAAGGAAAAATAATGTTTAGAATGAGTTTAGTAATGAAGAGATTTTGTGTGTAGTCTGAGAAAAAAAAAATCTAGGGCGGAATGTGTTGCGTTTGTTACAATATGATTTTTTTTTATTAATCAGACTTACGACACATGGGACATAACATTACACAATAGTGGTTGGTCATAGAGATATTGTCAGTTTTTGGCTTGAGTAGATTTCTCAAACAAATGCTGTTTTATACAATGGGGGTAAATATCATTGTTGTATTTAATTGACAGTTCAATTAACAGGCTATTATCTCTATTGCTACAGTACACAAGAAAGAGATTTAGTTGTTTGAGGTTTTCAAACTGAAAGAATGACTGTTAGATTACTGTCAGGTGTTGGCTTGATTAGACAATGGGTACGTAGATGCAGTTATCAACAGTCCATTGTTGCTACAGTAAACAGGCATGTTTTCTGTTGTTTGGTAACTATGGCAAACAGCCTGACACATAAAAGGGGGTGAGTAGGGACACACACACCATCATGCTGTAACATCTGACACCACTCATGATAGAAGAAACTTGCCTGATGCTCCAGGAGAATCGTTACCAATGGAGATCACGAACATACAGTAACAGAAGATAAGTAACCTTTAAGTGTATTTGTACTATTATAGACCATAGGCTGTTCCGTTTGCTAGGTATTTTGCTTGTTATAGATATCTGTCAGTCTTGTATTGTATTACTAATATTGTAATAGTTTTTGTATGTACAGCACCTTTGTATAGTTATACCACAGAGTAACCTTGCTAGATAGATGCAAGCAAAACAATCATGGGGGATTTTAACGCCATCATGTCGCCCGAGCTTGACAGACCCACTCCCCCTAAAAATCACTGTGCAGAACTCCCCACCTGGGCTCAGGCAATAGGCTTAGACGAAATATGGAGATGGAAACACCCCTCTACCCAATCCTATTCCTGTTTCTCAGCCTCCCATAAGACTGCCTCGCAGATAGATTTGGCATTCGCCAATCCGCCACTTCTGGCAGATGTGCTAGAGGCGGAATACTTACCTAGTGGGTTGTCGGATCATAGCCCCCTGAAGGTGTCTTTTTGTACCCCCGCCTTCCGCAGCGCAGCTCTGTGGAGGCTGGGTGCGGAATGGATCTCCCATACTGATCTTGCAGATGAAATACCAAGGCTGCTGAGCGAGTACTGGGAGCGGAACACGGGGTCCTCCCCTCCAGATGTCGCCTGGGGTGCCTTCAAGGCTTACACTAGAGGGCAATATATTTCCTACATCGCAGCTATCAGGAAGAAACAGACACTAGAGACTCAGTCCCTACAGCAGTTGGTAATAGACCATACAAACACATACAATTCAGACCCTACCACAGACAACTTTTATCTTCTGGCAGCTGCCCAGAGGGAACTAAACTAAACCTACACCTGGCAGAAATCACTAAGTTAGGAACATAAAAAATTAAAAGTAAACAATGATTCTTTGAACAGGGTGACAGAAATGGCCAACTTCTAGCCATGATGGCCCAACATGACCAACCACTTACACTAATTTCTACAATAATCACCCCGGAAGGTGAGACGGTAACAACCCCCTCAGATGTACTAAAAGAATTTAATAACTTTTATAAAACCCTCTATGCCTCCGGTCTGCCGTCTGGCTTTCAGGCCGAGTAGCTACGAGATCTGTTAGATCCTCTGGCTCTCGGCTGGCTGTCGGACGCGGAACGAGAGGCATTGGTGCAACCCTTTACTGCTTTGGAGGTACTAAACGCTATCCAATCCTTCCCCTCAGGAAAGGCACCGGGCCCAGATGGGCTACCAATAGATTTTTACAAAACACATGGAATGAGATGCTGGCACTGCAATTGGCATCACTCTATACGAAATGCCTTGCAGAGGGGAAATTACCTCACTCTATGTATCACGCTCACCTGACCCTAATATATAATCCTCAGAAAGATCCTACCTCCTGCGCGTCATACAGACCCATTGCACTACTAAATAGTGATTTCAAAATTCTAACAAAACTTCTTGCTATTAGGTTGTATCCCATGTTGCCTTCTGTAATAGACCCAGACCAGACAGGTTTCATGCCCCGCAGAGCCACAGACGTCAACCTCCATAGACTCTTTACAAATATCGATGCCCAGCACATCAATGAGGGATTTCGAACGGTTGCCTCATTAGATATTAAAAAGGCTTTCGACACTGTCGAGTGGCCCTTCTTATGGGAGACATTGCGTAGGATGGAGTTCCCCTTGCTTTTTATTAAATGGCTTCAGGTGATATACAAATGCTCTACCTCCTCGGTGCGCTTGGCAGATAAACTGTCAGATCCCTTCAGCCTCTCCAGTGGAACAAGGCAGGGCTGCCCTCACTCTCCGGCACTATTTGCCCTTGTCATAGAACCAGTGGCGGAGGCGTTGCACACTACCCCACACATCAAGGGTCTGCGCATTGGTCTGCTGGAGGAGAGGGTTGCCCTGCATGCTGATGACATGCTGCTTTTTCTCAGTGATGCAGGTCCATCACTACAAGGTGCACTGACAATACTGAACACCTTTGCTGGGGTCACCGGGTTAAAGGTAAATTGGTCCAAATCCTTACTATTTCCAATAGACCAGGCCGCAAGAACGGGTTCCCCTCTGGATGTCCCCCTGTGGGTGGACACCTTCAAATACCTGGGTGTCGTTGTTTCCCCTAGAGCCACAGAGTTCATCCATCTTAACCTAGACCCAGTTATGCAAGACATAAACATCAAACTTAAGGCATGGGGGAAGTTGCTGCTGTCACCATGGGGCCGAGTTAACCTTCTCAAAATGAAAGTTATCCCAAAGCTCACTTACCATTTTAGGCACTCTCCGCAATGGATTCCCAAATATTTCTTTAAAAAGCGCAACCAGATCTTTTCCTCCTTCCTATGGGGTCCCTCCCTGCCAAGATATAAACCGAGTACCTTGATGAGACCAACAACGCGGGGGTATGGCATTCCCAGACTGCCATAAATATTACCTTGCCGCAGAGTTGGTAATGGTAACATAGTGGCTGGATCCAGACAAATCTAATTCAGCTACAGCTCTGGAGGCGGCGGTGATGGGGTCATTGGAAGAACTTAAACTGCTGGACTACAAGGGACCTCGGGCCCCATACCCCCTGACCCCCTCCATGCATACCACCTTACGTGCATGGAGGGCGGGATTGGCGATAGAAAAATACAGACACAATGAAGTCTTACCCAACGCTTCAATTTGGCTGAATCCTAATATTCCTCATTTCTATAAAATGCTTAACCCATATGCATGGACCAAATACGGTGTCAAACTAATATCACAGATCATTTCAAACAGCATGTTGATCCCCTTATCCCAACTTTCACAGACGTATAATATACCAAATTATTACATATTCCGTTACCTGCAATTATCTCATGCCTTTACCGCACAATTCCCGCGATCCTCCTGCATGGTTGTCCAGTCTGAGTTGGAAAAGACACTCTGCACCAGATGTGCTGAAAAACCAACCTCTCATCTTTATGAACATTTGATATTTGTGTCTCTCCCACCCATGGACAAACTTTGGTCCCGCTGGCAAAGGGACATTCCAACACTGGCCAACGATGACTGGGATGATGTGTGGGACTTCCCCTTTAGCTTCCTGGTTTCACTAATGCCGTGTACACACGTGCAGACTTTACGGCAGACTTTGTCCTGTCCTGCAGGCTTTTCGACAGACTTTCCGAATGAACAAACTTGCCTACACACGATCAACCAAAGTCCGACGGATTCGTACATGATGACGTATGACCGGATTAAAACAAGGAAGTTCATAGCCAGTAGCCAACAGCTGCCACAGCGTTGTTTTTTGTCTGCTGGACTAGCATGCAGACGAGAGGACTTTTCGACCGGACTCGAGTCCGTCAAAAAGAAATGAAACATGTTTCATTTCTAGGTCCGTCAAACTTTTGGGGGAAAAAAGTCCGCTGGAGCCCACACGATCGAATTGTCCGACGGACTCCGGTTCGCCGGACCAAGTATGCCGTAAAGTCCGGTCGTGTGTGCGCGGCATAAGAGACAGACTAGTGCAATTTAAAATGGTGCATAGAGCATACTTTACACCGTATAGACTTCATAAAATGAAACCTGAACACTCTGCAGAATGCTGGAGGTGCCACACCTCCCCAGGAGACTTTACGCATATTTTTTGGACCTGTCCTAAGATTTGGCGGTATTGGACTGAGGTGCTAGATATGATTAATCTGGTTGCCTTGGTTACGATGCCGGTAAAGATGGAGGTGTGCCTTCTAGGCCTGGTGGGGACAATGGTGCCAACAGTGGCGAAAAGAACTTTGATTGGGCTGTTGCTCTTTTATGCCTGGAAAAACATTGCTATGCACTGGAAAAAACCCACGGTACCTTCCTTGGCCCAGTGGAAACATCTCATAAATGAGCCCTAAGTATAAAATTGATGCGCTTTAAATAAATAGTGCACAATATGCTGCTGCGACTAAGCTTAAATCCAGGAATAAAAAATGCATACATGTGAATAAAATAAATACATAATTATGGTGCTAATACATGTGTTAAAATTGCCAAAAAAAAAAAAAAATTGCCAAAAAAAAAAAAAATGCCAAAAAAAATCTTCAAATTGGTGATGTGACGGTTAGTATAAATAAAATAATAATGACACTCTGAGTACAATGTCCAGGCAGAGATAAATAGTGGGAGAAAGTAAAAATAATTAAACAGTTCCTTCCCTTAATCCAGATTGATTGACTCACTGGGTTAGATCGTTTGTATCAGGATATTTAGTTTTTCTTGCATCCCACTTCAACAATTATACTGCTGGTGATTCGGCTCTCAGGATAAAGGTTTTATGCAAAGCAAGCAAAGAAAAAATAGATCATTGTGCAGTGAACTTACTAGATAGTACATAAGCAAAACAGAGACAAGAGATACACTCACAAACTCCCGGTCTATTAGAAGCATTCAAATAAGCAGATTGCAGTCAGCCGCTGTGGACGAGGTTTCCCATAGAGAAACAGCTGCTGTTAACCTTCAGGTGTATTGCAGCACTGAACGTCCTAAGCTCCTCCCACACGTTACATCACTGACACGTGACTTTTTCAAGGATAAACCCAGGAAGCCACGGCCTCTGTATTTAAGTCCTATGGCATTGTGGTTACCATGGAGACAGCGCTGTGTTCATTGGATCATCATACTGCTTTCTGCTACTAATGACATGTAAATATTTTGGCTTAAGCCTTATTTAATTGTTTTACAAAAAAAAGGGGAACATATATTTATAAATACAGGTTTGCAAACAAATATAGAACACTTCCAGATAAAAAATAAGAACATAAAAATGGACCTAATTAGTGCAGTCACGAAACTCCCTCCATTGGTAAATAGTGTTACTACACATTCAATGTTAACACCTCAGATCGCATGTCATTACATACTGCGATAGATAGCAAAATCACTAATATGTATGTGTACTTCCGCAAGTAAAATACCAATTGATCCATATTGTGTAGTTACTAGCAACATATTGAATAGGCCCGTATTACACTCACATCCACTAGTGAAAATTATAAAAAAAAAATATAAAAAAATTAAAATAAAAGATTAAGGTTACATTGTTGCGCCACTAGTTCGCCATTGCAACAATGTTTCAAAAAAAAAATTATATTGAAAAATTAAATTAAAATACCAAATAAATTGATACACATAATTGACTACATGCACAACCCAAATATTTGATACTATACACTCATTTACAGTAAAATCAAATATATGATCCCTATGATATTAATTAGGTCCATTTTTATGTTCTTATTTTTTTTTTTTTGTTATTAATATTTTATTGGGTTTTCACACATTACAAATCACAATACAGTGGTAAACCACGACAGCGAGGAGTAGTTTACAGTTAATATAAAGATGCATATGAAGAATAAACTAAACAGAATCGAGTAAAAGATGAGTTCAGCCAGAATTACAGAGTCCTATAATATTAATGTGTTAATGAGTTTATTCCATGTTTCAAGGTAGAAGGAAAACAACAAGAACATTTCCTCTGTTTTACACGGAATTGTCTGATCAAATACAGTGAGCGGATCCTGAGTGGGGTTGAAGTGTGATAAAGGGTATTCGTAATGTGTATGGTCGTGACCGACGGTAGTAGAATTACCCAGAACCCTGGGCACCCCAATAGGGTGCTAACTGTGCCCAGAGTGGGTATATCAATTTGCACATAAGTAGGGTATGTCGGTAATGTGCCTCATGTAAGGCGGGAGTCAAGTGGCAGGGCTTTATATACGACAGGAAGGAGGGGATGGGGGAACAGGAAGACGGAGGGATAGAATAACATGTGTATTTAGTGGATCGCATGGGGATGAGCAAACCGGTCAGTGTCGGCTCCAGCGATATGTGATTGGAGAGTGGTCTGCGTGTGTGTCATGTGCGTTTGTTTAAAATGGGTCCAGCATGTCCAGGTATCTTTATATTTGGATGGAGAATCGGAGGTTAGATGTATGAGGTTTTCTATAATGTTCTTATTTTTTATCTGGAAGTGTTCTATATTTGTTTGCAAACCTGTATTTATAAATATATGTTCCCCTTTTTTTTGTAAAACAATTAAATAAGGCTTAAGCCAAAATATTTACATGTCATTAGTAGCAGAAAGCAGTATGATGATCCAATGAACACAGCGCTGTCTCCATGGTAACCACAATGCCATAGGACTTAAATACAGAGGCCGTGGCTTCCTGGGTTTATCCTTGAAAAAGTCACGTGTCAGTGATGTAACGCGTGGGAGGAGCTTAGGACGTTCAGTGCTGCAATACACCTGAAGGTTAACAGCAGCTGTTTCTCTATGGGAAACCTCATCCACAGCGGCTGACTGCAATCTGCTTATTTGAATGCTTCTAATAGACCGGGAGTTTGTGAGTGTATCTCTTGTCTCTGTTTTGCTTATGTACTATCTAGTAAGTTCACTGCACAATGATCTATTTTTTCTTTGCTTGCTTTGCATAAAACCTTTATCCTGAGAGCCGAATCACCAGCAATATAATTGTTGAAGTGGGATGCAAGAAAAACTAAATATCCTGATACAAACGATCTAACCCAGTGAGTCAATCAATCTAGATTAAGGGAAGGAACTGTTTAATTATTTTTACTTTCTCCCACTATTTATCTCTGCCTGGACATTGTACTCAGAGTGTCATTATTATTTTATTTATACTAACCGTCACATCACCAATTTGAAGATTTTTTTTGGCATTTTTTTTTTTTTTTTTTGGCAATTTTAACACATGTATTAGCACCATAATTATGTATTTATTTTATTCACATGTATGCATTTTTTATTCCTGGATTTAAGCTTAGTCGCAGCAGCATATTGTGCACTATTTATTTAAAGCGCATCAATTTTATACTTAGTACTATTTGTTTGGTTATCTGATCACCCTATATTGATAGCAGCTTTAATTTACTGATTTTTTTATAGCACTAACTATATTGGTATATATATATTTTTAAGCACAATTTATTTATATCACACATATCTATCCACATCAGCGCTTGGTTTTTATTCATTTTTTTAGCACTTATTACTTCAGAACACACCTACAGTCGCAGATATGGATATTTTTGAGTTCACAGAAAAACGCACAGTAAATTTAGATAATGTTTTCTCAACTGCACCTAGCACTGAAAAAGGAGATTTAGATACGAATTTCAGAAAATTTGGCCACCTGATGGAGAAAAAGGTGAGCCTATGGTGGGATATTGCTACCCATGAACAGTACATTAAAGACAAAATGGTGCCCAGGAGATTAAGATGGGAGGTTCCCATCTGTGATGGTCTAGTGGATCAAGAAGGAGTAAATGAATGGTACAAATTTTTTAATGACAAAGGAATGGATCTAGTTCACTTTGCCCTAAAAAGGAAACAGAGAACATTACAGATAATTAACCAACATATCACAGAGTGCAAAAGCACATTGGAACCATTTAAAGATACAGCTCCATTTACAACTTTAACTAAGCAACTAAATAAAGTTTTAGAACAGAAAGATATAGAAATTAAGCAAAGGAAGAAAAGAAAGTACCTCAGAGATACCAATGATTATCATTTGGAACAGGTTTTTAATTGGCAGGTTAACCTTAAACAAGGTAAAACTGAATCCATTGCTTCATCCCCTGAGAGGGAGGTAAGAATAATCACTCCAAGAAGAGAATCTAACTACAGAACACCAGAAAGAAGACCGCGAACACCTGATGGTCTGAAATATGAAAGACAACCTGAAATAGAACAAAGTAGAACATATAGGGATGATGATGGCCCCAGAACTCCTAAACCTTGGTGGAAAAATAGAACAAAAAATAAGTCCCCCAGAAGACCTTATTGGAAAAATAATGGCAATAAAAGAAACAACAAACCATATCAGTCACCACGTAATTACTTAAAACCTTATCAATCACCGAATAATCGCATGAATGCTCCACAATATTATCGGGAAGACAATAGAAGGAATAATGGCTATGTGGACCAAGCACGCTATTATCAACAACCAAGAGATTACCAAACTAATAACTATAGGACTGAACCAAGGGAGTACTACCAATATGCACACAGAAATGAATCAAGAGATTATCACCAAAACCCTGAGAGAAATGAACAAAGAGAATACCAACAATATACGAATGGAGAAGAATATCGGGAATATCAATCCAACCGGAACAGGAATGAAGGAGGAGGAATTGAACAATCTAGGCATGAACCGACAAGAAGTCCCATTCAAACTAACAACAGGTATGAACCATTAAGGGAATATAATGATGAGGAGCAATCAAGGTCTTTTTTAGAATATCGCCGGAACGAAGACCCCCACAAACAAGAACACCACAACAAGGAAAAAAGCCCAAACAGAAAAGGGGATGCAGAGCAGGACGGAAAGTCCAAAAGAAAAAGAGAGTATTAGGAGAAGGCATATATAACCTCAGCGGAACAGAACTAACGAGAGCTGAACTTGCGACATTAGACAAAGGCTTAAAATATGCCCCTACAAGAAATCTTGATAAATTCCAAACGTATATTGACATACAAAAGTACACCAGGAAACTGAACATTAAAAAATACATGCTATCTAAGCCTCCCAGTATACAGAATTTGGAAACAGAAGCATCAAGAGGCATTATTCACAGTAGCCTCAGAAACAGATCATTGTTTAATCCACCGGTACTGAACAATGAGCATATTCAAGTCTTCAATAGAATGGTAATACAAGATCTTGAACAATTAAAATACAAGAAAATATCTGAACCCAACAATATACAAATAGGTATTAAACGGTTAGAACAAAATAAAGAAATTGTAGTGAGACCTGCGGACAAAGGTGGAGCAATTGTGGTACTATCTAAAGAATATTACAATAATGAGTTACTAGGACAACTAAGCGATACTAATACTTATATTAAACTCAATGGCAACCCAACAAGAGAGTACAAACGGGAATTATCAGATGTAATCCGGAAAGGAGTAAGTAAAAATATTTTAAACAAAAAAGAGTCCAAATATTTATTGTCTGACACGTGTAGAGTACCCATCATCTACACCGTGCCGAAAATACACAAGAATTCAGAACAACCGCCGGGCAGACCTATCATAAATGGTATTCAATCTATTAATGCCAGGATAGGTGAATATGTCGATAAATTTTTACAGCCGTTAGTATCTCAAACTAGAGCATTTCTGAGAGATACGAAACACTTGATACAAATACTGGATTCCCTTGACTTAAAACGAGATCAAAAATATATCATTGCAACTGCGGATGTAGCTTCGCTATATACAGTTATCGATCATAGTGATGCAATAGAAGCATCCAAATGGGCTATGGACAAATTCAGCCATCTCATATCCAAACAAAAAAGATTTATTTTAAGAAGCCTGGCGTTTGGAATACAGCACAATTACTTTTGGTATAAGGACAACTACTACAGACAATTAACTGGGATTGGAATGGGAGCTAAGTATGCTCCAAGTGTGGCCAATGTTTTTATGGCCAAGTGGGAGGATGAGGCAATCTTCTCAAATACCCCAGACAATATTGTGCTTTACAAAAGGTTCATTGATGACTGTATAGTAATATGGAAAGGTGACGAAGCTAGCTTAATACAGTTTTTTAACCAATTAAATATCAACCAAAAGAACATCAAGCTTGAATACGAAATAAGTGAAAAAATAGTACACTTCTTAGATTTAGAAATACAGCTAGTAAACAATTCCATTAGTACTAGAACCTATTTTAAAACAGTGGAAAGAAATAGCTACATACCAGTGAACAGTTGTCACCATGAACCATGGCTTATCAATATTCCCAAGGGGCAATTCATACGGCTGAGAAGAAATTGCTCAGATAATAATGAATATCTGAAACAGGCACAATTGATGGGACAAAAGTTTGAAGACAAAGGATATAACAAGGAATTCATAGCAGAAAAAATCAAGGAGATTAATCAAACCCCAAGGGAGGTTCTGATCCAGGATAAAATCAAAGATAATAAAGATAATAACGATATACCACTGATAATGAACTACAGCATTCAACATAAGAAAATGGAAAGAATCATCAGAAAACATTGGCCTCTTTTAAAATCAGATAAAACTCTCTGCAACATCCTACCGGATAAGCCTCACTTCATTTATAGGCGAGTCCCCACATTAAGGGATCTAATTGCCAAAAACGTCCCAGAACCCCCCAAAAGATTGACGGAATTATCCTTTTTCCAGGGGAAAGGGTTCTTCCCCTGTAAAAGATGTTACGCTTGCATCAATACCCAACAAAATGGGCAAAAGTGTAATAAATTCACAGCAACAAGTACTGGCAATGAACATACTATTAAGGACTTTATATCGTGCAGGACGGAAGGAGTAGTATATGTTTTGCAATGCTCATGCTCACTACAATATATTGGTAGAACCAAGAGGCCTATGTGGAAACGCATAAGGGAACATATCCAGAACATCAAAAAATCTTTCCCTAAGCATAATGTCTCCAGACATTTTGCTATGCACCACAATAGTGACCCCAAACAGTTGAAATTTTGGGCGATTCAGAAATACAAGCCACATTGGAGAGGCTCAAATAAGATAAGGGAACTCAGTAAAAGCGAGTCTAAATGGATATTCCAGATGGGGACTCTTGCGCCAAATGGCCTAAACATAGAATTTGATCTTAATTGCTTCATATCAGATTTTTAATACTCCGTGATACTCTCAAGACATGCCTTATTAATTTTTAAACATTTATTACATATATATTAATTTTTAATTTTTAAATTTTAATTTATATTTTATTTCGTTGGTATTAACTGGTACGTAAATTTATTGTCTCTTTACACTTAATATCATTATAACGATAGTCTATATTTTAGTATTTATTTTAATAAAATTAATTTTTATTATATTTTTTAATATCATAGGGATCATATATTTGATTTTACTGTAAATGAGTGTATAGTATCAAATATTTGGGTTGTGCATGTAGTCAATTATGTGTATCAATTTATTTGGTATTTTAATTTAATTTTTCAATATAATTTTTTTTTTGAAACATTGTTGCAATGGCGAACTAGTGGCGCAACAATGTAACCTTAATCTTTTATTTTAATTTTTTTATATTTTTTTTTTTTTTATAATTTTCACTAGTGGATGTGAGTGTAATACGGGCCTATTCAATATGTTGCTAGTAACTACACAATATGGATCAATTGGTATTTTACTTGCGGAAGTACACATACATATTAGTGATTTTGCTATCTATCGCAGTATGTAATGACATGCGATCTGAGGTGTTAACATTGAATGTGTAGTAACACTATTTACCAATGGAGGGAGTTTCGTGACTGCACTAATTAGGTCCATTTTTATGTTCTTATTTTTTATCTGGAAGTGTTCTATATTTGTTTGCAAACCTGTATTTATAAATATATGTTCCCCTTTTTTTTTGTAAAACAATTAAATAAGGCTTAAGCCAAAATATTTACATGTCATTAGTAGCAGAAAGCAGTATGATGATCCAATGAACACAGCGCTGTCTCCATGGTAACCACAATGCCATAGGACTTAAATACAGAGGCCGTGGCTTCCTGGGTTTATCCTTGAAAAAGTCACGTGTCAGTGATGTAACGTGTGGGAGGAGCTTAGGACGTTCAGTGCTGCAATACACCTGAAGGTTAACAGCAGCTGTTTCTCTATGGGAAACCTCGTCCACAGCGGCTGACTGCAATCTGCTTATTTGAATGCTTCTAATAGACCGGGAGTTTGTGAGTGTATCTCTTGTCTCTGTTTTGCTTATGTACTATCTAGTAAGTTCACTGCACAATGATCTATTTTTTCTTTGCTTGCTTTGCATAAAACCTTTATCCTGAGAGCCGAATCACCAGCAGTATAATTGTTGAAGTGGGATGCAAGAAAAACTAAATATCCTGATACAAACGATCTAACCCAGTGAGTCAATCAATCTGGATTAAGGGAAGGAACTGTTTTAATTATTTTTACTTTCTCCCACTATTTATCTCTGCCTGGACATTGTACTCAGAGTGTCATTATTATTTTATTTATACTAACCGTCACATCACCAATTTGAAGATTTTTTTTGGCTTTTTTTTTTTTTTTTTTTTTTTTTTTTTTGGCAATTTTTTTTTTTTTTGGCAATTTTAACACATGTATTAGCACCATAATTATGTATTTATTTTATTCACATGTATGCATTTTTTATTCCTGGATTTAAGCTTAGTCGCAGCAGCATATTGTGCACTATTTATTTAAAGCGCATCAATTTCATACTTAGTACTATTTGTTTGGTTATCTGATCACCCTATATTGATAGCAGCTTTAATTTACTGATTTTTTTATAGCACTAACTATATTGGTATATATATATTTTTAAGCACAATTTATTTATATCACACATATCTATCCACATCAGCGCTTGGTTTTTATTCATTTTTTTAGCATCTCATAAATGAGAGCCTCCCATTATACAAAGACACATATATAAATAGAGGCGGCCCCCAGAAATATGATAAAATTTGGCGTACATGGCTTGCTGAACCAACTACGGTTTGAAGTCCGAGGGAAGAGGATAACGAATAAGGTATACATATAAGCATATTAATAAAAACATATTCGTATATGCCTAAAGTGGAGAGTGGAGGATACTATGCATGAATAAGCTATAACAGACTCCAAAAAAAGAGACACCAGTAATCCTAGTTGCCTAGAAGCACTCCGAGTAAACATACATGAAGCCATGAATGATCTGACGACTTATTAAGCATACAGACAACTGATAAGCACTGATGTTGATGTTTATGTATAATTTTGTTATCTTTATTTTTCATTGTTTGTCCGGAAAATACAATAAAAAAGATTTTCAAAAAAAAAAAAAGTTGATGCAACCGGGTGGAGTAGTCTGTCTTAAAGCTTCTGTTAAATTAAGTTGGAAACAACCTGGGCCGTACATCATTCTGGAGACAGACAGTCAGAAGGGAGGTAGAAGACTGGAAGTAATACCAGAAGTGTTGTCAACTAAGGCACTCAAAAGAAGCAGAGGGAAGGTCTCTGTCAGTGTCCGGAACACCACAGACACACCCGTGATGATACCTGCCAGGGTGCTGTTGGGACAGGTGACTCAAGCAACCCCAGTCTCACCGTGTGGCATTGTGGGAGAACAGGATAGAGAGATTCCCATGGAAGAATTCTACCCAAAGAATACGCCTCTTTCACCTGCTTGGATGGAGAGAGGGAAGAACCACCTCCTGACATGAAAGACTGCCTTCTCAAAAAGTGAGTTTGATGTGGGGCTTGCAAAGGGTGCCGAACACAAAATCTGTTTGGAAGAAGATAAACCCTTTCCAAGAGAGGGTAAGGCGGATGCCGTTGGGAGATCTGGAAGACCTACGAGAGCAGCTGGCTGAGCTGAAAAGGACGGGGATTATCCAAGAGTCCCGGAGTCCATATGCCTCCCCCATAGTGGTCGTAAGAAAAAAAAATGGTTCCTTGAGACTGTGTATTGATTACCGAACACTAAATCGGAGGACAATTCCGGATCAGTACACCACACCTCCGATAGAGGATGCCCTACAGAGTCTAACAGGAGCAAAGTGGTTCAGCGTGCTAGATCTTAAAAGTGGGTACTACCAGATACCCATATGCCCTGAAGATAGAGAGAAGACCGCTTTTATTACTCCTGTAGGATTCTTCGAGTTTAATCGAATGCCTCAAGGTCTGTCTGGAGCCCCAGCAACCTTCCAGCGATTTAATGGAGAAGACAGTGGGTGACATGAACCTGATCAAAGTGTTAGTCTACTTAGACGATGTCATAGTATTTGGCAGAACCCTGGAGGAGCAGGAAGAGTGCCTGGAGAAAGTCCTGAAGAGACTCCATGATGAAGGCCTGAAGCTTTCTCTGGGGAAGTGCCATTTTTACCAACCTTCAGTGAACTACTTGGGCCACATTGTGTCCGCTGAAGGGGTGGCAACAGACCCACAGAAATTGGAGGCAGTCACCTCTTGGCCTAGACCGACTAATGTGACTGAACTTAGGTCCTTTTCTAGGGTTCTGTTCTTATTACAGACGGTTTGTAGAAGGGTTTGCTAAGATAGCCCACCCACTCACCGAGCTGTTGAAGAATCAAGAAGGAACTGGCTCAGACTCAGAAGGCTCGGGGAAGCCAAAGGAAGGCCCCAGAAAGAAGAAAGAGTCCATCCAAGAAGAATGGACTCCAGAGTGCGAAGAGACCTTCAGACAGCTGAAATGGAGCCTTACCACTGCTCCAGTTCTAGCCTATGCAGACCCTACTAAATCCTACGAATTGCACATAGATGCTAGCCGAGATGGGCTGGGGGAGTGCTTTATCAGAATCATGACGGGCAACTGAGGCCCATTGCCTATGTGAGCAGAAGTCTGGTCCCTGCTGAGAGGAACTATCCCACTCACAAACTGGAATTCCTGGCTTTAAAATGGGCTGTGGTAGATGAACTCAAGGATTACCTGTATGGTACAGAGTTCGTAGTCAAGATGGACAATAACCCTCTCACTTACTTGCTCACCACCGCAAAGTTGGATGCCACTGGCCATAGGTGGTTGGCTGCACTCTCAGCTTTCACGTTCAGCTTGAAGTACAGACCAGGAATTGGAAATAGAGATGCAGATGCATTATCAAGACAACCTCACTGCTCCCAGGGTCAAACAGAAGAATGGACTCAGCTCACCCCAGAGGGAGTGAGAGCCCTTTGTAATGGAGCACAACAGCAAAGTAAAGGTGGGGCCAGAGCTGAAGAGGTTGGAGTGTCTGCTGCCGGGGTGCCTAAGTGTTACTGTGATGTCACTCAGATTGCAGAAAAGGGTTTATCAAAGCTGTCCAGAAGGGATCTTCGGTTAGATCAACAAGAAGACCTACTTTGTAGCCTGGCACTGAAGGCTTTGCAGAGCAAACACCCTGACTTACTTCTCGAAAGCACCAAAAAAGAAGCTTGCCTTTTACACAAGGAGTGGGAGTGGTTGCAGCTGAAACAAGGGGTGGTCTACCGAAGGGGCCCCTCTGAAGACGGTGAAGCGAAGTGACAACTGTTTCTACCGGAGAAACACCGAGAGAAGGTACTGATTGCTCTGCATGATCATCATGGCCATTTGGGAGCAGAAAGGACTTTCCAGCTAGTGAGGGACAGGTTCTACTGGCCCTACATGAGGACCAGTGCATACAGAGGAAGACCTTGCCTCAGAGAGCTGCCCCAATGGGCTATTTGGAGAGCCAAGGGCCAATGGAGCTAGTCTGTATAGATTTCCTGTGTGTGGAATCCGACCTAAGTGGAAAAGGGAACATTCTAGTAGTCACCGATCACTTCACCTGTTATGCCCAGGCATTCCCTACCAAAGACCAACAGGCATCTACAGTGGCGAAGGTTCTGGTGGAAAAGTTTTTCGTCCATTATGGTCTACCTCAACGGATTAATTCCAATCAGGGGAGGGACTTCGAGAGTACTCTGATTCAAAGACTGTTGGATCTCCTAGGTATCCGGAAATCCAGGACTACTCCCTACCACCTACAAGGAGACCCTCAGCCAGAGAGGTTTAACCAGACTCTTCTAAACATTTTGGGGACCC
Source organism: Aquarana catesbeiana (assembly GCF_042186555.1). Taxonomy (NCBI): domain Eukaryota; kingdom Metazoa; phylum Chordata; class Amphibia; order Anura; family Ranidae; genus Aquarana; species Aquarana catesbeiana. The sequence continues at coordinate 570,749,582 of NC_133325.1, read as the reverse complement.
TGACCTCTGAACAAAAACCGCATTGGAGCAGGCACATCACTGCATTAGTACATGCCTATAATAGTACAAAGTGTGATACAACAGGATACTCCCCCTACCAGTTAATGTTTGGGAGAGAAGCCAGACTACCAGTAGACTTGGCCTTTGGAACCAGCCTAGATCATACCTCAGTTACCTCTCACTGAGGGTATGTGGATAGGTTGAGGAAGACTGCCTACGACAAAGCTCAAGTCACATCAAACCACAGAGGGAACAGAAACAAAAGGAACTTCGACCTCAAGGTACGGTTTCAGGATCTACAACCCGGTGACCGAGTCCTGCTAAGGAATTTGGGCATCCCAGGCAAGCACAAACTGGCTGATCGCTGGAAACTTCCAGAACTTCCAGTGTATGAGATCAGGCCAGAAGGGAGCATTGGACCAGTAAAGACCTGGCATAGGAACCACCTCCTACCTCTAACGTAAGCAGTCAGGGTAAATCTAGAGGCAGACCTACCCTCTACATCTAATGCTGTGCATCGACCAGTAACTAGGTCTCAGCCTGGATCCTCAACCACTGAGGATGGCGAGGAAGAGTAGATGGAAATAAGTTGGCTGTGGCCATTTGAAGTGTCAGAATCTGAAGCGGACATTTCAATCCAAGCAGGGGGAGAGAATGATGGAATCCTTAGACCGGAGGTTCCTGAATTTATACCCCAAAGTAGATTAAGAGAAGACCCAGATGAGTCTCAAGTTTATTTGCCAGAAACAGATTTAGGAGATTTCAGTGCTGAGATTCTAATTCTGGATCACAAGAGAAAGAAGGGATTGAAGATGCCAATCTGCCTGAGACGCCAAAAGTACAGAGGACCAAAAGAGTGATTTATCCCCCAAAGAGATTAATTTATGATACATTGGGAGAGTGCTCTGAAGGGACTCAATTCACTGCCAGGAGAAATCCTGAAAGGCCTGATACTCCCACTATAGACTCAGAAAAACTAAATCCCATCTCACCCATTGACACACCTGTACAAGACATCAAGGTGTTGGCTGTGAGTGTACAGGACAGCTCCCCATCATGTGAGAATTGGTGGGAAGCTCCCCTGTCGGTATTATATAATCGCATAGAAACAAAAATGTGTAATAGAAACAAGATCTTACTACTCTTTGGGGACCAAAGAGTTCAAGCAGGGGCAGTGTGTAGCGGTCACATTTTTGTTCAATAATCTATGTTATGTTATTCTATGTACAAAGCCATAGCTTAGTATTTGGCACCATCTAGCGGCCAAAATTGTGAATAGACTTTGTTTTATTTTCTTGCTTTCTGAAGAATGTGAGAAGATGATAGGTCATTAACTTGACCTACCCACAATGCCTGGTGACCTCCCATGAACATCAAGAGACTGAACTGCATTCTGGGAAGGCTATAAAAAGGCTGGGAGCGGCCATCTTAGGTCTCTTGGGAACGCATGGCCAGCCTGTGAGGATCTGTGTGGAGGTCTCCAGCGAAGCGTGGCCTACACCCATTGCAGAGCGATCCGATCAGCGACCCTGCAGCACATCAGTGAGCTGGACTGATGGCGAGGTAGAACTGAAGAGGATCCAGTGAAGCCTGTCGGAGTCATCTGAGAGTCCCAGAGCAACTTGCTAAGTGGAGCGTAGCAGCGTAGCAGTGTCGGCCGGCCAGAAACAGGACCCTGTGCACCAGAGCAGAACTGTTCTACATTAAAGACCTGGTTGGGTGAGAGGGCTGCTGCCCAAAGTTTCATTGACGCACTTTTACATATTTGCACTTATAACATAGTGCTGCTGGGACCTGTAGTCCCACAGAGGAAATCCAAAGTACTAAGACTGAGTTCAATATAGGCCTCAAGCCTGTACTTCATTATAATTCTGACAATGTGTTACTTGTATCAGAGACAGTTGTAGTGCTGCCGCACCACAACACTAGTTCAACATTCAGTTTGCCTTAACCCAGGAGTTGTTAACCACTGGATTACAATTTAATCTAAACATAGCTAGCAGAAGACAAAAGAAAAAAAGGACTGCCTCTTTAAACACAAGGCCTTGTATTTTATTGCTCTTCAGAATTATTGTAATCTAAAGCAGTGGGAGCTCTCTAGGGATTGTGCTATGCTTTGTGAAAATAGCATTTGTCTCTTCTGCAGATAAGAGCATGCTGAGAGTGGGACAGTGCACATAGTGAAGTCCGTTTCACTCTGCCATTTCTCCCATTTCATAGATGCATTTCTAAGAGGTTAATTTAAACAACTTCCATTTGTGTAGTACTTTTGTGGATTAAATCTGTTGGCTGTCACACTACGTTGGTCTGACAGTACAACTGCTGTAATCGTTACAGTAAAATATTATTCTTGCAGTATTACTGTGTGGAGTGCTGTTTCCTTTGAATTGCTAACCAGGTGGAAGCTGGAGGTTAAAGGTAAAGACAAAAGGTATATTATATTATATATTGTGAAATTGTCTTTAGTTTTTACCGCACACTAACATTACACCACAGCTGTGTCAAGGAGACTGAGTCAAATTAAGGGGGCGTGATAGAGTACAGGTCCAAATTAATCATCAGAAGCTCCTTCGGGGGTCAGTGCTACAATTGATACGGTGTTTTATTGTTAACCGTTGTTTGTTTTGCAGGTACGCCAATCAGCTGCAGCACTGATTTCTTAATTTTGACAGCAACAGGGTTTGCTCTCACAATACGTAAATCAGCGACCAGCGCAGTAGGAGGTGATTTCACCACCGCAGTTAAAAAAAAGCATATATGCCGAAGCATAGGGGCTGGGGTAGACAGAGGGCTGACCGCTCCTATGCTTCGGCATATTTTTTTTTTTTCACTTTTCTTGGCAGAGATTTCTTCATCCACATCGATCGATGTGAATGGAGGAATCTCTTAGGTTCTTTTTTTTCAGCCCATGGGCTGAACAAAAAAAAGAACATTGCATGTATGCCCATTAGAAATGGGTGGATGCAGAGGGGTATTCTAATGGTGGACATACCATACACTTTTTCTGGCAGAGATTTCTTCATCCACATCGATTGATGTAATGGATGAATCTGTTATGTTCTCTTTTCGTTCAGCCCGCAGGCTGTTGCTGGACTTTGAGTGGTTATACCGGAATGATGCCTACAGGTTTAGGCATCATCTTGGTATCATTTTTTTCAGCCGGTGGTCGGCTTTCATGTTAAAGCAATCCTAGTGGCCAATTAGCGACTAGACTGCTTTTACAAGCAGTGGAAGGGGATGTCTCTCACCCCAACCCCCTCCCACCGCCTTCCATGGTTTTCTCGGACACTCCTGTCCCACTGGGGAAACTGAGAATGTAACTGGTGGTTCCACCAGCTGACCATAGAGCTGATCGGAGACCGGAACAGCTCCGATCATTTCTATGGCCTAAGAAACCAGAAGATTAGAACATTTCATCACTTTGGTTTCGCCGGATATAAACAGCACAATTTTTAAACTTGGAAAGTATCTTATCGCACCGATATTGGTGTGGTCAGATGCTTAAAGCACGGAGGAGAGATCTAGAGTCTAAGAGACCCCAAATTTTCCAAAAAAAAGTACCTGTCACTACCTATTGCTATTATATTGGATATTTACATTCCCTGTGATAACAATAAAAGTGATTAAAAAAAAATGAAAGGGACAGTGTAAAAATAAAATTAAAAAGCAAAATAAGGAATTAAAAATAAAAAATAAAAATTAAAGCACCCCTGTCCCCCTGTGCTCATGCTCAAAGGCAAACACAAGCATCGGTCTCGTGTTGTATGTAAACATTAACTGCACCATGCATGTGAAGTTTCACCGCCAACATCAGATTGAGGGCAGTAATTCTAGCAAAAGACCTCCTCTGCAAATCTAAAATGGTAACCTGTAAAGGCTTTTAACTACTTGCCGACCAGCCACAGTATATATACTGCGGCAGGTCGGCTCTCCTGCGCAAACCGACGTACCCGTACGTTGGTCTGTGCATGTTAACCCACTGCGCACCCACGGGTCCCACGGACTTGATGTCCACAGGCCACCCGCGGTCGTGGTGAGGAGAGGCAGAACAGGGATCTGCCAGTGTAAACAAGCTGGATCCCTGTTTTGACTGTGAACAATGCTGAGATCTGCTGTTCCTAGTGATCTCTTTATTGTCCCAGGCAGGCAGCCCTGGCCCCCACACAGTTAGAACACACCCAGGGAATACAGTTCCTTGATCGCCCCCTAGTGTTAATCCCTTCCCTGCCAGTGTAATTTATACATTGATCAAAGTAATAATGTCACTGGTCCCCAAAAATTGTCACTTGGGGTCAGATTTGTCCGCCGCAATGTCGCAGTCCCACTAAAAATCGCAGATTGCCGCTATTACCAGTAAAAACATAAAAAACTGTAAATCTATAAATCTATCCCCTATTCTTTAGACGCTATAACTTTTGTGCAAGCCAATCAATATACGCTTTAGCGTTTTTTGTTTTTTTTCTAAAAATATGTAGCAGAATACATATTGGCCTATACTGATGAATACATTTTTTTTTATATATTTTTTTTTTTTTTGGAAATGTATTGTAGCAGAAAAAAAAAAATATTGTTTTTTTTTTTCAAAATTGTCGGTCTTTGTTTATAGCGCAAAAAATAAAAACCGCAGAGGTGATTAAATACCACCAAAAGAAAGCTCTATTTGTGGGGAAAAAAAGAACAACTTTGTTTGGGTACAGCGTCGCACGCCCGCGCAATTGTCAGTTAAAGCGACGCAGTGCCGTATCCCAAAAAATGTCCTGGTCATTAAGGGGGTAAAACCTTTCGGGGCTGAAGTGGTTAAAGGCTAAAAAATGTATGTAGTTTGTCGCCGCTGCACAAGCGTGTGCAATTTAAAGCCGTGTTTGCTATCTCTGTACTCAACATAAGATCATCTTTTATATTTTACCAAACATTTGGGCAATATAGTGTGTTTTTTGTGCATTAAAATTCCAAAACGTGTTTTTTTTTTTTTTTTTTCCCCCAAAAAAATGCGTTTGGAAAATCGCTGTGCAAATACTGCGTGGAAATAAAAATTGCAACACCCACCATTTTATTCTGTAGGGCCACTGCTTTAAAAAAATATATACTGTTTAGAGGTTGAAAGTAATTTTATAGCAAAAAATATATATTTTTTTCATGTAAACAAAAAGTGTCGGAAAAGGCTTGGTCTTCAAGTGGTTAAAAGAGTGGGTGATGTGTGGCATAAGCTTCTAATGTTGTGCATAAAATGCCAGGACAGTTCAACCCCCCCAAATGACCCCTTTTTGGAAATTAGACACCCCAAGCTATTTGCTGAGAGGCATGTTGAGTCCATTGAATATTTTGTTTTGCCACAAGTTTCAGGAAAATTACAAAAACATTTATTTTTTTTACACAAAATTGTCACTGAAATTATATATTGCTCATACATGCTATGGGTATATGTGGAATTAGACCCCCAAATACATTCTGCTGCTTCTCCAGAGTACAGGGATACCACATGTGTGAGACTTTTTTGGGAGCCTGGCCGCGTACGGGTGCCGAAAACCAATCACCGCCTTCAGGATTTCAAAGGGCATAAATTGCTCATTTCACTTCCTCACTACGTATCACAGTTTCAGAGGTCCTGAAATGTCAAGATAGCACCAACCCCCCCCAAATGACCCTACAAAAAATGTTGGTAATTTTTCTGGAACTTGTGGCAAAACATAAAATATTCCATGGACTCAACATGCCTCCCATCAAATAGCTTGGGATATCTACTTTCCAAAATGGGGTAATTTGGGGGGGGGTTTGGTGCTATCTTGACATTTCAGGACCTCCGAAACTGTGATAGGTAGTGAGGAAGTGAAATTAGCAATCTATGCCCTTTGAAATCCTGAAGGCTTTGATTGGTTTTCAGCACCCTTACGTGGCTGGTGACCCCTGCCTTGTCACCAATATAGCAATGCAATCAGCATGGAGTGTTAGGTGTGCTGGTTTCCAAGCTGTAGCAGTAATAAAGAGCGAAGGGGTGGTGGGGGGGTTTGGTTGTTGTCAGATCACTGTACAAAGGGATTAGGATTTGTTAATTTGTAACCTAGGTGCAGTGTACTCTTAAAAGCTAACTCCACCTTTCTGATCATGTTGCACCCATATTTAGGGTGTAACACATGTCTACAGCCCCCAAATTGCCCCTTATCTCCCTGTTGGCTCCTGCCAAATTTTAATTGTGCAAAGAGACAGCTGTGGAGAAGTTGGGGGTGTTGTGCAGAGGTGAGAGATGAGGGGGTGTTTGGCTGTGCAAAAAGTGAGAGCTGTGGGTGGAGGGATTTGTACAGAGCTAGGAGAGCTAAGGGGGATGCAGGGGTTGAGAGCTGTGAATTGAAGTGTGCTATATATGGGGGTACAGAAGTGAAATGTGGAAGGGAGCAGAGATAAACTCTGGATGGGGGTGCAGAGGTGAGTTGTGGACTGAGGGTGTAAGCTGTGGTGGTGGTGGTGGTGGGGGGGGGGGGTGTAGAGGTGCCATGTTGACAGGGGGCAAGAAAGTGAGTTGTGAATAGGGGCCATGCTAAGGTGAACTGTGGATTGAAGTGTCGAGGGGTGGGAAGATGAGCTGGGGAGGGGAGGGAGAAGGTGAGTTGTGTGGACAGGGGGAAGAAGAGGTGAGCTGTGGACAGCTGGGGGTTGAGAGAGAAGGTGAGTTGTGGATGAGGAGGGAGAAGGTGAGCTGTGGACCGGGGGGAGGGTACAGAGGTGAGTTGTTGTGGATAGGAGGCACAGAGTTGAGCTGTCTATGGTGGAGTGCAAATGTAAGCAAAGGGGTGTGCAGAGGTTAGTAAAGGGTGGTTACTTGAGGGAAGGGGGATTTTTGCTTAGGGAGAACAAGAGAAATTTGCTGGGGGACAGCTAAGCATACAGTGTTTAGTGACCAAGAGTATGAAATGTATGGCATGCTGTGCACGTTGCTTAGTGGTAAGTAGGGATGAGCCGAACACCCCCCGGTTCGGTTCGCACCAGAACCCGCGAACGGACCGAAAGTTCGCACGAACGTTAGAACCCCATTGACGTCTATGGGACTCGAACGTTTGAAATCAAAAGTGCTAATTTTAAAGGCTAATTTGCATGGTATTGTCCTAAAAAGGGTTTGGGGACCCGGGTCCTACCCCAGGGGACATGTATCAATGCAAAAAAAACTTTTAAAAACGGCCGTTTTTTCGGGAGCAGTGATTTTAATGATGCTTAAAGTAAAAAAAAAAAAGTGAAATATTCCTTTAAATATCTTACCTGGGGGGTGTCTATAGTATGCCTGTAAAGTGACGCGTGTTTCCCATGTTTAGAACAGTCCCTGCACCAAATGTCATTTTTAAAGGAAAAAATCTCATTTAAAACTGCTTGCGGGTTTAATGTCATGTCGGGTCATGGCAATATGGATGAAAATCAGTGAGACAAACGGCATGGGTACCCCCCAGTCCATTACCAGGCCCTTTGGGTCTTGTATGGATATTAAGGGGAACCCCGCACCCAAATTAAAATAAGGAAAGGTGTGGGGCCACCAGGCCCTATATACTCTGAACAGCAGTATACAGGCGGTGCAAACAAGACAGGGACTGTAGGTTTGTTGTTAAGTAGAATCTGTTTGTAATTTTGAACATTTTTAACGTGTTTAGCTCCAGCCAAAAAATCTTTTCTAAGCTTTTTGGAAAACATAGGGAAGGGTTATCACCCCTGTGACATTTGTTTTGCTGTCTTTCCTCCTCTTCAGAAGATTTCACCTCACTTTTTTGTCCCAATGAAAAATGTTTTTTGAAAATTTGGGTTTTTTTGTGGAACAAGGATTGGAAAGCATCAGTGGAAAGGAGAAATTGTTTTCCCATATTAACTCTTACAGGAGAGAATTTCCCTTCCTAGGGGTAGATTTCATCTCACTTCCTGTTGTCTCCTTCCGTTTGCAAGTAGGAGTCGTTTGTAAGTTAGATGTTTGAAAGTAGGGTCCTGCCCTATATACTCAGCAGAAATTTGGGCCTTAGGTGTTGCTGTGGCCACAACACTGTAAGCCCTCACAGGGCCCTGCTGTGAAATATTAGATCAAGAATTGTAATTACATGCCCCTGTTGAACAGGAGCTGAAAAATTAGGCCTTAGGCACTGGTGCTGGTGCCACAACACTGCAACCCCTCACAGACACTCTAGTTGGAACGCAGGAACGAGCCCTGCTGCAAAGTATTGCATCAAAAATTGTAATTACACGCCCCTGTTAGACAGGGGCAGAAAAATTGGGCCTTAGGCACTGGTGCTGGTGCCACAACACTGCAACCCCTCACAGACACTCTAGTTGGAACGCAGGAACGAGCCCTGCTGCAAAGTATTACATCAAAAATTGTAATTACACGCCCCTGTTAAACAGGGGCTGAAAAATTGTGCCTTAGGCACTGGTGGTGGCGCCCAGAACCAAAAATGTTCTTACAAGCTATCAGCGTGATGATTGAGGAGGAAGAGGATAATTACTCAGGGATAGTCACTCAGCATCAGCATAGGCAGTCTTTGAAGGGATCTGAGATTTCAAAAAAAATTATTCGGTTACATCAGCATCAGGTGCTTGGTAGCTGGTGGTGATCCAAGACTCATTCATTTTTATGAAGGTCAGCCGATCGACCGAGTCGGTGGACAGACGCACCCTGTGATCGGTTACCACGCCTCCAGCAGCACTGAATGTGCGTTCCGAAAGAACGCTGGATGCAGGACAGGCCAGTAGCTCAATTGCATGCTGTGCAAGCTCTGGCCAGTGATCCATCCTCAAGACCCAGTAACCCAGAGGATTTTCGGTGGGAAAGGTGTCCAAGTCTGATCTTGCCCCTAGGTATTCCTGCACCATGTAAAACAGACGCTGGCGATGGTTGCTGGAACCGATCATACCTTGGGGCTGCGGACCAAAAAATTGTCTGAACGCATCGGTCAGACGGCCACCTTCTCCACCGCTCCTTCTTTGACTGACCGAAGCCTCAGCAACACGTTGTCCAGAAACAGGAGTTTGTAACCTCCCAGTCTCTGGGAACGCGTTGCACAGACCTTTCTGCAAGGCCTCCCGAAGATGTTTCATCCTCTGCTCCCTCTGCGATGGCAAGATAAGGTCCGCAACCTTACCCTTGTAACGTGGATCAAGGAGGGTTGCTAGCCAGTATTGGTCCTTCTCCTTGATACCACGAATACGAGGATCCTTACGCAGGCTTTGCAGGATCAGGGAGGCCATGCAGCGTAGGTTTGCTGAGGCATTCGGTCCGGAGTCCTCTGGGTCACTAAGAACGACATGGTCCGCAGCCACCTCCTCCCAGCCACGTACAAGTCCATGTGTTTCTTGGGACTGATCCCTTAAAGACTGCTGCTGATGCTGAGTGCCAGGCTCCACCTCCATACTGACACAATCTTCCTCCTCCTCCTCGTCCTCTTCCTGTGTGATCGGCGGGCACGCAGGAACACTGTCTGGATAAAGGGGGCCTTGAGAGCTAAGGAAGTCCTCCTCTTCCTGCCTCTGTTCTGCCTCAAGTGCCCTGTCCATTATTCCACGCAGCGTGTGCTCCAACAGGTGGACAAGGGGGACAGTGTCACTGATGCATGCACTGTCACTGCTCACCATCCTCGTGGCCTCCTCGAATGGTGACAGGACAGTGCATGCATCCCTGATCATGGCCCACTGGCGTGGGGAAAAAAAACCAAGCTCCCCTGACCCTGTCCTGGTGCCATAGTCGCACAGGTACTCATTGATGGCCCTCTGCTGCGTGTGCAGCCGCTGCAGCATGGCCAACGTTGAGTTCCACCTGGTGGGCATGTCACAGATTAGGCGGTTCTTGGGCAGGTTAAACTCCTTTTGGAGGTCCGTCAGCCGAGCACTGGCATTATATGACCGGCGGAAATGCACACAGACTTTCCTGGCCTGCCTCAGGACATCCTGTAAGCCCGGGTACCTGCCCAAGAACCGCTGCACCACCAAGTTAAGGACGTGAGCCAAACAGGGCACATGGGTCATTTGTCCCTGTCGGAGGGCAGAGAGGAGGTTGGTGCCATTGTCGCAAACCACCATTCCACCAGCCCCCTGCAGAGCTGACAGAACCTCTGCCCCAGTGTGGCTCCTGTCCCCCAAGCACACCAGCTCAAGCACCGCATGGCATCTTTTGGCCTGCGTACTTGCGTAGCCCCTTGAACGCCTACGGAGCACCGCTGGTTCCGAGGAAGAGGCCATGGAGGAAGAAGAAGAGGAGGGGGTGGAGGAGAGAGGTGTGTCACAATCAGCATTTTGGAGGCGTGGTGGCGGAACAACCTCCAACACTACTGCACCTTGTCCTGCATCCTTCCCAGCTGCCAGCAGAGTCACCCAATGCGCCGTGAAACTTAGGTAACGTCCCTGTCCATGCCTGCTGGACCATGAGTCAGCGGTAATATGCACCTTACCGCTGACCGCCCTGTCCAGCGAGGCATGGACATTGCCTTCCACGTGCCGGTAGAGAGCCGGAATCGCCTTCCGTGAGAAAAAGTGGCGTTTGGGTACCTGCCACTGAGGAACCGCACATTCCACAAACTCACGGAAGGGGGCAGAGTCTACCAACTGAAAAGGCAGCAGTTGAAGTGCTAGCAATTTTGCCAAGCTAGCATTCAACCGCTGGGCATGTGGATGGCTGGGAGCAAACTTCTTTCGGCGGTGCAGCAGCTGGGGCAGGGAAATTTGCCTGGTACAATCTGACGTCGGTGTACCAAAAGCAGATTGCCCACAAGTACTTGGCTGTGACACACCTAATTCTACACCTTCATTCCTCTCACTGCAGGTCTCAGAGAGGACTGAAGGTCTAGTGGGGTTGGAAATCTCAGCTGATGAGGAGCAAGGAGAGATCCTCTTTGTTCTTTGGTGTGGGTCTTTTAGATACGCTTGCCAACGAACTGCATGGCAGGTCAACATATGTCTGGTCAAGCATGTGGTACCCAAGCGGGAGATGTTTTGGCCACGCGAGATACGCTTGAGACATATGTTGCAAATAGCAGCGGTGCGATCTGATGCACTCGTCTCAAAAAAGGCCCACACCAAAGAACTTTTTGAATAACGCGCAGAGACTGCAGCGCCCTGCACATGTGGAGCTTTGGGGTGTGATGCAGTCAATGTGCTGCCCTTAGGCTGGCCCCTGGAGGGCATCCTGCCTCGTTGGTGATGTGCCGCCGCCTCCTCCTCCTCCTCCTCCTCCTCTCTCCTATCAGGCACCCACGTTGAGTCAGTGACCTCATCATCCCCTCCCTCCTCATCACTGGAGCAAACCTGGCAGTATGCTGCAGCAGGGGGAGCATGACTGCCAGATTGCTGTCCTTCTTGGGCACCCCCTCTGTCCGTGCTCATGTTACTGCCTTCATCGAGCTCAGTATCGTCATCAGAGCCTTCCAAACGCTGGGCATCCTCCTGGAGCATGTACCCAACACTGTGGTCAAACAGTTCGAGGGAATTCTCATGAGGACATGGTGGAGCTAGGGAAGGAGTCACTGATGACATTGAGCTGAGGGAAGAGGCCGCTGCTTTGCCAGACAAAGCACCCTGGGCATGGGTGAGAGAGGATGAGGAGGATGAGGACGGCTTGGTCATCCACTCGACCAAGTCTTCCGCATGTTGCGGCTCAACACGGCCAGCTGCCGAAAAAAAGGCCAAGCGTGTCCCATGGCCACGTGCTGATGAGGATGCACCGTCTCCACGACCAGCACTAGACACAGAGCCTGCTTGCCCTCTCTTATTGGCTTGTGACTGTCTGCCTCTCCTTCTTGGCCTTCCAGACATACTAATGGCCTGTAGCTGCACTAAGCTGGGATAGAACACCTGTAATTTTCTTCAGGTAGCTTTATATACTGTAACCAGACAAGCCTGCCTGTCAGTAGGAAGATAACAGGAACGGATCTAGCTGAACACTGTGAGCAGGACGCACTGTACTAAATGTAAATAGTCTAGCTGCCTGACCGTGGTACTAATAGGATCAAATAGAACACCTGTAATTTTCTTCAGGTAGCTTTATATACTGTAACCAGACAAGCCTGCCTGTCAGTAGGAAGATAACAGGAACGGATCTAGCTGTACACTGTGAGCAGGACGCACTGTACTAAATGTAAATAGTCTAGCTGCCTGACCGTGGTACTAATAGGATCAAATAGAACACCTGTAATTTTCTTCAGGTAGCTTTATATACTGTAACCAGACAAGCCTGCCTGTCAGTAGGAAGATAACAGGAACGGATCTAGCTGAACACTGTGAGCAGGACGCACTGTACTAAATGTAAATAGTCTAGCTGCCTGACCGTGGTACTAATAGGATCAAATAGAACACCTGTAATTTTCTTCAGGTAGCTTTATATACTGTAACCAGACAAGCCTGCCTGTCAGTAGGAAGATAACAGGAACGGATCTAGCTGAACACTGTGAGCAGGACGCACTGCACTAAATGTAAATAGTCTAGAAGATAACAGGAACGGATCTAGCTGAACACTGTGAGCAGGACACACTGCACTAAATGTAAATAGTCTAGAAGATAACAGGAACGGATCTAGCTGAACACTGTGAGCAGGACGCACTGCACTAAATGTAAATAGTCTAGAAGATAACAGGAACGGATCTAGCTGAACACTGTGAGCAGGACGCACTGCACTAAATGTAAATAGCAGGAACGGATCTAGCTGAACACTGTGAGCAGGACGCACTGCACTAAATGTAAATAGTCTAGAAGATAACAGGAACGGATCTAGCTGAACACTGTGAGCAGGACGCACTGCACTAAATGTAAATAGCAGGAACGGCTCTAGCTGAACACTGTGAGCAGGACGCACTGCACTAAATGTAAATAGCAGGAACGGATCTAGCTGAACACTGTGAGCAGGACGCACTGCACTAAATGTAAATAACAGGAACGGATCTAGCTGAACACTGTGAGCAGGACGCACTGCACTAAATGTAAATAGTCTAGAAGATAACAGGAACGGATCTAGCTGAACACTGTGAGCAGGACGCACTGCACTAAATGTAAATAGCAGGAACGGATCTAGCTGAACACTGTGAGCAGGACGCACTGCACTAAATGTAAATAGCAGGAACGGATCTAGCTGAACACTGTGAGCAGGACGCACTGCACTAAATGTAAATAGCAGGAACGGATCTAGCTGAACACTGTGAGCAGGACGCACTGCACTAAATGTAAATAACAGGAACGGATCTAGCTGAACACTGTGAGCAGGACGCACTGCACTAAATGTAAATAGCAGGAACGGATCTAGCTGAACACTGTGAGCAGGACGCACTGCACTAAATGTAAATAGCAGGAACGGATCTAGCTGAACACTGTGAGCAGGACGCACTGCACTAAATGTAAATAACAGGAACGGATCTAGCTGAACACTGTGAGCAGGACGCACTGCACTAAATGTAAATAGCAGGAACGGATCTAGCTGAACACTGTGAGCAGGACGCACTGCACTAAATGTAAATAGCAGGAACGGATCTAGCTGAACACTGTGAGCAGGACGCACTGCATTAAATGTAAATAGTCTAGATTGAAGATAACAGGAACGGATCTAGCTAAACTGAATACAGTGTATATATATATATATATGCAACACCTGGGATGCATATATATACACAATACACTGTAAGTGCAGCTAACTGACTGACTGTTCTGCCTAATCTATCTAACTCAAATCAAATGACACTGTCTCTCTCTCTCTCTCTATCTCTCAGCACACCGGAACACACACTACACAGGGCCGCCGTGCAGGCGGCCTTATATAGTGTGGGGTGTGTACTAAATCCCCTGAGCCATAATTGGCCAAAGCCACCCTGGCTTTGGCCAATTACAGCTCTCTCTACTGACGGCGCTGTGATTGGCCAAGCATGCGGGTCATAGTGCATGCTTGGCCAATCATCAGCCAGCAATGCACTGCGATGCCGCAGTGAATTATGGGCCGTGACGCGCCACACGAATTTAGCGCGAACGGCCCATATCGTTCGCAATTCGGCGAACGGGCGAACAGCCGATGTTCGAGTCGAACATGGGTTCGACTCGAACACGAAGCTCATCCCTAGTGGTAAGGATTTTGCAACATACCTTGTACATTATATAAGCAGAACCATTACACTCTGGATGTTTGTGCTAAATGTTACATACCTCTTACAGTTGTAAGTTACACATGGCACTCCCGAATGCTGCATCTTCCAGTGCTGTGGGGGTTAAGGGAGCCAAGGGACCTGTCACTGGGGCAGATTTCAACTAAAACAGCACAAGGGATGCTTGGCAGTGAATGTAAGTACTGTCCCATGTGCCGATTTATTTTCTGCGCTCTGTGTGATGCACACTTAGAATTGCGCAATACATACTTCTGTGTGTTATGCACTTCTGAATCCTGTACTCTGTATGTTACACATTCCTAAACCATGCGTCATGTGCGAAATACAGTTCTAAGCCCTGACCAAACCCATTATTTGGTATTGCTTTACTTTTATTCCCTAAGAAACAGTGGGATTAGGGGTGGGGAGAGGGCTATTCTCTGAGAAAAAAAAGCTCTGGACACAACTGTATTATAGCTTAATATAACTACCAGTATAACTACCAAACTTATGGATTGACATTCTCTCTCAAAACGCTAAATGTATGAATTATCAGTTCACAAAACTTTTATAAAAAAAAAAGTTGACATTCAAATTTTGATAACTGGAACACCAGACTTGAAGCCTGTTCTTATTTAATGAGAACTAGATTTTGCCTTTGAATTTTTGCATGGCCCTCTACTTGTGCAGACAAGCGATTTTTCAAATATATTGGATAGGGTAGGCCTAAATCAGGCCTGATTGCACTTGAAATACAATAAATAAAAAGACTGAACTAGAAAAAAATTGACTTTCCAGAATAATACAACCCCCAACTCCAAATACGTTGGGACGCTGGTGTAAAATCTACATAAAAACAGAATCCAATATCTTGAAAATCTCATAAACCTATATTTTATTCACAATATATTTGTTATTAATGCAAAGAAAAACACACTAGATAACCCAATTTTTTGGTAAAATATAAATTAAGCTGTTACCCCAAGTAAATAGATACCAAATATGTCATGGTTTTAAATTGCGCACGCCCGTTCAACAGCGACAAATTAAGTACATTTTACTACCCATAGGTGATGCTTTAAAAGCCTTTACAGGTCACCAGTTTAGGTTCACACAGGACGTCTGGTGCTAGAATTACTGCCCATGATCTGACGATCATGGTGATACCTCACATGCATGGGACGATCACTGTTTGCGTGCGTGTGGGACCAACGTGCGCAGTCACCTTTGCGCTCGAGCACAGGGGGGTGGGGCACTTTAACCACTTGCCGCCCGCCATATATATAGCAGAATGACGGCGGCAAAGTGGTTTCAAAATCCTGACTGGACGTCATATGACGTCCGCAGGATATTGAGCCGCTCGCGGCAATCGTTGTTGCGGTGTGTCAGTCTGACACCCTGCAGCACCGATCTAGGTAAAGAGTCTCTGACTGAGACTCTTTACCACGTGATCAGCCGTGTCCAATCACGGTTGATCACGATGTAAATAGGAAGAGCCGGTGATCGGCTTTTCCTCACTCGCGTCTGACAGACGCGAGTAGAGGAGAGCCGATCGACTGCTCTCCTGACAGGAGGGTCTGTGCTGATTGTTTATCAGCACAGCCCCCCCTCGGATCCTACCCAGGACCACCAGGGAAGCCGCCCAGGACCACCAGGGAAGCGATCCACACTAAACCACCAGGTATGCCCCTAGACCACCAGGGAAATGCCACTGTGTGCCCAGGTAGCTGCCAATCTGTGCCCAGGCAGCTGCCAGTCAGTACCCACTTCAATGCCTACCACTGCCAGTGCCACCAGGGATGCCCATCAGTGCCTCATAACAGTGCCGCGTATCAGTGCCCATCAGTGCCACATATCAGTGCCCATCAGTGCCGCCTATCAGTGCCCAGCAGTGCCGCCTATCAGTGCCCATCAGTGCCCATCAGCGCCACCCTATCAGTGCCCAGCAGTGCCGCCTTTCATTGTCCATCAGTGTCGCCTATCAGTGCCCATCAGTGCCACCCATCAGTGCCGCCTATCAGTGCCCATCAGTGCTGCATATGAGTGCCACCCATCAGTGCCGCCTACCAGTGCCCATCAGTGCCGCCTACCAGTGCCCATCGTCAGTGCCCGTCAGTGCCCGCTCATTGGTGCCACCTCATCGGTGCCGCCGTATCAGTGCCTGTCAGTGCCGCCTTATCAGTGCCCATCAGTGAAAGAGAAAACTTACTTATTTACAATTTTTTTTTAACAGAAACAAAAGCAAAACTTTTATTTTTTTCAAAATTTTCGGCCTTTATTTATTTGTTTAGCAAAAAATAAAAACCGCAGAGGTGATCAAATACCACCAAAAGAAAGCTCTATTTGTGGGAACAAAATGATAAAAATTTAGTTTGGGTACAGTGTAGCATGACCGCGCAATTGTCATTCAAACTGCGACAGCACTGAAAGCTGAAAATTGGTCTGGGCAGGAAGGTGTCTAAGTGCCCTGTATTGAAGTGGTTAACCAGTTGCCGACCGCCACACGCCGATGTACGTCGGCACAATGGCACGGGCAGGCATAAGGGCTTACCTGTATGTCCCTGCCTGCCCACGGGCGGGGGGTCTGATCGGATCCCCCCCCCCCGGTGCCTGCGGCGGTCGTATTAGCTCCAGGAGTGATCCGTGCTGAAGGAGAGGCCACTGATTCATGGCCACTCCCTCACGATCGTTCCGGCTTCCGAGGAGAAAAGACATCAAGTAAGTCTGCACAACACTACACGTACAGTAGAACACTCTAGGCACACTTTTCACTCCCCAATCACCCCCCGATCACCCCCTGCACCCCCTGTCACAGTGACACTAATAGTAGTTTTTGTTTTGTTTTTTACTGATTATTGCATTGGTGTCATTTGTGACAGTTATAAGTGGTAGGGCAGTTAGTGGTAGGCCCCTTTAGGTCTAGGGTACCCCCCTAATAAATTTTTAACCCCTTGATCACCCCCCGTCGCCAGTGTCACTAAGCGTTCATTTATCTGATTGCTGTATTAGTGTCACAGGTGACGCTAGTTAGGCAGGTAAGTATTTAGGTTCGCCGTCAGGTTTTCATAGCGTCAGGTACTCCCATATACTACCTAGTAAAGGTTTTAACCCCCTGTTTGCCCCCTAGTTAACCCTTTCACCAGTGATCACCATATAACTGTTACGGGTGACGCTGGTTAGTTAGTTTGTTTTTTATAGTGTCAGGGCACCCGCCGTTTATTACCTAATAAAGGTTTAACCCCCTGATCGTCCGGCGGGTGATATAAGTTAGGTTTTAGGGTCAGATAGGGTCTGCGACGCCCCAGGCAGCTTCAGGTTAGTGCCAGTACCGCTAACACCCACGCACGCAGCATACACCTCCCTTAGTGGTATAGTATCTAAACGGATCAATATCTGATCCGATCAGATCTATACTAGCGTCCCCAGCAGTTTAGGGTTCCCAAAAACGCAGTGTTAGTGGGATCAGCCCAGATACCTGCTAGCACCTGCATTTTGCCCCTCCGCCCAGCCTACCCAAGTGCAGTATCGATCAATCACTGTCACTTACAAAACACTAAACACATAACTGCAGCATTCGCAGAGTCAGGCCTGATCCCTGCGATCGCTAACAGTTTTTTTGGTAGCGTTTTGATACAGTTGCTAACAGTCAGGAGCTTTTTTACCTGTGAATCTCACTACTGTACTACTAAATTTAGAGCCCAAAATGGCAAATCGAAGGTACAGTAGTGAAGAGGCCTACACGTTTCTGAGCATGACAGATGGTGAAGAAGAAGTCACTCATCTGTCAGATTCAGGCTCAGAATACGAACCTGTAGACAGCAGTAGCTCCATGACAGATAGCTCTGATGACGGAGTTGTGGTCCCTGCCAAGGTCAGGCGTATCAGACCCCAATCTTCTTCTGCTGTTGAGGTGCAAGAACCGCAGGGCTGTCGTATGGAGCAGAGAAGTACTAGCGCCGCTATTCCTTCTGGTGAACTGGCAAGCACCAGTGGCCTAGTACACCCTGGTCATACAACCAGCACTTGGTGATGTGGCGGGTCCCATAAGTGCAGTTCAAGCTGGCGAGGTGGCAAGCACAAGTAGTGTCCCACTGCCACCAAGAAGACAAACACAGGTCCGTCGTGCCTATAGTGCCCTTCCTGCTGCATTCGCCAATCCTAATTGGGAACCCACCACTTCTGCAGCACCTGTACTTCCCCCATTCACTGGCCAACCCGGCATTCAGGTGGAAATAGTTGATTTTACGTCGCTTGATTTTTATTCACTGTTTTTCACCGAAGATCTCTATAGATCTATTGTGGACCAAAGCAATTTGTATGCTGGTCAACACATCGCCACTATTACCCAGTCCTCCCTTGCCAGAGATTGGAAACCAATTATGGTTTCAGAATTTAAGCTCTTTCTGGGCCTTTCCCTCCTCATGGGCATAACCAAAAAGAGTGAGTTGTGGTCATATTGGTCCACTGACCCAATTCACCATATGCCCGGGTTCTCTGCTTCCAATATGAGCAGATTTTGTGGTTCATGCACTTCAACAACAATGCACTCTGTCGTCCTCGTGGAGACCCTGGATACGATCGGCTCTACAAAATTCGGCCCCTTGTAAACCACTTCATCCAACGTTTTGCAGACTTGTTTACTCCCTATCAAGTTGTCTGCATTAATGAGTCCCTAATTAAGTTTTCTGGCCGCTTGTCATTCAAACAGTACCTTCCCAGCAAGCGTGACAGATATGGGGTCAAGATGTATAAGCTCTGTGACAGGGCCACAGGTTATACATGTAGTTTTATGGTTTACGAGGGAAGAGATAGTCACAAAGAGCCAAAAAACTGCCCTGACTACATAGGAAGCGCTGGCAAGATTGTGTGGGACTTGGTGTCACCCTTATTCGGAAAGGGATACCACTTGTACATGGACAATTATTACACGAGCGTGCCACTTTTTAGTCACTTGTTTGATCATCAGATTGGAGCATGTGGCACCATTTGTAGATTCCCGTCTTAGGCTGGGGAGAGAGCCTGCTTCAAGTGTAATAATTTGCTCGCTATGAAGTGGAGGGATAATAAGAATGTTTTCGTTCTTACCTCCCTTCATGCAGACACGACTGTCCAAATTACTACGGCGACTGGTGTTCTGGAGAAACCCCTCTGTGTCCACGAATATAACCAAAATATGGGAGGGGTGGACCTCAACGACCAGTTGTTGGCGCCGTACCTAGTTGCCCATAAGGCCAGAAGCTGGTATAAAAAAGTGTCTGTATACTTATTTCAATTGGCTTTGCTGAACACTCATGTGCTATACAGAGCTTCAGGACGGACTGGATCCTTCCTTAAATTCCAGGAAGGGATCGTCAGAGCCCTTCTGTTTCCAGACGGAGCTCCACCTCACCTTTCCCAACCAAATGCAGTAAGCTGGCTGCATGAGAGGCATTTTCCTTATGTCCTCCCGAGTACCCCTTCCCAACGACCCCCCCAAAGAAAATGTGTCTGTAGAAAGCGCGGATATAGGCATGACACCCGCTATTGTCCCTCCTATCCTGACAATCCTGGTCTTTGCATTGGTGAATGTTTTGAGCGCTACCATACACTAGTTTAGTTTTAGCGTAGGGTACAGCATTGCAAAGACTAGGCACACTTTCACAGGGTCTCCCAAGATGCCATCGCATTTTGAGACCTGAACCTGGAACCTGTTACAGTTACAAAAAAAAGGGTTAAAAAAAAAAAACACAAAAAAATATAAAATAAAATAAAAAATAGTTGTAATTTTATTGTTCTCTCTCTCTATTCTCTCTATTGTTCTGCTCTTTTTTTACTGTATTCTATTCTGCAATGTTTTATTGTTATGTTTTACCTGAAAAGCAAACATATATGTCATTTCCCATGCTTCGGCATATATAAATGGTGCATGTATGCCCATCATTAGAAGTGGGTGGATGGATGAAGGGAGGTATTCTAATGGTGGGCATACCCACCGATCAATCTCTTTTTTTCGTTCAGCCCACAGGCTGCATGGAAAAAAAGATTACAATATATGCCCAACAAGGACCAGCAATGTACTGGTATGTTGCTGGACTTTGAGTGGTTATACCAGAATGATGCCTGCAGGTTTAGGTATCATCTTCGTATCATTCTTTTCAGCCAGTGGTCGGCTTTCATGTAAAAGCAATCCTAGCTAATTAGCCTCTAGACTGCTTTTACAAGCAGTGGGAGGGAATGACCCCCCTCCCACCGTCTTCCATGGTTTTCTCTGGCTCTCCTGTCCCAACAGGGAACCCAAGAATGCAGCCGGTGATTCGGACAGCTGACCATAGAGCTGATCAGTGACCAGAATGGCTCCGGTCATCTCTATGGCCTAAGAAACCGGAAGCTACGAGCATTTCAAGACTTAGATTTCGCCGGATGTAAACAGTGCCATTGGGAAATTGGGAAAGAATTTTATCACACTGATCTTGGTGTGGTCAGATGCTTTTTTGGGCAGAGGAGAGATCTAGGGTCTAATAGACCCCAATTTTTTCAAAAAAGAGTACCTGTCACTACCTATTGCTATCATAGGGGATATTTACATTCCC
Source organism: Aquarana catesbeiana (assembly GCF_042186555.1). Classification (NCBI taxonomy): domain Eukaryota; kingdom Metazoa; phylum Chordata; class Amphibia; order Anura; family Ranidae; genus Aquarana; species Aquarana catesbeiana. The sequence goes on along the minus strand of NC_133325.1, from coordinate 570,728,941 downwards.
TGAGATAACAATTTAAAAAAAATGATAGGAACAGTTTAAAAATAAGATAAAAAAGCAATAAAAATAATAAAGAAAAAAAAAAGCACCCCTGTCCCCCCCTGCTCTCGCGCAAAGGCGAATGCAAGCGTCGGTCTGGCGTCAAATGTAAACAGCAATTGCACCATGCATGTGAGGTATCACCGCAAAGGTCAGATCGAGGGCAGTAATTTTAGCAGTAGACCTCCTCTGTAAATCTAAAGTGGTAACCTGTAAAGACTTTTAAAGGCTTTTAAAAATGTATGTAGTTTGTCGCCACTGAAAGGGTTTTGTCTTCAAGTGGTTAGAAGAGTGGGTGATGTGTGACATAAGCTTCTAAATGTTGTGCATAAAATGTCAGGACAGTTCAAATGACCCCATTTTGGAAAGTTGACACCCCAAGCTATTTCCTGAGAGGCATGTTGAGTCCATGGAATATTTTATATTGTGACACAAGTTGCGGGAAAAAGACAATTTTTTTTTTTTTTTTTTTTTGCACAAAGTTGTCACTAAATGATATATTGCTCAAACATGCCAAGGGCATATGTGAAATTACACCCCAGAATACATTCTGTTGCTTTTCCTGAGTACAGAGATACCACATGCGTGAGACTTTTTGGGAGCCTAGCTGCGTACGGGACCCTGAAAACCAAGCACCACCTTCAGGGTTTCTAAGGGTGTAAATTTTTTATTTCACTTCTCACTGCCTATCACAGATTTGGAGGCCATGGAATGCCCAGATGGCACAACCCCCCCCCCCAGATGACCCCACTTTGGAAAGTAGACACCCCAAGTTATTTGCTGAGAAGTATGATGAGTATTTTGCAGACCTCGCTTTTTGTCACAAAGTTTTGAAAATTGAAAAAAAAAGAAAATACATTTTTCTTTTCTTTCTTCATTTTCAAAAACAAATGAGATCTGCAAAATACTCACCATGCCTTTCAGCAAATAGCTTGGGGTGTCTACTTTCCAAAATGGGGTCATTTGGGGGGGTTTGTGCCATCTTGGCATTTTATGGCCTTCGAAACTGGGATAGGTAGTGAGGAGTGAAATAAAAAACGTACGCCCTTAGAAATCCCGAATGCGGTGATTGGTTTTCAGGGCCCCGTACGCAGCTAGGCTCCCAAAATGTCCCACACATGTGGTATCCCCATACTCAGGAGAAGCAGCAAAATGTATTTTGGGGTTCAATTTCACATAACCATGGCATGTGTGATCAATATATCATTTAGTGACAACTTTTTGTAAAATATTGTCTTTTTTTTTTTTTGTTATTATTCAATCACTTGGGACAAAAAAAATAAATATTCAACATGCCTCTCAGCAATTTCCTTTGGGTATCTACTTTCCAAAATGGGGTCATTTGGGGGGGGGGTTGTACTGCCCTGCCATTTTAGCACCTCAAGAAATGAGATAGGCAGTTATAAACTAAAAGCTGTGTAAATTCCAGAAAATGTACCCTGTTTGTAGACGCTGTAACTTTTGCGCAAACTAATAAATATACGCTTATTGACTTTTTTTTACTAAAGACATATGGGTGAATACATTTTGGCCTAAATGTATGACTAAAATTGAGTTTATTGGATTTTCTTTATAACAAAAAGTAGAAAATATAATTTTTTTTCAAAAATGTTCTGTCTTTTTAAGTTTATAGTGCAAAAAATAAAAACCGCAGAGGTGATCAAATACCATCAAAAGAAAGCTCTATTTGTGGGAAAAAAAGGATGCAAATTTTGTTTGGGTACAACATTGCATGACTGAGCAATTAGCAGTCAAAACGACGCAGTGCCAAATTGTAAAAAGTGCTCTGGTCAGAAAGGTAAAACCTTCTGGGCTGAAGTGGTTAAAAAAAATGTAATTGTTCATTTATTTATTTTTATACTGTCGCTTTAAAATGTATTTTATCACTTTTATAAGTAAACGTCCTTGTGACAGCAATAGGCATGTGACAGGTACTCTTTATGGAGAGATCTGTGGTTTATAAGACCCCAGATCCCTCCTCTGCTCTTAAAAGCATTTGATCACACCAAGATCAGTGTGATCGAATGCTTTTGATTTTTAAAAATTACTCTGTTTACATCCGGGTAAACCAGAAGTGATGTCAGGTCATTGCTGCTGGGTTACTACATGACAGAGCCTAACAAAGTTGATCCGGCTGCAGGCATCATCCTGGTATAACCACTTGAAGTCCAGTGACGTACAGGTACGTCGCTGGTCGGCAAGTGGTTAAACTGAGAAAATGTAAGAAAAAAATAAGGTAATTTTGAAATTGATGGCAGCAACACATCTCAAAAAAGTTGGGACAGCGCCTTGTTTACCATGGTGTAGCATCCCTTCTTCTTCGAACAACACTCTGTAAATGTCTGGAAACTGAGGAGACCAGAATCTGGAGTTTTGGGAGAGGAATGTTGTTCCATTCTTGCCTGATATACGATTCTAACGATTCTCAACAGTCCTGGGTCTTCTTTGTCATATTTTTCATATCAAGATGTACCAAACATTTTCAGTTAGTGAAAGGTCTGGACTGCAGGCAGGCGAGTTAAGCACACACTTCTATTACGAAGCCATGCTGTCGTTAAAGATGCAGTACATGGTTTAACATTGTCCTGCTAAAATATGCAAGGCCTTCCATGAAAAAGATGTCACCTGGATAGATATGCTGCTCTAAAACCTGGATATATCTATCAGCACTGAGGGTGCTTTTCTGGTTGGTTGTGCAAGCTGGCCATTCCATATGCACTAATGCACCCCATACAATCAGAGATGCAGGTTTTGTTAACTGAGCTTTGATAACAAGCCAGAAGGTCCCCTCCTCTTTAGACCAGAGGACGCTGTGCCCATGGTTGCTAAAAAGAATGTCACTTTTCAATTCGTCTGACCACAGAAAAGTTTTCCACTTTGCAAAGGATCATTTTAAATTAACTCTGGCCCAGAGAAGATGGCAGTGTTTCTAGATTATATTCAGATATGGCTTCTTCTTTGCATAACAGAGCTTTATCTTGAATTTTTGGAATGCATGGCTACCTATGTTCACAGACAGTGATTTTTGGAAGTATTCTTGAGCCCATGCAGTGATGTCCATCACAGAATCATGGCTGTTTTTTAATGCAGTGCTGTCTGAAGGCATGAAGATCACAGGTATTCAGTATTGCATTTCAGCCTTGTCCCTTGCGCACAGAAATTTATCCAGATTCTCTAAATCTTTTGATGATATTCTGTACTGTAGAATATTATAATTCAGAATTTACATAGCGGAAACAGTTTGCACAGCTCTTCACAATCTAAAGGGAGACACTACAGTTACAATACAATAAAATACAAGGGGGTTAAGAGGGCCCTGATCATAAGAGCTCTCAATCTAATAGGGTAGAGCAAGTGGTACAAAAGGTCATAACTATGGGAGATGAGCTGATGGAAGAATTAAAAGTTCAGTTGTTAGAGGAACATTATTCTGAAATAGTTTGACCGTGTTTAGATGCAGATTTTCACAGATTAGTGAACCTCTGCCTGTCTTTACTTCTGAGACACTGTGACTTTCTAAAATGCTCTTGTTATACCCAATCATGTTACTGTGAAAACATGTACAAGAGAGCGCAAACGTCTAGTGCATTACCTCCAAAATTGTTTATTGTAAAATCATAAAATGGTAATATACTCACAAAAGCGGAATAAAATCAAGCTAGACAATAGCAGCAATCCAGTGAGATGGGCATCCCTACCAACGCCACACAATGGAAAATCTTATGCGTTTCAGGGGACGGACCCCCTTCCTCAGAGCTATCCCAGCCAAACAGTGTATCACCATTTATATGTTTGCATATGGAGGACACATTCTCCCAGCAAAAAAAGTGGGCGGGGATTTTATTCTGCTTTTGTGAGTATATTACCATTTTATGATTTTAAAATAAACTATTATGAAGTTAATGTACTAGGCGTTTGCGCCCTATTGTACATGTTTTCACCGTTTCTGAAGGTTGCCCAGTTTGAGGAGGGCTGCATCGATGAAATCTATACTTGCCACATTCCCTGGGTGAAGTTCCTTGGTCTGAGCGCTGGATGGTCTTTTTACTTTTCGTCTAATCATGTTATTGACCTGTTGCCAATTAACCAAATTAGTTGCAAAATGTTTTTTCAGCTTTCCTTGTTAGTACCACTTACTTTGCCAGCTTTTGTTACCCTGTCACAACTTTTTTGAGATATGTGGCTGCCATCAATTACAAAAGTAGCGCTGGTAGATTTTCATCTACTGCTTATAGGTAAATTTAGTGGGATATCTGTTTATACCTAGTCAGATTAATCTCTGTTCCAGTTTGGCTGTGTTGCGTGTAGTTTCACACTGTGCCTGTGGGTGTCCTTGTCGCCATGGGTCGGTGTTGGAAAAGCAACGCGCTGAAGCGTATGAGTGCTCTTCTGTCCCGGAGATAACTCGGTGGAGGTGGTCCTCCGAGTTGCATTCTGGTAGAGGGTATTTATGGGACAGACGCCATGTTTTAGGGGTTCGTTCCACCTGCTGGCCCTCCTGGCCGACAGATATGTGTTAGAAGTACTACCGTGTGGCCCTCCGACCGGGAGGACCACGCTGCTGCAGCGTGTGGGTGGGCCCAGAAGTCTGTCTGGGGCCTACCACAGCGGCGAGGGAATGGTCCTGTGCTGTCTGTCCTGCGGGAAGAAGCTGGACAACTGAGAAGATCCCAGGGGAGGACCCTTCATGGAAGGATCATGCAGAATGCTGGTCTGGAGAGGGGCCTGGTGACTCAGTTGGAGGACGCATCCTAAAGTTAATCTACCGCATAATACTGCCGGGTCGGCTTAAAGGTTCTAGTGCTGTGTTTGCTATTCATCGTAAACCATTACATCCTGTGGCAGAGGATCGTACGGGTTTCTATCCCATTCAAGTCTGTGGCAGAGACTTTTGTTCGTGCTGCGTGCCGGTTGCTAGGTTAGTGAGAGAAACCTATCCGGGCGAGCAAAGATTTACCTCTAAAAGGAAAGTACATTCATCTACAAGATTCCAATTCATAATACTACATCAAGAAAAGGTATTTGAACTTCCCTCCAACTCTTCTTCTACCTCTTTCCTGCTACTTCCTACAGTTCCTCTTTATTAAAGCATTGGAAAAGATACTCAAGTGTCTGGTGTCTACACTGTCTGGGATTAAACTCAACGGGACCCTAGACCCGGTTCCGGTGAAACTAAGGTAACAAAGGTGACGGCAACAACCCGCTTTAAACCAGCAGCTCCACCGTGAGTTAGTGCTACACAAAATTACCTTATTTTTTTCCTAAAATGGTATGTTTTCTCAGTTTAAACATTTTAATATGTCTTCTATTTTCTATTGTGAATAAAATATGGCTTTATGAGATTTGCAAATCATTGCCTTCTGTTTTTATGTCGATTTTACATATCGTCCTAATGTTTTTGATATTAGTATATAGCTTACTAGATGCCATCTTATCTATGATTCCATTTCGTGCGACTCTTCTTAAATATGCAAGGTAAAATGGCTGCTGAAAGATAGCAGATGTTATGTCAAAGTTCACAAGGTCACAAACAGCAGGACTAAACAAATAAATCCACAAAGCTTTAACCACATCAATTATTTGCATAATGATTTACAATTACTTTTATGTCCTTCTGAGTGACCCCTAGGTTGACCAAACATTCTGACTGGTCAAGGAATGTGCACTTTCAGAGAAGTTATACACAGGTATGTTAATTCTAGACACTTCCCTAATCTTTCATAAAACATTCTTAAAATAATCTTTGTAGAAATCAATTCACAAGAGATACATAATAAATTCAATCCATACTGTATGCCCCTCTGGCCTCAAACCTCTGACAGAACTGTGCTCCATATAGTCTCCTAGACCATGGAGGTGACTGATTGTTGTATCCCAGCTTTACAATATTCTACTAACGCATGCATTTCCAAGCCATCCTTTCTGCACCAGAGATTGGAAGAGGGAACCAGGACACCCTATTTCAGATGATGACTGGAAGGAATTTTTTAACTGAGCAAAGAAAGTTAAACCCAAGAGAAGAATTACAAGTTGTTAACCAGAAGGTATAGATGCCCAGCCATACCACACAAGCTGTTTCCACCAATACCTAATCGGAGTTGGAGATTTGGGAGAGAGTACGGCATCATGCTCAACATTTGGTGGACCTACACTTGTATCAGACCCTATTAGGGAATCATTTTTCAATTAAGTCATCAAATAATGGGCACTGCCTGGCCAGAGTACTCAGAGGTGGCCTTACTACCTGTCATTTCAGGGTCAGTTAATGTTGCCAGGAAGGGATTCCTCCGGTTTCTCCAATCCACAGGTAGAGCCTTGGCCCCTAGGCACTGGAGACAATCCCCAGCATCCTGTAATAGGTGGATGAACTCATCAACTGCATTATGAGGATGGAGGAATTAACAGCTAACTTACAGGACCAGCACTTAGAAAAATGGTGCACTTGGATTGAAGTTTCTTCTTCCCCACACCATCAGTCTTTCCTATGACTTGCATACTATATTTATTGCAATAATACTGAGCCAACCCCTGACCAGCTTCCCTCCCCTTATCTCTACTTTTTACACTTCTGTTCTTTTTTGTGTACTCTTTAATTCCCTACTCACCTGTGGTGATGGAAGAGCTTAGCTTTCAACCCCTATCAAAAATCGTGATTACAAAGCCCAACTGTCTATGCACAACTGACTTTCTGACACGTGATACTTGCTAGTACCTGGTCCATATTAGCCTGTAAAGGCTCTCTGGATGTTTTTATGCACCCTCTACATTGTCCTTTTTATGTGTGTAATTGTGTTTAACAATTAAACTTTAATATATATAATCCATACTGGACTGTTGATGTTAGTAATAAATCAACAGTTTAGAAAGCTTATGCTCAAAGGTTAATATTACATCTAATGCCGTGTACACATGATCGGACTTTACGGCAGACTTCGCTCGGCGGACTTTTCGCCGGACTTTGTCGGCTTCTTGCGCCGGACTTAAAAAGGGAAGGACTTGGACACACACGATCACTGCAAAAGTCCCCTGGTTTGAAACGCGGTGACTAGGGATGAGCCGAACACCCCCCAGTTCGGTTCACACCAGAACCTGCGAACGGACCGAAAATTCGCACGAACGTTAGAACCCTATTGACGTCTATGGGACTCGAACGTTCAAAATCAAAAGTGCTCATTTTAAAGGCTAATTTGCATGGTATTGTTCTAAAAAGGGTTTGGGGACCCGGGTCCTACCCCAGGGGACTTGTATCGATGCAAAAAAAACTTTTAAAAACGGCCGTTTTTTCGAGAGCAGTGATTTTAATGATGCTTAAAGTAAAAAAAAAGTGAAATATTCCTTTAAATATCGTACCTGGGGTGTGTCTATAGTATGCCTGTAAAGTGGCGCGTGTTTCCCGTGTTTAGAACAGTCCCTGAACAAAATGTCATTTTTAAAGGAAAAAATCTCATTTAAAACTGCTTGCGTGTTTAATGTAATGTCGGGTCCTGGCAATATGGATGAAAATCAGTGAGACAAACGGCATGGGTATCCCCCAGACCATTACCAGGCCATTTGGGTCTTGTATGGATATTAAGGGGAACCCCGCACCCAAATTAAAATAAGGAAAGGTGTGGGGCCACCAGGCCCTATATACTCTGAACAGCAGTATACAGGCAGTGCAAACAAGACAGGGACTGTAGGTTTGTTGTTAAGTAGAATCTGTTTGTAATTTTTAACGGGTACATTTTTAACGTGTTTAGCTCCAGCCAAAAAATCTTTTTTAACCACCTGACGACCGCCTCACGCCGATGTACGTCGGCAAGGTGGCACGGACAGGCAAAATCACGTACATATACGTGATTTGCCTTCCGCGGGTGGGGGGTCCGATCGGTCCCCCCCCCGGTGCCCGAGGCGGTCGCCATTTGTTCCCGGGCGATGAGAGGTGAGGGGGCGGCCATCCATTGTTGGCCACCCCCTCCCGATCGCTCCCGGCGAATGAAAATGCTTCCTTTCCCTCTGTAATGTAAACAGAGGGAAAGGAAGTGATGTAATCTCTCCTCGAGTCGGTCTTTTTGATCCGACGCCGAGGAGAGAAGACATCCAAGTAAGTCTGCACAACACTACACATTCAGTAGAACACGCCAGGCACACTTGTCACCCCCCATCACCCCCCGATCACCCCCCTGTACCCCCTGTCACTCTGACACCAATAGCATTTTTTTTTTTTTTTGCATTGGTGTCAGTTTGTGTCAGTTAGAAGTGTTAGGGCAGTTAGGTTAGCCCCTTTAGGTCTAGGGTACCCCCCCTTAGGTCCAGGGTACCCCCCTAACCCCCCCTAATAAAAGTTAACCCCTTGATTACCCCCCGTCACCAGTGTCGCTAAGCGATCGTTTTTCTGATCGCTGTATTAGTGACACAGGTGACGCTAGTTAGGGAGGTAAGTATATAGGTTCGCTGTCAGTGTTTTATAGCGACAGGGACCCCCATATACTACCTGCTAAAGGTTTTAACCCCCTGATTGCCCCCTAGTTAACCCTTTCACCAGCGATCACCGTATAACTGTTACGGGTGACGCTGGTTAGCTAGTTTGTTTTTTGTAGTTTATTACAGTTTATTACAGTTTATTATAGTTTATTATAGTTTTAGGGCACCCGCCGTTTATTACCCTATAAAGGTTTAACCCCCTAATTGCCCGGCGGTGATAGAAGTTAAGTTTTTAGGATCAGATAAGGTCTGCGTCGCCCCAGGCAGCGTCAGGTTAGCGCCAGTACCACTAAAACCCACGCACGCAGCATACACCTCCCTTAGTGCTATAGTATCTGAACGGATCGATATCTGATCCGATCAGATCTATACTCCCCAGCAGTTTAGGGTTCCCTGAAACGCAGTGTTAGCGGGATCAGCCCAGATACCTGCTAGCACCTGCGTTTTGCTCCTCGGCCCAGCCCTGCCCAGCCCACCCAAGTGCAGTATCGATCGATAACTGACACTTACAAAACACTAAGCACACATAACTGCAGCGTTCGCAGAGTCAGGCCTGATCCCTGTGATCGCTAACAGTTTTTTGGTAGCGTTTTTATACAGTCGCCAACAGTCAGGAGCTTTTTTGCCTGTGAGTCTCACTAGTGTACCCCTAAATTTAGAGGCCAAAATGGCAAATCGAAGGTACACTAGTGAAGAGGCCTACACGTTTCTGAGTATGACAGATAGTGAAGAGGAAGTCACTCATCTGTCAAGTTCAGGCTCAGAATACGAACCTGTAGAGGACAGCGGCTCCATGACAGATAGCTCTGACGACAGAGTTGTGGTCCCTGCTAGAGTCAGGCGTACCAGACCCCATTCTTCTTCTTCTGTCCTTGAAGTGCAAGAACCGCAGGGCTCTCGTATGGAGCAGAGAAGTACTAGCGCCGCTACTCCTTCTGGTGAACTGGCAAGCACCAGCGGCCTAGTACACCCTGGTCGTACATCCAGCACTGCAGTATCACGTGGTGACGTGGCGAGTCCCATAAGTGCAGTTCAAGCTGGCGAGGTGGCAAGCACTAGTAGTGTCCCGCTGCCACCAAGAAGACAAAGACAGGCCCGTCGTGCCCATAGTGCCCTTCCTGCTGCATTGGCCAATCCGAATTGGGAACCTTCCACTTCTGCAGCACCCGTACTTCCCCCTTTCACTGGCCAACCCGGAATTCAGGTGGAAACAGTTGACTTTACGCCACTGGATTTTTATTCACTGTTTTTCACCGAAGATCTCTATAGATCTATTGTGGACCAAAGCAATTTATACGCTGGTCAACACATCGCCGCTAATCCCCAGTCCTCCCTTGCCAGAGATTGGAGACCAATTACGGTCTCCGAATTTAAGACCTTTCTGGGCCTTTCCCTCCTCATGGGGTTGAATAAAAAGAGTAAGTTGCGGTCATATTGGTCCACTGACCCAATTTACCATTCACCCTTGTTCTCTGCTTCCATGGCCAGGGCACGATACGAGCAGATTTTGCGGTTCATGCACTTCAACGACAATGAACTCTGTCATCCTCGTGGAGACCCTGCATACGATCGGCTCTACAAAATTCGGCCCCTCGTAAACCACTTCAACCAACGTTTTGCAGACTTGTTTACCCCCCATCAAGTTGTCTGCGTTGATGAGTCCCTGATTAAGTTTTCTGGCCGCTTGTCATTCAAACAGTACCTTCCCAGCAAGCGTGCCAGATACGGGGTCAAGATGTATAAGCTCTGTGACAGGGCCACAGGCTATACATGTAGATTTATGGTTTACGAGGGCAAAGATAGTCACGTAGAGCCGACAAACTGCCCTGACTACATAGGAAGCGCTGGCAAGATAGTGTGGGACTTGGTGTCACCCTTATTCGGAAAGGGGTACCACTTGTACGTGGACAAATATTATACGAGCGTGCCACTTTTTAGTCACTTGTTTGATCAGCAGATTGGAGCATGTGGCACCGTGCGACCTAATCGCCGGGGCTTTCCCCAGCGGCTTGTAGATTCCCGTCTTAGGCTGGGGGAGAGAGCCTGCTTGAAGTATAATAATTTGCTCGCTATGAAGTGGAGGGATAAGAAGAATGTTTTCGTTCTCACCTCCCTTCATGCAGACACGACGACCCAAATTTCTACGGCGACTGGTGTTGTGGAGAAACCCCTCTGTGTCCACGAATACAACCTTAATATGGGAGGGGTGGACCTCAACGACCAGTTGTTGGCGCCGTACTTAGTTGCCCGTAAGGCCAGACGCTGGTACAAAAAAGTGTCTGTATACTTATTTCAATTGGCTTTGCTGAATGCTCATGTGCTATACAGAGCTTCAGGACAGACTGGATCCTTCCTTAAATTCCAGGAAGAGATCGTCAGAGCCCTTCTGTTTCCAGACGGTGCTCTACCTCACCTTCCCCAACCAAATGCAGTAAGCCGGCTGCATGAGCGGCATTTTCTTTATGCCATCCCGAGTACCCCTACCCAACGAGCCCCCCAAAAAAGATGTCGTGTCTGCAGCAAGCGCGGATTTAGGCGTGACACCCGGTCTTATTGTCCCTCCTGTCCTGGCAATCCTGGTCTTTGCATGGGTGAATGCTTTGAACGCTACCATACATTAGTTGAGTATTAGCGTAGGGTTCAGCACTGCACAGACTAGGCACACTAACACAGGGTCTCCCAAGATGCCATTGCATTTTGAGAGACCCAAACCTGGAACGAGTTACAAAAGTTAAAAGTTACTAAAAAAAAGTGTAAAAAAAAAATTAAAAAAAAATTAAAAAAAATAAAAACAAAAAAATATATAAAATAAAAAAACCAAAAATAGTTGTTGTTTTATTGTTCTCTCTCTCTCTATTCTCTCTCTATTGTTCTTCTCTTTTTTACTCTATTCTATTCTGCAATGTTTTATTGTTATTATGTTTTACCATGTTTCCTTTTCAGATTTTTCATACTTTACCGTTTACTTTGTTTTGTTGGTAACCATTTTATTGTTTTCAGGTACGCCATTCAGTTGCAGCGCGGATTTATTTATCTTGACAGCAACAGCGTTTGCTCCCACGATATCTAAAGCCGTGACTCCAGCGCTGTCGGAGGTGATTTCACCACCACAGTTACATACTTCAGCATATATGCCGAAGCGTGGGGGCAGCAGTGGGTGGAGGAGCAATTTGCTCCTGCCTTTTGCGGGAGGATGCCCCCATGCTTCGGCATATATATATATTTTAGGCACAGGTTGCGTTAAATGTTTTATTTTTTACTATGATTTTTTTTTGTATTTGCTTTGCAGGTATGGTAAGTCTTACTGTTATACTGTAATGTTACTTTGTTTTATTGTTAACCATCATTTGCTTAGCAGGTACGCCATTCAGTTGCAGCGCGGATTTATTTATCTTGACAGCAACAGCGTTTGCTCCCACGATATATAAAGCCGTGACTCCAGCGCTGTTGGAGGTGATTTCACCACCACAGTTACATACTTCAGCATATATGCTGAAGCGTGGGGGCAGCAGTGGGTGGAGGAGCAATTTGCTCCTGCTTTTTGCGGGAGGATGCCCCCATGCTTCGGCATATATAAATGGTGCATGTATGCCCATCATTAGAAGTGGGTGGATGAAGGGAGGTATTCTAATGGTGGGCATACCCACCGATCAATATCTTTTTTTCGTTCAGCCCACAGGCTGCATGAAAAAAAAGTTTACAATATATGCCTAACAAGGACCAGCAACGTACTGGTATGTTGCTGGATTTTGAGTGGTTATACCAGAATGATGCCTGCAGGTTTAGGTATCATCTTGGTATCATTCTTTTCAGCCAGCGGTCGGCTTTCATGTAAAAGCAATCCTAGCGGCTAATTAGCCTCTAGACTGCTTTTGCAAGCAGTGGGAGGGAATGCCCCCCCTCCCCCACCGTCTTCCATGTTTTTCTCTGGCTTTCCTGTCCCAACAGGGAACCTGAAAATGCAGCCGGTCATTCAGCCAGCTGACCATAGAGCTGATCAGAGACCAGAATGGCTCCAAACATCTCTATGGCCTAAGAAACCGGAAGCTACGAGCATTTCATGACTTAGATTTCGCCGAATGTAAACAGCGCCATTGGGAAATTGGGAAAGCATTTTATCACACCGATCTTGGTGTGATCAGATGCTTTGAGGGCAGAGGAGAGATCTAGGGTCTAATAGAGCCCAATTTTAAAAAAAAAGAGTACCTGTCACTACCTATTGCTATCATAGGGGATATTTACATTCCCTGAGATAACAATAAAATTAATTAAAAAAAAATAAAAATGAAAGGAACAGTTTAAAAATAAGATAAAAAAGCAAAAAAATAATAAAGAAAAAAAAAAAAAAAAAAAAAAAAAAAAGCACCCCTGTCCCCCCCTGCTCTCGCGCAAAGGCGAACGCAATCGTCGGTCTGGCGTCAAATGTAAACAGCAATTGCACCATGCATGTGAGGTATCACCGCGAAGGACAGAACGAGGGCAGTAATTTTAGCAGTAGACCTCCTCTGTAAATCTAAAGTGGTAACCTGTAAAGGCTTTTAAAGGCTTTTAAAAATGTATTTATTTTGTCGCCGCTGCGCGTTTGTGCGCAATTTTAAAGCATGTCATGTTTGGTATCCATGTACTCAGCCTAAGATCATCTTTTTTATTTCATCAAACATTTGGGCAATATAGTGTGTTTTAGTGCATTAAAATTTAAAAAAGTGTGTTTTTTCCCCAAAAAATGCGTTTGAAAAATCGCTGCGCAAATACTGTGTGAAAAAAAAATATGAAACACCCACCATTTTAATCTGTAGGGCATTTGCTTTAAAAAAAATATATAATGTTTGGGGGTTCAAAGTAATTTTCTTGCAAAAAAAAATTATTTTTTCATGTAATCAAAAAGTGTCAGAAAGGGCTTTGTCTTCAAGTGGTTAGAAGAGTGGGTGATGTGTGACATAAGCTTCTAAATGTTGTGCATAAAATGCCAGGACAGTTCAAACCCCCCCCAAATGACCCCATTTTGGAAAGTAGACACCCCAAGCTATTTGCTGAGAGGCATGTCGAGTCCATGGAATATTTTATATTGTGACACAAGCTGCGGGAAAGAGACAAATCTTTTTTTTTTTTTTTTTTTTTTTTTTTTTGCACAAAGATGTCACTAAATGATATATTGCTCAAACATGCCATGGGAATATGTGAAATTACACCCCAAAATACATTCTGTTGCTTCTCCTGAGTATGGGGATACCACATGTGTGGGACTTTTTGGGAGCCTAGCCGCGCACGGGACCCCGAAAACCAAGCCCCGCCTTCAGGCTTTCTAAGGGCGTAAATTTTTGATTTCACTCTTCACTGCCTAGCACAGTTTCGGAGGCCATGGAATGCCCAGATAGCACAACCCCCCCCAAATGACCCCATTTTGGAAAATAGACACCCCAAGCTATTTGCTGAGAGGTATAGTGAGTATTTTGCAGACCTCACTTTTTGTCACAAACTTTCGAAAATTGAAAAAAGAAAAAAAAAATACATTTTTTTTGTCTTTCTTCATTTTCAAAAACAAATGAGAGCTGCAAAATACTCACCATGCCTCTCAGCAAATAGCTTGGGGTGTCTACTTTCCAAAATGGGGTCATTTGGGGGGGGTTTGCCATCTTGGCATTTTATGGCCTTCAAAACTGTGATAGGTAGTGAGGAGTGGAATCACAACTTAACGCCCTTAGAAATCCTGAAGCCGGTGCTTGGTTTTCGGGGCCCCGTATGCGGCTAGGCTCCCAAAAAGTCCCACACATGTGGTATCCCCATACTCAGGAGAAGCAGCAGAATATATTTTGGGGTGTAATTCCACATATGCCCATGGCATGTTTGAGCAATATATCATTTAGTGACAACTTTGTGCAAAAAAAAAAAAAAATTGTCACTTTCCCGCAACTTGTGTCAAAATATAAAATATTCCATGGACTCAACATGCCTCTCAGCAAATAGCTTGGGGTGTCTACTTTCCAAAATGGGGTCATTTGGGGGGGTTTTGTGCCATCTGGGCTTTTTATGGCCTTCAAAACTGTGATAGGCAGTGAGAAGTGAAATCACAACTTTACGCCCTTAGAAATCCTGAAGGCAGTGCTTGGTTTTCGGGGCCCCGTATGCGGCTAGGCTCCCAAAAAGTCCCACACATGTGGTATCCCCATACTCAGGAGAAGCAGCTAAATGTATTTTGGGGTGCAATTCCACATATGCCCATGGCCTGTGTGAGAAATATATCATTTAGTGACAACTTTGTGCAAAAAAAAAAAAAAATTGTCACTTTCCCGCAACTTGTGTCAAAAAATAAAATATTCCATGGACTCAACATGCCTCTCAGCAATTACCTTGGGGTGTCTACTTTCCAAAATGGGGTCATTTGGGGGGGTTTTGTGCCATCTTGGCATTTTATGGCCTTCAAAACTGTGATAGGAAGTGAGGAGTGAAATCAAAAATTTATGCCCTTAGAAATCCTGAAGGCGGTGCTTGGTTTTCGGGGCCCCGTACGCGGCTAGGCTCCCAAAAAGTCCTAAACATGTGGTATCCCCATACTCAGGAGAAGCAGCAGAATGTATTTTGGGGTGTAATTCCACATATGCCCATGGCATGTTTGAGCAATATATCATTTAGTGACAACTTTGTGCAAAAAAAAAAAAAAAAAAAGTGTTACTTTCCCGCAACTTGTGTCAAAATATAAAATATTCCATGGACTCAACATGCCTCTCAGCAAATAGTTTGGGGTGTCTACTTTCCAAAATGGGGTCATTTGGGGGGGTTTTGTGCCATCTTGGCATTTTATGGCCTTCAAAACTGTGATAGGTAGTGAGGAGTCAAATCACAACATTACGCCCTTAGAAATCCTGAAGGCGGTGCTTGGTTTTCGGGGCCCCGTATGCGGCTAGGCTCCCAAAAAGTCCCACACATGTGGTATCCCCATACTCAGGAGAAGCAGCTAAATGTATTTTGGGGTGCAATTCCACATATGCCCATGTCCTGTGTGAGAAATATATCATTTAGTGACAACTTTGTGCAAAAAAAAAAAAAGTGTTACTTTCCCGCAACTTGTGTCAAAATATAAAATATTCCATGGACTCAACATGCCTCTCAGCAAATAGCTTGGGGTGTCTACTTTCCAAAATGGGGTCATTTGGGGGGGTTTTGTGCCATCTGGGCATTTTATGGTCTTCAAAACTGTGATAGGTAGTGAGGAATGAAATCAAAAATTTATGCCCTTAGAAATCCTGAAGGCGGTGATTGGTTTTCGGGGCCCCGTACGCGGCTAGGCTCCCAAAAAGTCCCACACATGTGGTATCTCCATACTCAGGAGAAGCAGCTGAATGTATTTTGGGGTGCAATTCCACATAGGCCCATGGCCTGTGTGAGCAATATATCATTTAGTGACAACTTTTTGTAAATATTTTTTTTTTTTTTTTTTTTGTCATTATTCAATCACTTGGGACAAAAAAAATAAATATTCAATGGGTTCAACATGCCTCTCAGCAATTTCCTTGGGGTGTCTACTTTCCAAAATGGGGTCATTTGGGGGGGTTTTGTACTGCCCTGCCATTTTAGCACCTCATGAAATGACATAGGCAGTCATAAACTAAAAGCTGTGTAAATTCCAGAAAATGTACCCTAGTTTGTAGACGCTATAACTTTTGCGCAAACCAATAAATATACGCTTATTAACTTTTTTTTTACCAAAGACATGTGGCCGAATAAATTTTGGCCTAAATGTATGACTAAAATTGAGTTTATTGGATTTTTTTTATAACAAAAAGTAGAAAATATCATTTTTTTTCAAAATTTTCGGTCT
Source organism: Aquarana catesbeiana (assembly GCF_042186555.1). Lineage (NCBI taxonomy): Eukaryota > Metazoa > Chordata > Amphibia > Anura > Ranidae > Aquarana > Aquarana catesbeiana. Next base: position 570,712,626 of record NC_133325.1, on the reverse strand, counting down.
TTTTCCGTTTATAGCGCAAAAAATAAAAACGGCAGAGGTGATCAAATGGCATCAAAAGAAAGCTCTATTTGTGGGAAGAAAAGGACGCAAATTTCGTTTGGGTACAGCATTGCATGACCGCGCAATTAAAAGTTAAAGTGACGCAGTGCCAAATTGGAAAAAGACCTCTGGTCCTTAGGCAGCATAATGGTCCGGGGCTCAAGTGGTTAAGCTTTTTGGAAAACATAGGGAAGGGTTATCACCCCTGTGGCATTTGTTTTGCTGTCTTTTCTCCTCTTCAGAAGATTTCACCTCACTTTTTGTCCCAATGACAAATGTTTTTTGAAAAATTGAGGTTTTTTGTGGAACAAGGATTGGAAAGCATCAGCGGAAAGGAGAAATGTTTTTCCCATATTAACTCTTACAGGAGAGAATTTCCCTTCCTAGGGGTAGATTTCATCTCACTTCCTGTTGTCTCCTTCCGTTTGCAAGTAGGAGTCGTTTGTAAGTTAGATGTTTGAAAGTAGGGGCCTGCCCTATATACTCAGCAGAAATTTGGGCCTTAGGTGTTGTTGTGGCCACAAGACTGTAAGCCCTCACAGGGCCCTGCTGTGAAATATTAGATCAAGAATTGTAATTACATGCCCCTGTTGAACAAGGGCAGAGAAATTGGGCCTTTGGTGGTGGTGGTGCCACAACACTGTAAGTCCTCACTCGCTCCTGGTGGGTGCAGAAATGGGCCCTGCTGTGAAATATTAGATCAAGAATTGTAATTACATGCCCCTGTTGAACAGGGGCTGAAAAATTAGGCCTTGGGCACTGGTGCTGGTGCCACAACACTGCAACCCCTCACAGATACCCTAGTTGGAACGCAGAAATGAGCCCTGCTGCAAAGTATTGCATCAAAAATTGTAATTACAGGCCCCTGTTAAACAGGGGCTGAAAAATTGGGCCTTAGGCACTGGTGCCACAACACTGCAACCTCTCACAGATACTCTAGTTGGAACGCAGAAATGAGCCCTGCTGCAAAGTATTGCATCAAAAATTGTAATTACATGCCCCTGTTAAACAGGGGCTGAAAAATTGGGCCTTAGGCACTGGTGCTGGTGCCACAACACTGCAACCTCTCACAGATACTCTAGTTGTAACGCAGAAACGAGCCCTGCTGCAAAGTATTGCATCAAAAATTGTAATTACACGCCCCTGTTAAACAGGGGCTGAAAAATTGGGCCTTAGGCACTGGTGGTGGCGCCCAGAACCAAAAATGTTCTTACAAGATATCAGCGCGATAATTGAGGAGGAAGAGGATAATTACTCAGGGATAGTCACTCAGCATCAGCATAGGCAGTCTTTGAAGGGATCTGAGATTTCAAAAAAAATTATTCGGTTACATCAGCATCAGGTGCTTGGTAGCTGGTGGTGATCCAAGACTGATTCATTTTTATGAAGGTCAGTCGATTGACCGAGTCGGTGGACAGACGCACCCTGTGATCGGTTACAAAGCCTCCAGCAGCACTGAATGTGCGTTCCGAAAGAACGCTGGATGCAGGACAGGCCAGTAGCTCAATTGCATACTGTGCAAGCTCTGGCCAGTGATCCATCCTCAAGACCCAGTAACCCAGATGATTTTCGGTGGGAAAGGTGTCCAAGTCAGATCTTGCCCCTAGGTATTCCTGCACCATGTAAAACAGACGCTGGCGATGGTTGCTGGAACCGATCATACCTTGGGGCTGCGGACCAAAAAATTGTCTGAACGCATCGGTCAGATGGCCACCTTCTCCACCGCTCCTTCTTTGACTGACCGAAGCCTCAGCAACACGTTGTCCAAAAACAGGAGTTTGTAACCTCCCAGTCTCTGGGAACGCGTTGCACAGACCTTTCTGCAAGGCCTCCCGAAGATGTTTCATCCTCTGCTCCCTCTGCGATGGCAAGATAAGGTCCGCAACCTTACCCTTGTAACGTGGATCAAGGAGGGTTGCCAGCCAGTATTGGTCCTTCTCCTTGATACCACGAATACGAGGATCCTTACGCAGACCTTGCAGGATCAGGGAGGCCATGCAGCGTAGGTTTGCTGAGGCATTCGGTCCGGAGTCCTCTGGGTCACTAAGGACGACATGGTCCGCAGCCACCTCCTCCCAGCCACGTACAAGTCCATGTGTTTCTTGGGACTGATCCCTTAAAGACTGCTGCTGATGCTGAGTGCCAGGCTCCACCTCCATACTGACACAATCTTCCTCCTCCTCCTCCTCCTCCTCCTCTTCCTGTGTGATCGGCGGGCACGCAGGAACACTGTCTGGATAAAGGGGGCCTTGAGAGCTAAGGAAGTCCTCCTCTTCCTGCCTCTGTTCTGCCTCAAGTGCCCTGTCCATTATTCCACGCAGCGTGTTCTCCAACAGGTGGACAAGGGGGACAGTGTCACTAATGCATGCACTGTCACTGCTCACCATCCTTGTGGCCTCCTCAAATGGTGACAGGACAGTGCATGCATCCCTGATCATGGCCCACTGGCGTGGGGAAAAAAAACAAGCTCCCCTGACCCTGTCCTGGTGCCATAGTCGCACAGGTACTCATTGATGGCCCTCTGCTGCGTGTGCAGCCGCTGCAGCATGGCCAACGTTGAGTTCCACCTGGTGGGCATGTCACAGATTAGGCGGTTCTTGGGCAGGTTAAACTGCTTTTGGAGGTCCGTCAGCCGAGCACTGGCATTATATGACTGGCAGAAATGCACACAGACTTTTCTGGCCTGCCTCAGGACATCCTGTAAGCCCGGGTACCTGCCCAAGAACCGCTGCACCACCAAGTTAAGGACGTGAGCCAAACAGGGCACATGGGTCATTTGTCCCTGTCGGAGGGCAGAGAGGAGGTTGGTGCCATTGTCACAAACCACCATTCCTGCCTTAAGTTGGCGTGGCGTCAACCACCTCTGAACCTGCCCCTGCAGAGCTGACAGAACCTCTGCCCCAGTGTGGCTCCTGTCCCCCAAGCACACCAGCTCAAGCACCGCATGGCATCTTTTGGCCTGCGTACTTGCGTAGCCCCTTGAGCGGCTACGGAGCACCGCTGGTTCCGAGGACAAAGCACAGGAAGAGGCCATGGAGGAAGAAGAAGAGGAGGGGGTGGAGGAGAGAGGTGTGTCACATTCATTAGCATTTTGGAGGCGTGGTGGCGGAACAACCTCCAACACTACTGCACCTTGTCCTGCATCCTTCCCAGCTGCCAGCAGAGTCACCCAATGCGCCGTGAAACTTAGGTAACGTCCCTGTCCATGCCTGCTGGACCATGAGTCAGCGGTAATATGCACCTTACCGCTGACCGCCCTGTCCAGCGAGGCATGGACATTGCCTTCCACATGCCGGTAGAGAGCCGGAATCGCCTTCCGTGAGAAAAAGTGGCGTTTGGGTACCTGCCACTGAGGAACCGCACATTCCACAAACTCACGGAAGGGGGCAGAGTCTACCAACTGAAAAGGCAGCAGTTGAAGTGCTAGCAATTTTGCCAAGCTAGCATTCAACCGCTGGGCATGTGGATGGCTGGGAGCAAACTTCCTTCGGCGGTGCAGCAGCTGGGGCAGGGAAATTTGCCTGGTACAATCTGACGTCGGTGTACCAAAAGCAGATTGCCCACAAGTACTTGGCTGTGACACACCTAATTCTACACCTTCATTCCTCTCAGTGCAGGTCTCAGAGAGGACTGAAGGTATAGTGGGGTTGGAGATCTCAGCTGATGAGGAGCAAGGAGAGGTCCTCTTTGTTCTTTGGTGTGGGTCTTTTAGATACGCTTGCCAACGAACTGCATGGCAGGTCAACATATGTCTGGTCAAGCATGTGTTACCCAAGCGGGAGATGTTTTGGCCACGCGAGATACGCTTGAGACATATGTTGCAAATAGCAGCGGTGCGATCTGATGCACTCGTCTCAAAAAAGGCCCACACCAAAGAACTTTCTGAATAACGCGCAGAGACTGCAGCGCCCTGCACATGTGGAGCTTTGGGGTGTGATGCAGTCAAGGTGCTGCCCTTAGGCTGGCCCCTGGAGGGCATCCTGCCTCATTGGTGATGTGCCGCCTCCTCCTCCTCTCTCCTATCAGGCACCCACATTGAGTCAGTGACCTCATCATCCCCTCCTTCCTCATCACTAAAGCAAACCTGGCAGTATGCTGCAGCAGGGGGAGCATGACTGCCAGATTGCTTGCCTTCTTGGGCACCTCCTCTGTCCGTGCTCAGGTTACTGCCTTCATCGAGCTCAGTATCATCATCAGAGCCTTCCAAACGCTGGGCATCCTCCTGGAGCATGTACCCAACACTGTGGTCAAACAGTTCGAGGGACTCCTCAGGAGGACATGGTGGGGCTAGGGAAGGAGTCACTGATGACATTGAGCCAAGGGAAGAGGCCGCTGCTTTGCCAGACAAAGTACCCTGGGCATGGGTGAGAGAGGATGAGGAGGATGAGGACGGCTTGGTCATCCACTCGACCAAGTCTTCCGCATGTTGCGGCTCAACACGGCCAGCTGCTGAAAAAAAGGCCAAGCGTGTCCCACGGCCACGTGCTGATGAGGATACACCGTCTCCACGACCAGCACTAGACACAGAGCCTGCTTGCCCTCTCTTATTGGCTTGTGACTGTCTGCCTCTCCTTCTTGGCCTTCTAGACATACTAATGGCCTGTAGCTGCACTAAGCTGGGATATATATATATATATATATATATATATATATATATATATATATATATATATATATGTACTGATACTGCAGCTACCAAAATCAACTGCCTGCCTGTAGTATGAGAACACCACCAACCTTCTACAGGTAGCTTTAGCTGAACACTGTGCAAAGCTCCCAAAAAACTAACTTGTAGCTTTTTTAGCTGCCTGCGGTAGTGATAGGATCAGGAAAACACCACCAACCTTCTACAGGTAGCTTTAGCTGAACACTGTGCAGAGCTCGCAAAAAAATAACTTGTAGGTTTAGCTGGACACTGTGAGCAGGACGCACCGCACTAACTTGTAGGTTTAGCTGAACACTGTGAGGTGGACGCACCACAAAAACTTGTAGGTTTAGCTGAACACTGTGAGCAGGATGCACTGCACTAACTGTAAATAGTCTAGCTGCCTGACTGTGGTAGTAATAGGATTAAAATAACACCAGCAATTTTCTTCAGGTAGCTGTAAATACTGTAACAAGACAAGCCTGCCTGTCAGTAAGAAGATAACAGGAACGGATCTAGCTGAACACTGTGAGCAGGATGCACTGCACTAACTTGTAGCTTTAGATGAACACTGTGCAGAGGTCTCACTACACTAACTTGTAAGTTTAGCTGAACACTGTGAGCAGGACGCACAGCACTAACTTGTAGTTTTAGCTGAACACTGTGAGCAGGACGCACCGCACTAACTTCTAGGTTTAGCTGAACACTGTGAGGTGGACGTACCCCACTAACTTGTAGTTTTAGCTGAACACTGTGAGCAGGGCGCACTGCACTAACTGTAAATAGTCTAGCTGCCTGACTGTGGTACTAATAGGATCAAAAGAACACCAGCAATTTTCTTCAGGTAGCTGTAAATACTGTAACAAGAAAAGCCTGCCTGTCAGTAAGAAGATAACAGGAACGGATCTAGCTGAACACTGTGAGCAGGATGCACCGCACTAACTTGTAGGTTTAGCTGAACATTGTGAGGTGGACACACCACACTAACTTGTAGTTTTAGCTGAACACTGTGAGCAGGACGCACTGCACTAACTGTAAATAGTCTAGCTGCCTGACTGTGGTACTAATAGGATCAAAAGAACACCAGCAATTTTCTTCAGGTAGCTGTAAATACTGTAACAAGACAAGCCTGCCTGTCAGTAAGAAGATAACAGGAACGGATCTAGCTGAACACTGTGAGGTGGACGTACCCCACTAACTTGTAGTTTTAGCTGAACACTGTGAGCAGGACGCACTGCACTAACTGTAAATAGTCTAGCTGCCTGACTATGGTACTAATAGGATCAAAAGAACACCAGCAATTTTCTTCAGGTAGCTGTAAATACTGTAACAAGACAAGCCTGCCTGTCAGTAAGAAGATAACAGGAACGGATCTAGCTGAACACTGTGAGCAGGACGCACCCCACTAACTTGTAGGTTTAGCTGAACACTGTGAGGTGGACGTACCCCACTAAGTTGTAGTTTTAGCTGAACACTGTGAGCAGGACGCACTGCACTAACTGTAAATATTCTAGCTGCCTGACTGTGGTACTAATAGGATCAAAAGAACACCAGCAATTTTCTTCAGGTAGCTGTAAATAGTGTAACAAGACAAGCCTGCCTGTCAGTAAGAAGATAACAGGAACGGATCTAGCTGAACACTGTGAGCAGGACGCACTGCACTAACTTGTAGCTTTAGATGAACACTGTGCAGAGGTCTCACTACACTAACTTGTAGGTTTAGCTGAACACTGTGAGCAGGACACACAGCACTAACTTGTAGTTTTAGCTGAACACTGTGAGCAGGACGCACCGCACTAACTTCTAGGTTTAGCTGAACACTGTGAGGTGGACGTACCCCACTAACTTGTAGTTTTAGCTGAACATTGTGAACAGGAAGAACTGCACTAACTGTAAATAGTCTAGCTGCCTGACTGTGGTACTAATAGGATCAAATGAACACCAGCAATTGTCTTCAGGTAGCTGTAAATACTGTAACAAGACAAGCCTGCCTGTCAGTAAGAAGATAACAGGAACGGATCTAGCTGAACACTGTGAGCAGGACGCACCGCACTAACTTGTAGGTTTAGCTGAACACTGTGAGGTGGACGCACCACACTAACTTGTAAGTTTAGCTGAACACTGTGAGCAGGACGCACCACACTAACTTGTAGTTTTAGCTGAACACTGTGAGCAGGACGCACTGCACTAACTGTAAATAGTCTAGCTGCCTGACTGTGGTACTAATAGGATCAAAAGAACACCAGCAATTTTCTTCAGGTAGCTGTAAATACTGTAACAAGACAAGCCTGCCTGTCAGTAAGAAGATAACAGGAACGGATCTAGCTAAACTGAATACAGTGTATATATATATATATATATATGCAACACCTGGGATGCATATATATACACAATACATTGTAAGTGCAGCTAACTGACTGACTGTTCTGCCTAATCTATCTAACTCAAATCAAATGACACTGTCTGTCTCTCTCTCTCTCTATCTATGAACGCCGGAACACACACTACACAGGGCCGCCGTGCAGGCGGCCTTATATAGTGTGGGGCGTGTGCTAAATCCCCTGAGCCATAATTGGCCAAAGCCTCCTTGGCTTTGGCCAATTACGGCTCTCTGTTCAGACGGCGCTGTGATTGGCCAAGCATGCGGGTCATAGTGCATGCTTGGCCAATCATCAGCCAGCAATGCACTGCAATGCCGCAGTGAATTATGGGCCGTGACGTGCCACACGAATTTGGCGCGAACGGCCCATATCGTTCGCAATTCGGTGAACGGGCGAACAGACGATGTTCGAGTCGAACCCACACGAAGCTCATCCCTAGCGGTGACGTACAGCACGTACGACGGGACTATAAAAAGGAAGTTCAAGCCCCACTACGGCACCCTTTGGGCTCCTTCTGCTAATCTCGTGTTTATCTCATGTTAGTAGAAGTTTGGTTAGAGACGATTCGTGCTTTTCACACTTCAGCTTATTTCGATAGTTTTCTGCGGTTCAGTTTGTGCTTGTGAGGTTTGTATCTGCTTTTCAGTGCGTGTTGGTCAGTTCGTAACCTGCCTTGCAGGCCGTTCTGGTCCGCTCATTCCTGATTTTCAGGTCGTTCTTCATAGGCCTTGCTGTTCTTCAGTGCGTTTGTTATAAGTTTGTTTGTTTGACCAGCCGACCGTTTTGAAGCCATGTCGCGTGGACGTACTCGTTCTCGAGTTCGTGCTGCGTGGGGACTTTGTGTTGGGTTAATACTTTGACCCGAGTCCAGTCCATGAACAGGGCGAGGAGGAGTTCATGGATGAAGAATTGGTTGTGCCAGCGTGACCAATTCTCGCATATGCCTTTGCTCCGTGAGCTCCGTGAGAATAATCCTGAGGATTTCAGGAATTATCTCCGGATGATGGACCCCGTTTTTGAGCGTCTGGCTATGCTGACCCCCTATATCAGCAGGCAGGATACCTGCATGAGGCAAGCCATCAGTGCAGAGCAGAGGCTAGTTGCCACGTTACGTTACTTGGCGACTGGGAGAAGTCTTCAGGACTTGAAGTTCTCGACAGGCATCTCCCCCCAGGCTCTGGGGATTATAATCCCAGAGACTTGTTCTGCCATCATTTAGGTCCTGCAGAAGGACTACATGAAGGTAAGTTTTATCCTTTAACATTACATGATATGTATTAAATGTTTGCTAATGTATAGTCTAAATGTCCTCCTTACCTAATTACCATGCTTTGAATATGCTGCGAATGTCCCCTTTATCTTCATGCATGCCTGTTTTTGGACATTAATCATTTATTGCCCTACATGCATATTTACATTCAATAACCTCCCCACCATGCAATCCTGGGTCCATTTATATCTCTAGCCTATAGTCCCTTGAACAATGTATATTGTCAGCTCCATTGTACTGTTTGACCCTTCCCCACCCCTTAAATGTTTAAAAATGTCAGGTGTGTTTTTCTCCCTAATTAGACCACCTCCCCCACCCCTCACATGTTTAAAAATGTCAGGTGTGTTTTCTCCCTAATTAGACCCCCTCCCCCACCCCTCATATGTTTTAAAATGTCAGGTGTGTTTCTTAACCTAATTAGAACCCCTCCCCCCACATTAAAATTGATCAATGGGCCATCAGAGGGGGTGATTAATCTTATAAGTGGGCCTTATGTTTTTTCTAATTTAAATAACAAACACACATATTAATAATGTTTGACTGCTGTTGTTCAATAATGTTTTTGTGTAATCTGATATCCAAGTTATGTTTGAAATTCCTTATATTAATTTTATTTATTTTTTTCACTCCACAGTTTCCTTCCAGTACACAGGAATGGCAGACTGTGGCCTCCCAGTTCGCTGACCATTGGGACTTTCCCAACTATAAGGGGTTCCATAGTGTAGTTTTGATGGCGGTGGTCTCGGCACATTTGGACTTTCTGTTTGTGGATGTGGGGAAGAACGGCCGGATATCTGACTGAGGAGTGTTTGCACAGACCGAGCTGTGCCAGCGTCTCACGACTGGTGGCCTGGGATTGCCACCTGATGACCAGAATGTGGATGGACTCCCCTCAGTTTTTTTCGCTGATGAAGCGTTAGCTCTCGGTGAGCACTTGATGAGGCCGTTCCCCCAAAGAACACTCACCCCTGAGAGGAGGGTATTTAATTACCGGCCAGAGCAAGAAGAGTTGTGGAGAATGCCTTTGGGATTCTGGCCAGCCGTTTCCGTTTGTTCCTTTCAGCCATAAATCTGGCGGACTATAAAATTAATCACGTCATACTTGCTTGCTGCATACTACATAACTTTTTACGTAGACATTCTGCTACATATCTAACCTCTGTTGGGCCTGAGGCCGGACTTGTACAAGATCCAACAATGACAGGCCTGGAAATTGGCCGTATAGGCTTGGCCCCCCGAACCGCACGTCAAGTGCGTGAGCGATATGTGAATTATTTTAATGGTCGGGGGCCATTGCTATTCAAGAAGCGCTTTAATTTTACAAAATAAAAAAAAAAATTTGGGGCAAAAATATCTTGTTTTCATTCTTGTTTGCATTTAGTTTGGTCTGTCTCCTAGTGCACTTGTAGTAGTGGCAAGTGCATTTACCTTTAGTTAATAAGGCCCTTTGTCACTGTAACCACACACAAATTTAATAAACATCTCATTGAGAAATAATCAGCCACACACATTGTAGTAGTAAAAACATTTTACTGTGTGCACATTGAAAGGTGCATTAATTGAGAAATTTTATTTTTTTTTTGTTTTTTTTTTGTTTTAACAAAAATAAATTATTTTGTAGAAAACTTTGTTAAAGGCATATTAAAACAAAAATACACCTTGTTTAAAATCTTCAAATTCCCAACAGTCTTTTGAAAAACATTTAAAAAAATCAAAGAACTTACAAAGTTCAACATTTGAAGAACGGTGCTGGTGATGTCACCCTTGTAAATCAAAAATTTTTAATATGCTCAGAATTGAGCATTACAAAAGGGTCAAGTCAACATGTGCTATCTCCCATCATGGGTGAGCAATGTACGTGTTTTGTGTGTGCAATCCCTTTGTTCCTCTCACCACTCAATAATTTTGAGAATGAAGGGGTTGCAAACACAAAACAAGTACATTGCTATCCCATGATGGAAGATAGCACATGATGACACACCGTGTGCATCATAAAAAATTTTTGTGAAGGCAAAAAATTGTTAACATTTCTATAAGAAAGAAACTTCACAAGGAAATGAAGAACATGATTGATGTTTTTAGGCCAAACGTTATTATATTCTGCCCAAAACATCAATCATGTTCTTCATTTCCTGTTGCATGGAGTCCAGGCGAAGTTGCATGGTGTGAATTTGTTCACGCATTTTATCAATTTGGCCATTCCACAGCATTATCTGGCCAATCAGTCTTTGGGCACTGTCTGTGGTGAATGGCTCTGCCGCTTGGCCTTCCACAACCAGAAGCTCACCTAAAATGTGTGAAAAAAACAAGGGTTAAAATATGCACGCCTAAATACATTACCTTACGCTGGGGTGTCAGTCACTCACTTGGTGGGGTTGAAAGGTCGCACACTTCCTCCACCTCTCCTTCCTCCAGCTCGTCAGGTGGGCGTGGTCTTGGGCTGGGGCTATCTTCAGCCTCAGGCTGGTGACTTGGGGGGGTCCTGGGATCCTTGGACTGTTGTCTGAGTCTTTTCTCCCCTATGATAAGTCAACAAAAGGTATAGTTAAAACTAGGTATAGTATAGTATATAGTAGTATATAGGTATAGTTAAAACTAAACTATAGTTAAAAGTGTTATTTTAGATTTTTAAAAATAATCTGAAACGTTGGTTAGTAGTTATGGACAATTGCCTTTTTTTGTCCTCCAAAAATTAGAAGACAGGATGAACATTCCCTCTGAACAACAATTCTAAAAAAAATACACATTTTCATGCAAGTTTCACAGTTGCAGATACTTCAATGATCTCCTATGTGTATTACCCCTCTAAAATTTCTTTATGGTCGCATAGTACACTAGTGCTCGTGAGTCCAGATGTGGAACCAGCTGCTGTGTCCTGTCCTTACATTACACTGAATCATTTTTGAAGAAGCATTATATTTTCCAACACATCTACACCACATCCACAAACTATTTGATTACTAAAAATTAACAAGACATAAATGTATATGTCCAACCCTGTACCATCGTATTTGGCGGAAAAAAAAAACGTCAGTTTCTTTTGTATCATATGTCTTTTACAAAGAACGGTCTTTATGAACGATGCTGTACAAATGAAAAAAATATGGCTGAGCATGCAAGTTAAGTATCTCAATAGGAAAACACAACAAGTACTTACTTTTTTTAAGCAGCTTCTTTATTCACAAATATTGTTCTGGCTCGCCGACTTTTGATGTCAGACCACCGCTTCCTCAATTGTTCTTTAAACCGTTTTGTGCCAAATTTAGCTTCTAGAGCGGTGACAACTGAGGACATTATTTTGTCCTTACGCATATTTGGTCGTGTGTACGGTCCTTTTTTCCCATTGTAGTCCTCCCTTCTCAATATGGACACCATCTCCACCATCTCTTGAAAAGCCATGTTGGTGGCCTTATATCTCCTCCGGGATGAGGATGGTTGTGGCTCCGGGCTTTCCTCCTCGCTACTTCCACTGATTCTCTCTGCCATCTTTCTTGATATACTCCCACTGCACAATGAAGAGTGAAGGGGCGGGGACAAATCGTACTAAAGAACGTCAGGGGCTGGCGACGCAGGCGGAGCATGACACATGCGCAGTGTATATAAAGCTATTATGATGGCCTATGTATGTCCATGCGGAAGTAGCGAGCGTCAGAAACGAAGGTAAGATTAAATGTGGGGGTGTGTGTGTGTATATGTGTCCCCTAGATTCTTCACCAAATAATCCTGGGAGTTCTGACTGAAATTACAGTTTTGATCTTGTGTCTTGTCTTTCAGCAACAATGAATCCCTTTAAAGAGGCAGATTTTTTGTCGCGATTTATTGACCTAAATCAGGAAAAGAAAAAGCTGTGGGAGGTCAAACACCCACTATATTACAATAGAGATGTAAGAAAGGCAACACTGGGCACACTTTTAGAATTTGTGAAGACTCGAGTCCCCCAGGCAGACCTCAAGTTTGTGGACAAGAAAATTGGTATCTTGCGAAACATGTACAAGCGGGAACACAATAAAATCCAGGAGTCACTCAGATCCGGTGCAGCAGCCGACCAAGTTTATATACCCAAGTTGTGGTACAACCACAAAATGCGATTCCTGGATGACCAGACAGAAGCCAGGCAATCACTTTCGACCCTTCCCCCCACCCTTCCCTCCAGCCTTCCCCCCACTCTTCCCTCCAGCCTTCCATCCACCTCCACCCCAGCTGAGGAGTCCCAGGAAGAACTGGGCCTTTTCATCCCTGATGAAGTGGATGCGCCCAGCTTCAGCCAGGTATCCTTTTTTGTTGAATTTGTGATTGTGTAAATGTTATTAATGATATTAACGTGTTCAATTTTGAAGTGCTTAATAAAAAATGACTTCATTACAAATATTAATATGTAGACATATCACTAGACAGTAGTGGCCAAAAATATACTTCTGCATAGGTGTGCGCAGCCTCTTGCATTATGGTGTATACCCCAAAGCTCAAATACATATGCATGTGTATATGTACTGATGGTGTCAGTAGGCAGTGGACAGTGTAATTTTGTTTATTTTCTTTATGAAAAAATAATTTTCTTTTGTAACATTTTTTTTGGGGATGAAATATCAGTGGTCTAAACAGGGGGGAATATGCACCACACAAGGCGATTAGGGTGTGCCCAGGCACACCTGGCACACCCCGTGGGCACGCCTATGTACTTCAGATATTGTTGATCACCTGAAATAATGGTGGTGTCAAATAGATAGCCTTTACTGGAGAATTATATTTGCAAGTCATGAGCTGAAAATTGTGTGTGATTGCGTAACACAAAATTACAACTATGTACCTTTTTTGACACAGGATGACCTCAGCCAGGAGGAGGCCTTGACCAGTGGGAGAGAGGAGGAGGCCTTGCCCAGTAGGAGAGAGGAGGAGGCTGTGGCTGGGTCAAGTAGAAGCCACACGGAGTGTCAGGTGCCTCCCCTCCGCATTCTCACCAAAAGGCCCAGGAGAATGACCCAAACTGAGGAGGAATCCCTAGCCCTCATACGTGAAGCAAGCCAAATCCTGAGTACACCACCCAATGCAGAGGAGGCGTATGGGACATATATGGCCACCAGATTGCTGGAATTGGAAAAGGGGCAACGCCTCCTCTGTGAGGGTTTGATTTTTCAGGCCTATCAGAAGGGCTTGAGAGGGGAGCTTACTGCTACCACATATCTGGCCGATGAAGCCACTCCTCCTCCTCCTCCTCCTGCCCCAAGTACACCACCAGAGGCCCAGCCTCCGAGGAAGGCTGCAGCGAGGCGTGGAGGGAAGCCTGCAGGGAAGGCTCCACGGAAGAGTCGAAAGTGATTGCCTGGTTTCTGTTTGGTCTGACTGTGCTCCCTGTGCTCCCTAGTCGCAAGATATCAATTTTCTTGTCCTAAAACTTGATGTGTGTCCTGGGGGACGAAAGGCTTCACAGATTCTAAAAGTGTCTCCAGTATTGCCTTCCTAATTTTTTTTGTAAAAAAATTAATGGATTTTTGGGTTACCTTACATTATTGACTATGTGTTTTGATTCCAACACGACATTTTGTTTGGGAGTAGGCAGGTACAGGTCAAAAAGACTATGGGGTTGATTTAATAAAAGCAAATAGACTGTGCACTTTGCAGAGGGCAGTTGCCCTCTGCAAGTGCAATTGCTCCAGAGCTTAGGAAATGAAGTAAGGCTTGACTTTGCAAAGAGTACCCAATCCTGTGCAAGGAAAATTCAAAAAACAGCATTTTTGCTTGCACATGATTGAATGATGGAAGTCAGCAGAGCTTCTGCTCATTTACTAAGCTCTGGAGCAACTGCTCTTGCAGAGGGCAAGTCTTTTTCACTTTAGTAAATCAACCCCTATGTGAGTTTTTGCCAAAAGGCTAAATCATTTCTAAAATCAAGTGAAAAGTACCAGTGAAAAGTGAACTTTAGAAATTGCACAGCAAGTGCACTTGTTGGAAGTGCAGTCGCTGTAAATCTGAGGTGAAGAGCTGAAATGAGGGGAAGCTCTGCTAATTTTATCATATAATCATGTGCAAGAAAATGTTTTTTTTTTGGGGGGGGTTCCTTGCATGTGCCCCTCGGATCCACAGCGAAGGCAGTTCAAAATGCTCTTTCTGTGCAATTCCAAGTAGAATTTGCACTTGTAGTGAAAAATGAATTTGCCTTTGGAAAATAAACCCCCCTATGTCTAATTAACAAGGGACACCAACCTCATTAAGGTTCATTAAAACAACACAAAATATTAAGGTTATTGTGGTAACTTGAAAATACAAAAATAAAATAAAACAAAAAAAAGTTTGTATAATTTAGCACACATTGTAAAATAGATAAGTGTTGAAATCAATAAAAAAAAAAAAAGATGAGTCCAAAATCTAATGTAATACTTTATTTATGGAGATCTGGCTTTTTCAAAATATCATATTAGTCATGGCATGAGGATAAATCATGAAGAAAGTAGTTTGTGAGAACTCTGTATGAATATAAAGCAGAAAAACAACTTCATTCCTCTCGCATTATAAAGAAAAAAAAAGCGCTGTATTAAAAGATCACAGAAGAGGAATGTGCTAGCTTCAATACGAAGGCTAGTTTTACCAGACCGAGCGCTTCTGTCTTGTAATTGCTTCAGAGCATGCGTCAGTTTGAGTTCGTCGGACTAGCACACAGACGACCGGTTTGTCCGCTAGAAAGAAGAGTCCGTCGGATAGATTTAAAACATGTTTCAAATCTAAGTCCGTCCAACTTTTGAGCAAACAAAGTCCGCTGGAGCCCACACACGATCGAATTGTCCGACGAAATCCAGTACGCCGGACCAAGTCTGCCGTAAAGTCCGCTCGTGTGTACACGGCATTAGAGAAAACTACAGGCCCACCAAAACATTTAGCATTATGATGCAATAAGAATATATATATACTTTGGCATGTTTGTTTTTTGAACCGTTACAAGAAGAAATTAACGTTCCATACTTTTTTTGCCCCATAGCAGTACATTTATCACAGCTGCAGCAGTTGTGGGCACACAGTAATCATGGTTCACAATATAACTCAACAGTGGACACATTCACGCATTATTCACATTGTAAACATGCATTCACCTGCTGGGTATTGATTTGTAACATAAAGGCTGACAGATGGGCTTTCCATTCAATTGAAAGGAACGTAGGGAGAAATTGGGCAAGTCCATTTAAAAAGCACATAATCTGGATGAATGTTACCTTCCTAATATGTGATTGCAACACACATTGGATCTTGTAACATTTCCTGCTGATTTTGGGGCCTTGGTCTTGAAAAATGTAGTAGCACACTGCAGCAGGGCTGGAAGCTTAGGATGGAATTAATGCAACTCCCTGTACCCTGGCTGTCACTGAACCCCCTCCCCCAGTTTACAATGGTGCTTGGACAAAGAACTGCTGTCATTGCACCATTTTAAAGTGGCAGCTGGGACTCAAGTGGTTAAAAAAGAAAAGCATTTTCCCAAATTGGAACACGTTTGAGGTGGCGGCTTTCATAAATAAAACTGCTGAGCCTTGCTACACTGCATCTTCGTCTACAGAAGGTGCACTCCAACACACAGATAAGAATGAAGTGTTACACATTCTAGTCAAATGCTCTATATGTTCCTGCTGTACTGAATAATGGTTGCTAATGCTATCCATCTGCAATAGGCCTAAAGCAGGAGACATTTCATGAATTCATTGTGGCCATGTAGCCCCATCCCCCTACCTGACGTACATAATGCATCTCAATATATGCTTGCTGCCCCACAGAAACCATTAAGGCTCGGTTCACACAAATGCAAAGTGATTTTGATGCAATTTACATTGTGATTAGGTGATGCAACTTTGCATATTTCTGGGGCAAAGCTGCATTGTAAA
The DNA here is from genome assembly GCF_042186555.1 of Aquarana catesbeiana. Taxonomy (NCBI): domain Eukaryota; kingdom Metazoa; phylum Chordata; class Amphibia; order Anura; family Ranidae; genus Aquarana; species Aquarana catesbeiana. Next base: position 570,696,429 of record NC_133325.1, on the reverse strand, counting down.
TTGCACCAAAGTAGAGCATGAACCTTTTCCAAAATGGCACCGCTCTGAGTTGCATCGTTGTGAACGGGCTTCACTAAAAACAATAAAATTTCCCATGCATATGATTTTGTGTGACTCAAGCCACATCAAAAGTCATACTAGAGTGAACCAGGCCTTATAAATTCCCATTTCAGTTCAGCAAATACTGTTATAGAATACTATATCACTTTCTTCTGTGCTAGTTCATTTGAAAGTTGCTAGTCTGAAAGTAAGAAATTAAAGCACGCAGTTCCGTTCTCTGTGCTGTGTGCTGTGCCTGCCACAGCCACAGAACAGTGAACGGATCACTACTAATTATCAAAGAGGTTTTGATGACGGCTCCATGTGAGCACAGCTGGGTATAGGCTCCGCCCCTCTCATGCCTCCAGGACTTAACTCATATAAATTTGAGCCCACCTACAGCCTCGACATTCTTCTTTTTTCCTCCTATGCACAGGACCTAGGTGTGCTCCTCTACCTTGCTGGTCTAAATGGCTGGCTGTCCGTCCATGTGTTAGGCTGGACGCAGTCCCTGGTGTCTTGGCTAAATGACCCATAATCCAGGGAGCCCCGCTGCTGGTCCTCGGGGCGGCTTTTGTCAGGGCTAACAGCCTTGTCTGGGGTCCGCTCAGTCCACGTAAAGTGGGCAGCAGTGTTTTCAGAGTCTCCCCTAAGCACGGGCACCCGAGCTGTGCCGGTGTTTACGGTCGGATGACGGAGGATGGGTGACCTAAATTTGAAAAATGCTTTGTATCCAAATGAATGCTGCATTTATGGGTATTGTGGTGCCTTGCTCCCTGCAGCCACTATGCATAGCCTGAGCTCCTCCACAGGGAGTACTCTGCATAACAGGTACACAAAGTAACACTTTGTTCACACATGGCAATAACCTGTTGGTGGCTTCTCATGTTTTCTTTACTGTTGTGCCATTATGCCAACCCCCTAAAAAGACCAGCATGTCCAGAGAAGGTAGAGGAGTCACCTGTGGATGACTACTGGAGCCAGCTTTGGCCTTTTGAGATATGGGATATCCTTTTATATTTCTATGTGCTCTCCAGTTTTTCACCAAACAAACACATAACAATTTTACGGCTTCCAACAAGATTATTGCCTCTTGGTTGGTAAAGCTCATCTCCTTGGCCTACAAGTTCAAAGGGTTGGCCGTGCCAGGAGAATCACGGGACCCTTCACTAGAAGGGTCTCAACCTTGAGAGTGGCAGCAGGCCGAGTGTCTAAAACTATCTGCAAGGCAGCTAAGTGGACACCAAAATATTCATATTCATGGCTTAAAGACAGTTGAGTTTGACAGAGGCATCCTGGCTTCTGTTTTTTAGTCAGAATTGAGGAGTGTGTAGCATTATCCCTCCCCTGTTTTGGCTAGTTAGTTCCCAGCTGTGCTGACATGGAGCCACCAGGAAAACGGAAAATTGAATTCAAATACTTACCGTAATTTTCCTTTCCTGACGAGCTCCATGTCAGCACAGATCCCACCCAGCTTGGTAGGACTAGTTACAGAACGCTGTAGGTGGGCTCAAATTTATATGAGTTAAGTCCTGGAGGCATGGGGGGGTGGAGCCTATACCCAGCTGTGCTGCCACGGAGCTCATCAGGAAAGGAAAATTACGGTAAGTATTTGAGATCAATTTTCCGTTTTTGCCCCTTTTGTCAATTAGAAGCAGTATTTGTGCATGCACAACACTTTTTTACATTCATCCATAAGATACTGATAACATATTGTGGAGATGCGACCCCGTGTCACAGGTGCATATGAGCAATGTGTGCCTGATTTTGGCAGGAATACTAATTGCACACCTGTTGGCTGGGTTCATAAACATCCCAGGAATAGAGGTCAGTGCTCAGGCTTGGAGACAGCTCCGCCTGGCAGACAGGAAGTCTGGCCTAGGAGGTCGGGAGGGTCCCAGTAGGAGACGGCTCCAGGAGAAAGAGACAGGAGGTCTCGGAGTCTAAGACTGCAGGTGGCAGCCTGTGTGTGCACGTCTGTAGCAGGCAGATGTGGCCCGCAACCAAAACAGCACAAAGCTGACAGTGAGTAAGCCAGGAGGCTATAGTTTGTTTATACAGTGATAGTGGAACCCCCTGCGAGGGAAGATTGCTGTTTGTTTGAACTTTTTCGTTACCTTTAAATAAAAGTGGGCTGCCATGCCCTAAAAACGCAGTCTGGAGTGGCACGTTTCTGGAAAACTGCATGCACCACTTGAACCTAATCACCCCGGATTGTCACAATATGTACAGTGCTGTGAAAAAGTATTTGCCCCTTCCTGATTTTTTTTTTTGCATATTTCTCACAGTTAAATTATTCAGATCTTCAAACAAATTTTAATATTACACAAAGATAACCCGAGTATATAGAAAATGCAGTTTTTTTTAATAATTATTTTATTTAAATCTGTCTAAACCTATTAAGTGGTTGTGCCACCCTTGGCAGCAACAACTGCAATCAAGCATTTGTGATAACTGGCAATGAATCTTTCACCTCACTGTGGAGGAAATTTGTCCCACTCATCTTTGCAGAATTGTTATATTTCAGCTTCATTGAAGGGTTATCGAGCATGCCACCTAGGTACCTGACAAAACTAGGTACTCCACATAAAGTGGCATAAAGGACATAAAATGGAACTTCCCTTTTTTGTTGAACAGGGCACATAGAAAACAATTGTTTTTTTTGTGTTCTTGCAGAGACCTATGCAATAAATACTCTACACACAGTGTAAACAAGCCTAGCAAGTCAAATCTACACATTTTTTCCTTTAGTTTTTCTACACGTATGATGTAAAATAGTAGATTTACAAACAAACTGCATGTTCGTAATGGCCATTCATGGACAGATGCAAAAATTACGGATTTTACAAACTGTTCGGAAAATTACTGACAGTTGGCAACCCTGCACCTAGGCCTGATTACTGCCAGACCTGTTGAATCAAGAAATCACTTAAATAGAAGCTGTCTGACAAAGTGCAGCACGCTAAAAGATCTCAAAAAGCTAACATGCCACGATCTAAAGAAATTCAAAAACAGATGGGAAACAAAGTAATCAATATATATCAGTCTGGAAAGGATTTACAAAGCCAAGTCTAAAGCTTTGGGACTCCAGCAAACCACAGTAAGATTCATTATCCACAAATGGAGAAAACTTGGAACAGTGGTGAACCTTACCAGGAGTGGCTGAGCTACCAAAACTACTCCAAGACCACAAGGACGACTCATCCAGGAGGTCATAACAGAACCCAGAACAACATTTAAAGAACTTCATCAAACTTGAAGCAACCAAAATCACTTATCCAGCGAGAAAATTCTACTATAGTTACAAAAAACTATTAAATTAGTTGCTGCTATAATAGCAAATACTAATAAACAATAAGCCCTAGAAGTTCATATTATGTAATTCATAAGGCTAAAGCAGCGCTTAGTGGTGTGTTAAACTTAAAGAAACACCAAATGCTGATGCAACTCCCTATGAAGGGTAAGTCCAAAAAAATTGTTTTATTCCTAAAGAGTGTCCATTGGAGGTCTTGTCAGATGGATGATGTACACCTTTACCACACCACGTGATTCCGCTCCCCTCAAATTAAACACTCACCAGAACAATGTGTAATGAACACTTTTGGTTTGGAATGGATCTTTGGCGTGCAGAGAAACCACTTCATCAAAATCCTCATCAATACACCTATAAGGTTAATCCATCTCTCTCGATTGATCTGGTCATTCAAACAGGGGTTCCGCTGGCTGGCTTATTAGCTTTGTCACCTATGATTAGTTTCCTCAACAACATCATATGGAGGAGTTATTAAAGATGGGGTTATTAAAGATGTTAAGATTTACATTACCTTGTGGCTAGTGACTCATAGGTATTTTCTGCTTGTTTATGAATATTAGATAATAATATTGTGAGTTGCAGTGCCTATATACATTAAAAGCAGATATACCACTTCAACAACAATATTCACCTGGAAAGTATTTACAAATGTTAGAGAATTGGCCCTGGATGCTATAAATGACCTGAGCAGATGACAATTTACAGTGTTTATGTGCAAATTTAAAGCTGATCTCCAGCTTTTAGTGAAGTGTAAATAGTTTGTTTGGACCAAGTTGGTCCATTACCTTCACTACTAAACAGGGCTGGACTGGGACAAAAATTTGGCCCTGGAGTTCACCCAGACCGGCCCATTTTAATTTTGCAAACACGCACAAAAACAGTATATAAACTATACGCAATTGCGCAAAAAAAAAAAAAAAGTAAAAATATTCCACTATAAATATAAAATGCTTTTTTTTTCACGGTCCCCAGAGAGTCCCCCAGTTACATCAGGGTCCCAAGAGAGCCCCCCCCCCTTACATCAGGGTCCCCAGAGAGCCTCCCCCTTACATCAGGGTCCCCAGAGAGCCCTTCCTTACATCAGGGTCCCCAGAGAGCCCCCCCCTTACATCAGAGTCCCCAGAGAGCCCCCCTTACATCAGAGTCCCCAGAGAGCCTCAGCCTTGCATCAGGGTCCCCAGAGAGCCCCCCTTACATCAGAGTCCCCAGAGAGCCCCTCTTACATCAGAGTCCCCAGAGAGCCTCAGCCTTGCATCAGGGTCCCCACAGAGCCCCCCACTTACATCAGGGTCCACAGAGAGCCCCTCCCTTACATCGAGGTCCCCAGAGAGCCCCTCCCTTACATCAGGGTCCCCAGAGAGCCCCCCCTTACATCAGGGTCCCAGAGAGTTTCCCCCTTACATCAGGGTCCCCAGAGAGAGCCTTGCCCTTACATCAGGGTCCCCAGAGAGCCCCCCACTTACATCAGGGTCCACAGAGAGCCGCTCCCTTACATCAGGGTCCCCAGAGAGCCCCTCCCTTACATCAGGGTCCCCAGAGAGCCTCCCCCTTACATCAGGGTCCCCAGAGAGCCCCCCTTATATCAGAGGCCCCAGAGAGCCCCCCTTACATCGGGGTCCCCAGAGAGCCCCCCCTTACATCAGGGTCCCCAGAGAGCCTCCCCCTTACATCAGGGTCCCCAGAGAGAGCCCCCTTACATCACGGTCCCTAGAAAGCCCCCCTTACATCAAAGTCCCCAGAGAGCCCCCCTTATATCAGAGTCCCCAGAGAGCCTCAGCCTTGCATCAGGGTCCCCAGAGAGCCCCCCACTTACATCAGGGTCCCCAGAGAGCCCCCCACACATCAGGGTCCCCAGAGAGTCCCTCTCTTACATCAGGGTCCCCAGAGAGCCCCTCCCTTACATCAGGGTCCCGTTAGAGCCCCCCCTTAAATCAGGGTCTCAGAGAGCCCCCCTTACATTAGGGTCCCCGGAGAGCCCCCCTTACATCAGGGTCCCTAGAGAGCCCCCCTTACATCACCGTCCCTAGAATGCCTCCCCCTTACATCAGGGTCCCCAGAGAGCCCCCCCACTTACATCAGGGTACCCAGAGAGCCCCTCCTTACCTCAGAGTCCCCAGAGAGACGCTCCTTACATCACAGTCACTAGAGAGAGGGCGGGCAGTGAGAGATGATGTAATCTGTCTGCTGCCCGCAGCTGCACAGTGAGGGCGGAACAGCGGTGATGCAGGGTGGGCGGTGAGAGATGATGTCATCTCTCTGCTCTCTCGCCCGCCCGGCTCTCCCATGCTGCCCGCCACATGGCTACAGAGAGATCGTGTGGTTGGGGACCCCTTGCACCCGGGGCTATGGGCCCAAAATTCGGGGCTATAGCTCCAAAAGCCACCCCCTAGCGATGCCACTGGCTGTCACTGAAACCTGCCCACTGAGCCATCGGCCCCCCGGGAAACTCCCAGTAGTCCTGATGGCCAATAATAGCCTGCTACTAAATGTGCCTGCTATGTAAACTGTACGTAGCCCCAGCTACAACTCCTGGAACAAAATTGAGTCGGGCTGAGAGCTGCTTAGCCATTTATAGGGAGCTTTCTATGAATTAATACAAAGTTTCCTCTGATTGGCTGAAGCAGAAAGGTGGGCAAATGACATCACAATCTCCAACTGAGCTGCTATTCAATGGAAGCTTTGTATTCAATGATAGAATACAAGGTTCCCTGTGAATGGCTGAGCAGTGCACAGCCCAACTTGATTTTGTTTCGGGAGTGGGACGGGAATACAGAGCTGTTTACTGTATGTAGCTGAGGCTACATACAGTTTATACAGTGCACACAGTGGCCAAATCTAGTAGTGAAGGTAAAAGTTTGATTGAACCAGCCTAGTACAAACAATTTATTTAAACTTCACTAAACCATATCCAACCACCATTTAACCTCTAATGCCCCGTACGCACGGTCGGATTTTCCGATGGAAAATGTCCGATCGGAGCGTGTTGTCGGACATTCCGACCGTGTGTGGGCTCCATCAGACATTTTCCATCGGATTTTCCGACACACAAAGTTTGAGAGCAGGCTATAAAATTTTCCGACAACAAAATCCGATCGCGTCAATTCCGACCATGTGTGGCCAGTTCCGACGCACAAAGTGCCACGCATGCTCAGAAGAAATTCCGAGACGGAACAGCTCGGTCTGGTAAAATTAGCGTTTGCAATGGATACAGCACTTTCGTCACGGTGCAATGTAAAAAATGGTTTAATACAACACACTCTCTTCTTCTTTATAATGTGAGAAGAATGAAGTAGTTTTGCTGCTCATATTCACACAGACTTCTCTCAAACTTCTTTCTTTGTTATTTATCGGGATTCCCTCAATATATTTTGATTTGTTGCATCTGACAAAATTATTTTTGGGTTTTTTTTTCTTTTTTTTTTTTTTTTTTTTTAACCACTTCAGCCCCGGAAGGATTTACCCCCTTCCTGACCAGAGCACTTTTTACAAATTGGCACTGCGTCGCTTTAACTGCTAATTGCGCGGTCATGCAATGCTGTAACCAAACGAAATTTGCGTCCTTTTCTTCCCACAAATAGAGCTTTCTTTTGATGGTATTTGATCACCTCTGCCGTTTTTATTTTTTGCGCTATACACGGAAAAAGACCGAAAATTTTGAAAAAAAATGATATTTTCTACTTTTTGTTCTAAAAAAAATCCAATAAACTCAATTTTAGTCATACATTTAGGCCAAAATGTATTTGGCCACATGTCTTTGGTAAAAAAAATGTCAATAAGTGTATATTTATTGGTTTGCGCAAAAGTTATAGCGCCTACAATCTAGGGTACATTTTCTGGAATTTACACAGCCTTTAATTTATGACTGCCTATGTCGTTTCTTGAGGTGCTAAAATGGCAGGGCAGTACAAAACCCCCACAAATGACCCCATTTTGGAAAGTAGACACCCCAAGGAAATTGCTGAGAGGCATGTTGAGCCCATTGAATATTCATTTTTTTTGTCCCAAGTGATTGAATAATGACAAAAAAAAAAAAAAAATTACAAAAAGTTGTCACTAAATGATATATTGCTCACACAGGCCATGGGCATATGTGGAATTGCACCCCAAAATACATTTAGCTGCTTCTCCTGAGTATGGGGATACCACATGTGTGGGACTTTTTGGGAGCCTAGCCGCATACGGGGCCCCGAAAACCAATCACTGCCTTCAGGATTTCTAAGGGCGTACATTTTTGATTTTACTCCTCACTACCTATCACAGTTTTGAAGGCCATAAAATGCCCAGATGGCACAAACCCCCCCCAAATGACCCCATTTTGGAAAGTAGACACCCCAAGCTATTTGCTGAGAGGCATGTTGAGTCCATGGAATATTTTATATTTTGACACAAGTTGCGGGAATGTGACAATTTATTTTTTTTTTGCACAAAGTTGTCACTAAATGATATATTGCTCACACAGGTCATGGGCATATGTGGAATTGCACCCCAAAATACATTCTGCTGCTTCTCCTGAGTATGGGGATACCACATGTGTGGGACTTTTTAGGAGCCTAGCCGCGTACGGGACCCCGAAAACCAATCACCGCCTTCAGGATTTCTAAGGGTGTACATTTTTGATTTCACTCTTCACTGCCTATCACAGTTTCGGAGGTCATGGAATGCCCAGGTGGCACAAACCCCCCCCAAATGACCCCATTTTGGAAAGTAGACACCCCAAGCTATTTGCTGAGAGGCATGGTGAGTATTTTGCAGCTCTCATTTGTTTTTGAAAATGAAGAAAGACAAAAAAAAAAATTTTTTTTTTCTTTTTTTAATTTTCAAAACTTTGTGACAAAAAGTGAGGTCTGCAAAATACTCACTATACCGCTCAGCAAATAGCTTTGGGTGTCTACTTTCCAAAATGGGGTCATTTGGGGGGGGTTTGTGCCACCTGGGCATTCCATGGCCTCCGAGACTGTGATAGGCAGTGAAGAGTGAAATCAAAAATTTACGCCCTTAGAAAGCCTGAAGGCGGTGCTTGGTTTTCGGGGTCCCATACGCGGCTAGGCTCCCAAAAAGTCTCACACATGTGGTATCCCCGTACTCAGGAGAAGCAACAGAATGTATTTTGGGGTGTAATTTCACATATTCCCATGGCATGTTTGAGCAATATATCATTTAGTGACAACTTTGTGCAAAAAAAAAAAAAAAAAAAAAAATTTGTCTCTTTCCCGCAACTTGTGTCACAATATAAAATATTCCATGGACTCGACATGCCTCTCAGCAAATAGCTTGGGGTGTCTACTTTCCAAAATGGGGTCATTTGGGGGGGGTGTGAACTGTCCTGGCATTTTATGCACAACATTTAGAAGCTTATGTCACACATCACCCACTCTTCTAACCACTTGAAGACAAAGCCCTTTCTGACACTTTTTGATTACATGAAAAAATTATTTTTTTTTGCAAGAAAATTACTTTGAACCCCCACACATTATATATTTTTTTAAAGCAAATGCCCTACAGATTAAAATGGTGGGTGTTTAATTTTTTTTTTCACACAGTATTTGCGCAGCGATTTTTCAAACGCATTTTTTGGGGAAAAAACACACTTTTTTACATTTTAATGCACTAAAACACACTATATTGCCCAAATGTTTGATGAAATAAAAAAGATGATCTTAGGCCGAGTACATGGATACCAAACATGACATGCTTTACAATTGCGCACAAACGTGCAGTGGCAACAAAATAAATACATTTTTAAAAGCCTTTAAAAGCCTTTACAGGTTACCACTTTAGATTTACAGAGGAGGTCTACTGCTAAAATTACTGCCCTCGATCTGACCGTCGCGGTGATACCTCACATGCATGGTGCAATTGCTGTTTACATTTGACGCCAGACCGAAGCTTGCGTTCGCCTTAGCGCGAGAGCAGGGGGGACAGGGGTGCTTTTTTTTTTTTTTTTTTTTTTTTCTTTATTATTTTTTTGCTTTTTTATCTTATTTTAAAACTGTTCCTTTCATTTTTTTTTTTTTTTAATCATTTTTACTGTTATCTCAGGGAATGTAAATATCCCCTATGATAGCAATAGGTAGTGACAGGTACTCTTTTTTGAAAAAATTGGGGTCTATTAGACCCTAGATTTCTCCTCTGCCCTCAAAGCATCTGACCACACCAAGATCGGTGTGATAAAATGCTTCCCCAATTTCCCAATGGCGCTATTTACATCCGGTGAAATCTAAGTCATAAAATGCTCATAGCTTCCGGTTTCTTAGGCCATAGAGATGTTTGGAGCCACTCTCGTCTCTGATCAGCTCTATGGTCAGCTGGCTGAATCACCGGCTGCATTCTCAGGTTCCCTGTTGAGACAGGAGAGCCAGAGAAAAACACGGAAGACGATGGGGGGGGGCATTCTCTCTGCTTGTAAAAGCAGTCTAGAGGCTAATTAGCCGCTAGGATTGCTTTTACATGAAAGCCGACCGCTGGCTGAAAAGAATGATACCAAGATGATACCTAAACCTGCAAGCATCATTCTGGTATAACCACTCAAAGTCGTGAATGCTGTACCTGAAGACAAAAATATGGCTAACAATAAAGCACAGTAAACGGTAAAGTATAAAAAACTGCATACCTGAAAAGCAAACATGATAAAACATAATAACAATAAAACATTGCAGAATAGAATACAGTAAAAAAGAGCAGAACAATAGAGAGAATAGAGAGAGAGAGAATAGAGAGAGAACAATAAAACGACAACTATTATTTTTTATTTTATATTTTTGTTTGTGTTTTTTTTTACACTTTTTTTGTAACTGTACCTTTTGTAACTGTAACCGGTTCCAGGTTCGGGTCTCTCAAAATGCGATGGCATCTTGGGAGACCCTGTGAAAGTGTGTCCTAGTCTGTGCAATGCTGTACCCTACGCTAATACTCAGCTAGTGAATGGTAGCGTTCAAAACATTCACCAATGCAAAGACCAGGATTGTCAGGACAGGAGGGACAATAATAGCGGGTGTCACGCCTATATCCGCGCTTGCTGCAGACACGACATCTTTTTTGGGGGGTTCGCTGGGTAGGGGTACTCGGGAGGACATAAAAATGCCTCTCATGCAGCCGACTGCATTTGGTTGGGGATGTGAATGGGGGAAGTACGGGCGCTGCAGAAGTGGTGGGTTCCCAATTAGGATTGGCGAATGCAGCAGGAAGGGCATTATGGGCACGACGGGCCTGTGTTTGTCTTCTTGGTGGCAGCGGGACACTACTTGTGCTTGCCACCTCACCAGCTTGAACTGCACTTATGGGACTCGCCACGTCACCAAGTGTTACTGCAGTGCTGCTTTGACTATGACCGGGGTGTACTAGGCCGCTGGCGCTTGCCAGTTCACCAAAACGCTACCAAAAAAACTGTTAACGATCGCAGGGATCAGGCCTGACTCTGCGAACGCTGCAGTTATGCGTTTAGTGTTTTGTAAGTGACAGTGATCGATCGATACTGCACTTGGGTGGGCTGGGCTGGGCCGGGCGGAGGGGCAAAACGCAGGTGCTAGCAGGTATCTGGGCTGATCCCACTAACACTGCGTTTTTGGGAACCCTAAACTGCTGGGGATGCCAGTATAGATCTGATCGGATCAGATATTGATCAGTTCAGATACTATACCACTAAGGGAGGTGTACGGTGCGTGCGTGGGTGTTAGCGCTACTGGCACTAACCTGACGCTGCCTGGGGCTGGTGCTTGCCAGTTCACCAAAACGCTACCAAAAAAACTGTTAGCGATCGCAGGGATCAGGCCTGACTCTGCGAACGCTGCAGTTATGCGTTTAGTGTTTTGTAAGTGACAGTGATCGATCGATACTGCACTTGGGTGGGCTGGGCTGGGCCAGGCGGAGGGGCAAAACGCAGGTGCTAGCAGGTATCTGGGCTGATCCCGCTAACACTGCGTTTTTGGGAATCCTAAACTGCTGGGGACGCTAGTATAGATCTGATCGGATCAGATATTGATGCGTTCAGATACTATACCACTAAGGGAGGTGTACGGTGCGTGGGTGTTAGCGCTACTGGCACTAACCTGACGCTGCCTGGGGCTGGTGCTTGCCATTTCACCAAAACGCTACCAAAAAAACTGTTAGCGATCGCAGGGATCAGGCCTGACTCTGCGAACGCTGCAGTTATGCGTTTAGTGTTTTGTAAGTGACCGTGATCGATCGATACTGCACTTGGGTGGGCTGGGCTGGGCCAGGCGGAGGGGCAAAACGCAGGTGCTAGCAGGTATCTGGGCTGATCCCGCTAACACTGTGTTTTTGGGAACCCTAAACTGCTGGGGACGCTAGTATAGATCTGATCGGATCAGATATTGATCCGTACAGATACTATACCACTAAGGGAGGCGTATGCTGCGTGCGTGGGTGTTAGCGGTACTGGCGCTAATCTGACGCTGCCTGGGGCGACGCATATCACCGCCGGGCGATCAGGGGGCTAAATCTTTATTCGGTAATAAACGGCGGGTGCCCTGACACTATAAAAAATAAACAAACTAACCAGCGTCACCCGTAACGGTTATACAGTGATCAGTGGTGAAAGGGTTAACTAGGGGGCAATCAAGGGGTTAAAACATTTATTAGGTAGTATATGGGGGTCCCTGTCGCTATAAAACGCTGACGGCGAACCTAAATATTTACCTCACTAACTAGCATCACTAATACAGCGATCAGAAAAATGATCGCTTAGCGACACTGGTGACGGGGGGTGATCAAGGGGTTAAAACTTTATTAGGGGGGGTTAGGGGGGTACCCTAGACCTACAGGGGGCCTAACACTCACTGCCCTGACACTGTAACTGTCACAAACTGACACCAATACAGTAATCAGAAAAAAAAAAAAAAAAACCTGCTGGTGTCAGTTTGTGACAGGGGGGGGGGGTGATTGGGGGGGGATCGGGGGGCGATCGGGGGGGGGATCGGGGTGTAATGTGTGCCTGGCATGTTCTACTGTGTGTGTGTGTGTTGTGCACTCACATTACAGTCTTCTCTCCTCGGCCCGGAACGGAAAATACCGAGCCGAGGAGAGATGACATCATTTCCTCTGCCTCTGTGTACAATACAGAGGCAGGGAAATGATCCCATTGGCTGGGAGCGATCGCGAGGGGGGGGCCACGAATGGATGGCCTCCCCCTCACCTCCGATCGCCGGGGGACATTTGCCGACCGCCGCAGGCACCGGGGGGGGGTCCGTTCGGACCCCCCACCCGCGGGCAGGCAAGGACGTACATGTAAGTCCTTTTGCCTGCCCGTGCCATTCTGCCGACGTATATAGTCGTGCGGCGGTCGGCAAGTGGTTAAAAGGCTGTTTTTTTTTTTTTTTGGGTTTGTATTTTTTTCATGGCTGATCTTTGTTGTATTTTTTGGTTAATTTTACTCCCTAATATTTTTGTGTGTGTTTTGTGTGTCAAGTTACCACAACACCATTGATATCTTATATTATTTAATCTCAAGAAGGTTGCTTGGTGTTGGTGTCCCTTGTTAATTTCACATAGTATTTTTGAAATGTACCTGCCTCCTCACAAACCAACTGTCCTTTTTTAAGGAAACACACATAGGCAAGTATAATTGAAACAAAAAATCCTTTATTAAGGGCTCAGAACCAAACAAAGAGGGAGGCAACACTGGAGAAACAGCAGAAATTGGCGAAGCCTTGGACCCCCAGGGCACACATCAATTATTTAACATCAAAATTGGTGGCCTGAGGAGTCCTTATCTAAGGGAGTGCAGTCTGTTCCAGAAGTCCCAGAGATCATGAAAGCAGCAGATGACATTTGTGTCCCCAGGCTGTGGTACTACAAGAGGCTGCATCTTTTGCCAGACCAGACTGGACCCAGGGTCATCACTTTCTGGTCTTCTTTCCACGCTTCCTTCCCGGCTGTGGCTCTGGTGTTGGAGATGTGGCAGGAGGAGGAGTAGGACCTGGAGGAGGAGGAGGAGGATTAGTAGGACCTGGTGGAGGAGAAGAACTATGTGTGAGGTCACAAATGTGGGTAGCACATGTTATTTGGCCCCTCAACCCCTTATTGAGAGCTTCCAAAATTGAGGACTCACACAGGAGTCGTTGGCCCTCCTCCATCTGCAGCATTTTGCAGGCAGTTATGCAAGCAAAGTCCTCTTCCACAGTGTGGGGGGTTCTCAGGGCCTCTGTAGCCTTCCAAAAGAGGCCTATGGCAGCCTCCTCCAGGTTACTCATCTTCCTGCCACTTTGTCTTTGAAGGTGTAGGGGAGGGACCTGGGTATCAGGCAGCCTGCTTGGCCCGGCCACCTCCTGGCTGAGACTTCCCTGTGTATGAAAAAGGGACATGGTTTTAGTTTTTGCATCATCAATCACAATCATAAATTAGTACTCCAAACTAACATCTAGTTAACATCATTGATTGGGCAAGCAGAAATATTTAGAGGAATGCTATACCTGGCTCAAGCTGGGCTCCTCCACATGTTGCTGCCTGGAAGGCCCAGGTTGGGCGTCAGAAGCCTCAGCTGGGGGGGGGGGAAGGAAGCCTGGAAGGAAGACTGAAGAGTGATGACCTGGGTTCAGTCTGACCTGCCAGGAAATGCAGCCTGTCATAGTACCACAGCCTGGGGACATAAATGTCATCTGCAGCTCCGGATCTCTGGGAATCCTGGACCTTCTTGTGCTCCCTTAGATAAGTGCTCCTCAGGCCACCAATTAGGATCTTCAAATAGGTGATGTCTGCCGTGGGGATCACCGTCTTCACAAATTCCAGCAATTGATCCAGTGCTGCCTTCCTCTTTGTTTGGTTCTTATATTCAGGGTGGTTTATCTCCCATAGACAAGGCAGCTCCCTGAACATATCAATGAAGATTGCCATAAAGTCTTGCAATGCAAGACACAACACAAGACAAACCCTAATGTCAGGCAAAACTCTCCTAATCTTGTTACAATATAGGCCTCAATCTAGAAGCAGTATAGGCCCAAGTTTAGATCTTACCTTCGTTATCACGATCGGCGCCTCCGAAACTCCTTCCTCCGCTCACAGATCGTACATACTACGCACGCGTGTTACGCTTTATACACACTGCGCATGCCTGTAACTCCGCCCGCCCCTGATGTTCTTTCTAGTCTATTCCCCGCCCCTTTTCGTTCGGCGCAGTGGGGGAAGAGCACATGGTGGTGTAAGAGAACTGTCAGGATGCGCCCGGCACGCACACGTGCGCATGCGCGCATTCACGGGCATTGGCAGATTTCCTTGCGCAGGAACACACATCTGACCACAATTGGCACCTGACAGCCTATTTAAGGGTTGCTCTGATTTCTGACAGGTGCTACTTGATCTTCAGCTGTGTCCTGAGATTCTGAAACCCTGTTTGTTTGACTTGACTTCCTGTTGCTGAAACCCTGGCCTTCCTGACCCTGTTTCTGGACTCTGATTACTGGTTCATGATCCTGGCTTCCTGTTTGACCTTGCTCCTGTTTATACCTTGGTACCTCGCTGCCCGCCCGTTACTGAACCCGGCTTACCTGATGACCTCGCTCCTGTCTCCTGTTTGGCTCCACGCTGTTTCCGAGTACCTGTGCTGGCCGTCCATCCTCTCAGCTGTGCTGGTTCCAGCTCTTCACCAGAAACCCTGCCTGCACTTCCCAGTCTGCAACACTTCTGGCAAATTCTGCACGCAGCATTCACAGGCACTCGTGTTCCTCCTGATCCTTGCCACAATCTGTTCCATCTCCAGTGGGGCTTGGATTGGAGATACAAGAGAGGCTGACCTCATCATTTCAGACTCCTACCAGGTACGTGACAGTATCAAGCAGCCTCAAATGGAGTCTGAAAGGGAGGCCTCTCCACCAGAGGACATTTACAGATCTATTTCTGTGCTATCCAATATTGTGCAGAAGTTACAAGAAAATCTGAGTCGCATGGAAGAGCGATTTCCCCACGATGAGAATGTCGCATTGGCCTGTGCTCCGCTTTTGGTCTCTGATTCATATACCCAAACAGAGCCCGGCTTGTTCCATGAGGTTGCTTCCGCTCCTGAACCCAGGGTGCCTATGCCTGAGCGATTCTCCGGAAATCGCAAGAAGTTTCGCACATTCCGGAATTCCTGCGAACTATATTTCTCCCTGTTACCCCGGACCTTCACGTCTGAAAACATCAAGGTGGGGTTTATCATTACATTACTATTGGACGAACCACTTTCCTGGGCTCATCATCTCCGGGAACAACATGACCTTGTCCTGACAACTACGGATTCTTACTTCTCAGCCATGGCTCAGCTTTATGCAGACCCCTTCTACCAGCAGACTGCCGAATTCATGCTTGGCAAATTACAGCAAGGTCCAAGGCCTGCTGAGGAATATGTAACTGACTTCCGTGTATGGAGTGCAGATACCCAATGGAATCATTCCACACTTCGCCACCAGTTTCGACTAGGACTGTCTGACACCTTAAAGGATGAGCTTGACAGAGTGGGAGTTCCAGCATCCCTGGAAGACCTGATCAATCTAACCATTCAGATCGATCGGCGATTACGTGAAAGGCAATCCGAAAGGTCCAAAGGAATCCTTTCTGTGGCTTCAAGGTCTGACATTCTCGCATCCTCATCCGTTGCATCCCCCAGAAGGAGGGAACTGCATAAGACTCCTCATAGAAGTTTTCAAAGACCACCCCTTTCTCCTGATGAACGCCTTCATCGATTACAGGACAATCTGGGTCTCTATTGCGGGGAGGCGGGTCACTTTATACAGATTTGCCCGGCAAAGACCCGCAGGTCTTTCTCCCATTAGCCTCACATGATGCATCTCTCAGGGAGGTACCAGTCTCATGTCTCTCTTTCCATTGTGCTCCAGTTTTCTGAAAAGACTGTTCCTGTACTTGCAATCATAGACTCTGGGGCCTGTAGTTGTTTTATGGACTCTGCATTTGCTTCTCTCCACCAGCTGCCTGTATGTGCCAAGAAGCAGGAATTCCATGTTCATCTGGCTGACGGTTCTGGCATTAAATCAGGCCCAGTTACCCAAGAGACTTTACCTATTTCCTGCCGTACTTCTTCCGGCCACCATGAATTCCTCCGTTTGGATATCATAGCTTCTCCCATGTTCCCGGTCATCCTTGGCATTCCATGGTTGAAGGCACATAATCCTCACATTAACTGGCTTAGCGGAGACATCACCTTCTCCTCTGACTACTGCCAAATTCACTGACTACCTGAAAAGACTTTCAATACCACACCCCTCCTGGGTATTCTCCCTGACCATGAAACCTCTAATCTGGTCCCTGCTGCCTACCACGAATATCTGGATGTATTTAACAAGAAAGGAGCGGACACTCTTCCTCCCCATAGAACATATGATTGTCCTATTGAACTTTTACCAGGGGCCGAGATCCCATTTGGGCAAATTTATCCTCTCTCTGAGCCTGAACTAGAAGCCCTGCTGATTTATATAGATGAAAGTCTTGAAAAACAGTTCATCCGGCCCTCCACTTCACCAGCAGGGGCCGGTATTTTCTTCGTGGAAAAGAAAGACCATACCCTTAGGCCCTGTGTGGACTATCGTGACCTTAACAGGGTCACTGTTAAAAACCGGTACTCTCTGCCTCTGATCCCTGAACTTTTTCAAAGGCTGCGTGGGGCACGAGTGTTCTCCAAATTGGCTGAGAGGTGCTTATAATCTTGTCAGAATCAGGGAGGGAGATGAATGGAAGACGGCCTTCCGAACACGCTTCGGGCATTTTGAATATCAAGTCATGCCATTCGGACTCTGCAACGCCCCTGCCACATTCCAACATCTGGTTAATGACGTTTTTCGAGACTTCCTTGATTTATTCGTCATTGTGTATCTGGATGACATCCTTATATTCTCTGAAACTCTAGAATCTCATAGGACTCATGTAAAGAAAGTACTGGGTCGGCTGAGGGAACACCGCCTTTACGCAAAGGCTGAGAAATGTGACTTTGAAAAACCAACCATACATTTCCTGGGACTTGTCATCTCTGCTGACGGCATCTCCATGGACCCACAGAAAGTCACTTCTGTCCTGGAATGGCCTGCCCCTGTCGACAGGAAAGCTGTTCAGAGATTTGTGGGATTCGCCAACTTTTACAGAAAATTTATCAAGAACTTTTCTGGCATCATCACTCAGTTAACAAAGCAGCATGTTCCTTTCCGATGGACCCCTGAAACTCAAACAGCTTTTGAACAGTTAAAAACTTTATTCACGTCAGCTCCTATCTTGAAACATCCTGATCCATCCTTAGCCTACGTTTTGGAGGTGGATGCCTCTGAGAGTGCACTGGGCGCTATTTTGTCTCAATGCCAAGGTCCCAAATCTTTGCTCCATCCTGTGGCCTTTTTCTCTAAGAAATTAAAGCCTTCTGAAAGGAACTATGATGTTGGAGACCGAGAATTGCTGGCTATCAAGGCTGCGCTTGAAGAATGGCGCTACCTCCTGGAAGGAGCAGCTCACCCCATCCTCATCTTCACGGACCATAAAAATCTCGAATACTTGAGGACGGCTAGACAACTAAGACCCCGGCAGGCAAGGTGGGCACTTTTCTTCTCTCATTTTATGTTCCATATAACTTATCGTCCTGGCTCAAAGAATGGTAAACTGGATGCCTTGTTCCGCATGTTCAGCGACCCAGTGGTATCCTCAGAACCTGATACTATTCTACCAGCCAAAAATTTTTTGCTTCTTCAGGCGGATTTGATGTCTCAGATAAAAGCAGATGTGATAAACCAACCACCTTCCAAAGATCTGGCTCTTCAATTGAGGGATGGTCTGTACTTTCATAAGGAGCAAATCTTTATCCCTGAGCAATTCAGAGTTGCTGTCCTGAGGCGATGTCATGACCACCCATTAGCGGGCCACTTTGGAAGTCGCAAAACGGCCGATCTGATCTCTCGTACATTCTGGTGGCCAGACTTGATGCAAGACTGCAAAAGATATGTTAACTCTTGTGTGACATGCCTTCGGAATAAGACGGACAGAGCCAAAACTTGGGGCCTACTTGAGCCACTCCCTGTACCTGAGCAACCATGGAGCATGATCTCCATGGATTTCATCGTGGAACTCCCCCCATCCGAAAACTTCACCACCGTGTTTGTTGTGGTGGATCGCCTGACCAAGATGGCCCATTTTGTACCCTTACAAGGAACTCCTTCGGCCACAGAGACCGCCTCAGCTTTCATCAAGGAGATTGTAAGATTACATGGTGTCCCTGATAGCATCACCTCTGATCATGGGGTGCAGTTTACGTCTAGATTTTGGAGGGCATTATGCCAAGCACTGAACATTGAACTCCGCCTCTCCACAACCTACCATCCACAAACTAATGGACAAACTGAAAGAACCAATCAAACCCTCGAGCAGTACTTACAGTGTTTTTCCTCTTTTGCACAAGATGACTGGCTATCACTTCTCCCACTGGCAGAATTTTCATACAATAATTCCATCCACTCTGCAACCAAGCAATCACCCTTTTTTTCCAATTATGGGTACCACCCCTCTTTCTTACCTGAGCTGGCCATTGAATCATCTGTACCTGCTGTACAAAACAGATTAAACTTCCTCAGTACTAATAACCAATTACTGCAAGATACAATCTCCAAGACTCAAGCAAGCAATAAAAAGTTCTTCGACAAGAAGAAGAGAGGTAATCTGAACCTTAAACCTGGAGACAAGGTCTGGCTTTCCACAACAAACTTGAAACTGAGCTGTCCTTCAAGAAAACTTGGCCCAAAATTTTTGGGACCCTTCCCAGTCAAGAGGAAAATTAATGCAGTAGCATTCGAGTTGGTGTTACCCAAGAATCTAAAGATCCACCCTGTATTCCATGTCTCTTTGTTGAAACCAGCTGTACCAAATCCATTTCCAGATCGGGTTTCTGAAATTCCTCCTCCGCTGCTCATCGAAGGGAATGAGGAATTTGAGGTGGAAGCCGTGTTGGACTGTAGAAGAAGGCATAACCAAACACAGTTCCTCATTAAATGGAAAGGCTATGGGTCGGAAGAAAATTCCTGGGAACCAGCTTCAGATGTGCATGCTCCCAAACTAGTGCAAGCCTTTTTTCAACGCCACCCAGAGAAAAGACACTTGAAGGGCATCCGGAGGCTGCCCTTAAGGGGGGGGGGGCAATGTAAGAGAACTGTCAGGATGCGCCCGGCACGCACATGTGCACATGCGCGCATTCACGGGCATCGGCAGATTTCCTGACCACACATCTGACCACAATTGGCACCTGACAGTCTATTTAAGGGTTGCTCTGATTTCTGACAGTTGCTGCTTGATCTTCAGCTGTGTCCTGAGATTGTGAAACCCTGTTTGTTTGACTTGACTTCCTGTTGCTGAAACCCTGGCCTTCCTGACCCTGTTTCTGGACTCTGATTACTCTGATTACTGGTTCATGATCCTGGCTTCCTGTTTGACCTTGCTCCTGTTTATACCTTGGTACCTCGCTGCCCGCCCGTTCCTGAACCCGGCTTACCTGATGACCTCGCTCCTGTCTCCTGTTTGGCTCCACGCTGTTTCCGAGTACCTGTGCTGGCCGTCCATCCTCTCAGCTGTGCTGGTTCCAGCTCTTCACCAGAAACCCTGCCTGCACTTCCCAGTCTGCAACACTTCCGGCAAGTTCTGCACGCAGCATTCACAGGCACTCGTGTTCCTCCTGATCCTTGCCACCATCTGTTCCATCTCCAGTGGGGCTTGGATTGGAGATACAAGAGAGGCTGACCTCGTCATTTCAGACTCCTACCAGGTACATGACAGGCGGAGACACAGCAGGTGCATGCTAATTATAGCAACGAGGAGGAGGGGGAAGAAAGCCCGGAGCCAAAAACGTCTGGATCCAGAAGGAGAAGATTTAAGGCATCAAATATGTCCTTTGGGGAGATGTTGGAGATGGTCGACATCCTAAAGAGGGCCGACTATGATGGAAAGTATGGACCTTACCCCAACCCCAATGTCTGAAAGACCAAGATAATGGCGAAAGTGGTCAAAAGTCTGCACCGGAATTTCGGGGTACGTCGATCGAAAGATCAGCTCAGGAAGCGGTGGGCGGACCTGAAATTAAGAGAGCATGAGCAGTACCGAAAGATCCGGAGAGTGCTGCAAAAAAGTAAGTAGTTGTCCTGTGTTCCTATTCTTTTTGTGTTTATTACGTTCGTGCTGCCCCATGTGCTTTTCTTAACTGTTGTACAGTTTAAAGTGGCAACTTTCATGTTCATGGGCACATTATTCGTTCGTATCCAACATTTTTCTTTCGGTCTATAAAACACCATTGTTTTGGCCAT
Source organism: Aquarana catesbeiana (assembly GCF_042186555.1). Classification (NCBI taxonomy): domain Eukaryota; kingdom Metazoa; phylum Chordata; class Amphibia; order Anura; family Ranidae; genus Aquarana; species Aquarana catesbeiana. The sequence goes on along the minus strand of NC_133325.1, from coordinate 570,675,810 downwards.
ATGCATTTGCCCACATTTTTTAGGGCCTACTTGTATGAAAATAATTTGGTTGTGTAGATGGGTTTGTTACTAGAATGAAATGCAAACTCGATTCTGTGTAAGGAGAGGACACTCAGCAGCAGTTTTCACATCTGGATACTGGAGCACTAGTGTGGGACACAAGAACACCCTTTTTATTAGGGGGCCCACACAGGTGCTCCAGTGTATACTATAGGGGTGTCTCCATCTGTGAAGCTTGCACAAAACAGGTAAAGTATTGAAGCTTGACAAAGGACACTCAAAATTCTACATCTTGGAACTCTTCCAAAACAGACAATTGTATCCCACTTCCAAGCAATGTTTCATATTTATAGTTCTGCCATCAAATATCTGTGTGCTAAGTATACCATTTTTTTTTTACATAGGGGAGAAAAGACTCGGATGACACCCCTCATCCGAGGAGGCCACAGACCCCCCACCTCTGGAAGAAGGGGAAATCCCCCAAAGACAAGAAGAGCAGGAGGAGGAAGACGTGGTGGAACTAGTTACCACAACAGGTGAGTGTCTGCGACCACAGGCTCAGGTAAGAGATGGATGCCAGCATATTTATAATAATGTTTTTTTTTTGGTTTCTATCTTTTTAGGTGATCGTGATGTTGTGGATCCAGGGTATTTCACCTCGGAAAGTGCACAGATCCTGATTGGGGAGATCATGGGGTGTAATGTTGTATTGGAAAATATCAAGAAAAACATCAATGATGTTATTCAAAAAAATAATAACATCATTGATGTTTTGGGGAGAGTTTAAAACCCCTCCAAATCCCTTTCTTTTATGGTGTGCTACAATTTTTAAATTGTAGAAAAGCCAAGTTTTGAAGAGGCACACAGTGTGTCAACATGTGCTATCTGCCATCACGGGAGATCAATGGACGCGTTTTGGGGGTGCAACCCCTTTCTCAATAATAAAGTAGCTGAGAGGAAGGGGTTCCTCCCCCAAAACACGTCCCTTGATCCCCCGTGATGGCAGCTAGCACATGTTGACTTTCGTAAATTGGTGTGCATCTTCAAAATTTGGCTTTTCCTGGGGTGACTTCACCCCATCTGAACGCAATATCAAACACAGTTCCTAAATACTCATGTCTGATATTGCCTTCAAGTTCTACCAAATGTGAACTTTGTAAGTTCAAGATTTGTGTCTTTCTTGTTGGTTTGAAACATGCCTGTTTTATCTTAAATGGACATTTCTACTTTTTCTAATGTCACCCCAAAAATTGTTATACAACAAACATGTTGGTTTGTTTTAAAAACCTTTTCTAAATGCACATGTGATTGTGCAGGTATTAAAACGATTGTTAATCAAGATTGTGTGGATAATTGTCTCAACGCTCCAACACTTTTGTGGTGCTCTAATTGCTGCTTTCTGTGACAATGGGGGTTATTTCCTAAGGGCAAATCTACTTTGCACTACAAGTGCAGTTTCAAGTGCACTTGTAGTGCAAAGTGTCTTTGCCTTTAGTAAATAACACCCAACAGTGCTTTGTAAGGTTACACAATCACGCCATTTTCAGGACTCCACACATTTCTGTCAGGGTCAGCCAAAACAAACACAAGCAGTAAATGTCACCAAAGATTTGCTTAATGTTTTTTTTTTTATTTGATAAAGGTTTCACACATTGTCTGGCATATTGATAGCCCCCCTACCCGCAAAGAATTCCAGGTATCTTAGCCAGACATCACGGGCACTCAGGGAGGGCAAGCCAGGACAACCACTTTCAAGCGCCGTCAGGGTTGGTTCATTTTGAATTCCGGCTTCAGGCCCAACTGAGCCAGAATGTTGCTGTAAAAAGTTGTGTAGAACACAGCACGCCAGGATAATGTGATTCAGTTTATACTCCGCCACATGTATGGGTGTAAGAAATAGGCGGAACCGGCTGACCATGATTCCAAACATGTTTTCCACCACTCTTCTGGCTCTGGCCAGCCGGTAATTAAAAACCCTCTGGTCCGGGGTGAGGGTCCTCATCGGGAATGGCCGCATAAGATGGTCCCCCAGCGCAAAGGCTTCATCCACAATGAAGACGAATGGGAGTCCTTCCACATTGTCTTCTGGAGGTGGCAAGTCCAAGCTGCCATTCTGGGGAAGGGAGGGTTCCAAATGATTTGGGGACCTCCCAAAAAAAGCCTCTGGCACTCTGCCTGAATTTAAAGCACAAATCACATTTTAGGGGGTCTTTGGGGTAAAGCACTACTATGGAGCTGATAAAATACATTGTTAAGTGACTACATGAGGTGAATATAGGGCCAGGAGACCATGCTGGGGAGGTAAGTGAAGGCAAATAAGTATGAAGGACCAAAAAAAAATACATAAAAATCCAGCATGCATGAGAACAAAGGGGACATTCACAGCATATTACAATCATGGTAATTAGGGAATGAGGAAAGAAATACAATATATTAGCAAACATTATATACAATAAAATGTGATATTAAAGGATAAAAATCTTACCTTAATATACTCCTTCTGCAGGACCTGAATGATGGCAGAACAGGTCTCTGGGATAATGATCCCCAGAGCCTGGGGGGAGATGCCTGTCGAGAACTTCAAGTCCTGCAGGCTTCTCCCCGTCGCCAAGTACCGCAGGGTGGTGACTAGCCTCTGCTCCGGAGTGATGGCTTGCCTCATGCAGGTATCCTGCCTGCTAATATAGGGGGTCAGCAAAGCCAACAAACCGTGAAATACGGGGTCCGTCATGCGGAGAAAGTTCCTGAAATCATCAGGATTATTCTCACGGATCTCACAGAGCAAAGGCATATGACAGAACTGGTCACGCTGAAGCAACCAATTCTTGGTCCATGAACTCCTCCCCACCCTGTTCATGGACTGGACTTGTGTCAAGGTCAGGACCCCAACACCAAGCCCCCGCACAGCACGAACTCTATGAGGAGTATGTATACGCAACATGGCTAGAAAACGGTCGGCTGCTCAGAACGAAGTAACAGAACGCACTGAAGAACAGCAAGGCCTGTGAAGAGCGACCTGAAAAACAGTAACGAACGAACAAGAACACAATGACAAGTCATGCGTAGCTTGTTTGCACGCACAGAAGACCAGATACAAACCCACAAGCACAAACTGAACAGCAGAAAACGATCTGAAAACCACGAGTCTGAAAAAGTGCGAATCATCTCTCACCAAACTTTTACTAACACGAGATTAGCAAAAGGAGCCCAAAGGGTGCCGCGCTTGGTTCTGAACTGCCCTTTTCTAGTCTCGTCGTACGTGGGTTACGTCACCGCGTTCTTGGCGATGGGAAATTCCGACAACTTTGTGCGACCGTGTGTATGCAAAACAAGTTTGAGCTAACATCCGTCGGAAAAAATCCTAGGATTTTGTTGTCGGAATGTCCGATCAATGTCCGACCGTGCGTACGGGGCATTACAGTGCTAGTTTGAATTTTTAGATCCTTTTAACAGTTCCCTAGGAGCCCCAAATCTAGTGGACATCTAATGAAATAGCGACTTGCTCAAATCCCGCTTTGCGCCTCTGCTTCTTGCACCTCCTTGTTAGTAGTTTCACTAACCAATACTGGGAGGAGGTGTGGTAAGCATGATTTGAGGAGCTGAGGTTGCTTTCTACACCAGTGTTTCTCAACTTTTTTTTAAGTCAACGCACCCTTTAAAATTCTGCACATTCTCGAGGCACACCATTGTAAAATGTAAAAAACACAACTAATAGTTTTACATGATGCAGGACATCCAACGTTAGAGGTGATTTATTCTTTTAAAGCAAATACACTTTGCACACTGCTACTGACTAGTATTCCAATGTTTCTGGGCTGGTTCACACCATGGCCTCACAGGAATGCACTGTGCATTTCTGTGCTATTCACATGCAGTTCTGTGTGGTGAGATTTCAGCCCATTCATTTTGCATGTACTACTATTAAAAATGCACTGCAACCGGATCGCAAGGGAACTTTTGTACCATGCGATCCGGTGCGGGCAAACGCACTACATTTGCAATCTGCGTTTATTTACTATTGACACCCACTGCAGATCGAATCTGTAGTGCGTTTTGAATACGATGTGGGAAACGTGCATGGAATGTGGGTCTCCCACACCGCGTTTTGGTGTAAACAGGCCCTCACTGTGGCAGGCACAGCACAGAGAACAGAACTGCATGCTCCGATCACACAGCCATCTCTGCTCCTACATTCATCTCATAGGAGGGTGTTAACCCTGTGCAGTCTCTGCTTGTGCAGTGTATCACTGCACAGGCAGAGAAAGGAGCTTGAGCTGTTTGCTGACAGATCACATCTCTTACAACAGGGTCGCCCCTGGTGGAAATCTGACTGTACATATCATCACAACTACTTTTGTGCATCTAGGTGGATTATACCTTGGGTTTTTTTTAGGACAAATTGGGCGTTTTTACTTGGTGTTAAATAGTCCTGATTTTTTTTTCTATTATCAACGGAAAACTGGCCCAAAATAATTAAAAAAATGTTTTTTTTAATTTAACTGACACTGACTGACACTAACCGACACTGATGCTAATTAAAAAAACAAAAAAAAATCCTGTCCAAAAAATAATGACCCTGACACTGACCTAGATCAAACCTTGCGCTAGGTATTTTTTTTAAGTTTTTAAATTTTATTTTCTTAATTATTAATTTTTTTTTTTTTTCTACACACACATTTTTTTCTATCTCTGCAAGGATAGATAAAAATACAATTAGACCTGCACAATTCTGGATAACAATGTTAATTATCGGTGAGTGTCTCTGAAAAGTGACGCATCCAAATAGCTAAACAGAAAGAAGAAATAACCCCTGACTAGACTTTTAAGGCACTAAAATTTAACTATACTGTATGTAGAAAAGTTTAAATTTTAATAATAGCATACATACATCATAAGACACAGAATAAAAAATATAGGCAGAAGGTTAACAATACTGCATGTAAGTGTTAGGTACCTGGTAGTAGAGCCTGACTTGTAGGAGAAGGCCTCTCATACAGCGCTGGTTCAGGAGTCACTGGAATGGGAACAGTGGTCTCCTGAGCGCAGAGGGGTAGGAGTGCCTGTGGAGTGGAGTCTCTGATGCTGAAGAAGGGTAGAGATCCCTCAGGGATGGCTGGACTGCAGATCAGATGGAGACTGGAAGCAGCAGGCTGGAACACTGAGATGCAGAGATCACTGGAGCTGAAGCTGATGGTGCAACAGCAAGACAACAGCAGGCACAAGCAAGGTCAGACAGTCTGGGTCAGCAGGTAGGTGAGGCAGGCAATAACGGCAGGCAGAGTCGGTAGGCAAGCAGCAGTCGGCAACAGTATCAGGCTGGAGCAGTAGAATAGTCAGGCAGGCCGGGTCGGGTTGGAGCAGGACGGATGGTCAGACAAGCCGGGTCAAATCAGGAACAAACAATCAGGTGCAGGTTGCAGGAATCACAGAGCTGAGACGAAGCAGCAATGTGCCAGTGGCACAGGGGAAGCTTTAAGCGCTCTTTGGCGCCAAAACGGCGCCCGAGAGCCGCGCTGACGCCTGGAAACAGCAGGACTTTGCCGTAATGCTCGTACAGGGGCGCGCGCGGCGCATGCAAACGCCCAGGTCTAGCGCCGGCGGTTCCCTGACATTGCCCCCCCCCAAGGGGCAGCCTCCGGATGCCCACAAGCTTTTTCTTCTCTGGATGGGTAGAAAAATAGGCGCGAACTAAACGCCTAGCATGCACATTACTATCTGGTTCCCAAGAGTTGCTTTCTGGGCCGTAGCCTTTCCACTTAATTAGGAACTGGGTTTGCCCCTGTCTTCTTCTGCAATCGAGGATAGCCTCAACCTCAAATTCCTCGTTACCATCAATCAAAACAGGTTCAGGAGGTCTAGTTCCTCTACCAGGGAAGGGATCGGGTACAGCAGGTTTAAGTAAGGACACATGGAACACCGGACCGGATGAATTCTGAGAGAGTCAGGTAAGGTCAATTCATAAGAAACTTCATTGATTTTTCTCTTAACCGGAAAGGGTCCCATAAACCTAGGTGCCAACTTCTTATGCCGCGTACACACGGTCGGACTTTTCGTCTACAAAAGTCCAACGGACGCTGACGGACTAAAGCTGGCTGGTAATCCGATCGTGTGTGGGCTTCTCCGGACTTTCAACGGACTTTTTTAGCCTCAAATCCGACGGACTTTAGATTTGAAGCATGCTTCAAATCTTTACGTCGTAACTACGACGGACCCCGAAGTCCGCTCGTCTGTATGCTAGTCCGACGGACAAAAAAACGACGCATGCTCATAAGCAAAAACTAAACGGAAGCACTCGGTCTAGTAAAACTAGTGTTCGTATTGTAGGTAGCACATTCATCACGCTGCAAAATCTGTGATCGTTGAATGCAGCGCATTTTATTTCTTCTTTACGAAGGCTCTAAAGAACGAAGGTGTTTTGCTGTTCATAATCAGAGTTCTCCCAAACTGATTTCTGGATTCTTTTTCTCTTTGATCTCATGAATGATATAGTATGCATTTTAAAAACAATGTTTCCATACTAATAATACTTTTTCCCCTTTTTTTTTTTTTTTTTTTTTTTAGGTTTGTAAAGTTACCACAAAGAACCCATTATTCTGTTTTTTTTTTATAGTGATTATTTTTTAGTTTTTAGATAAAGTTAACCCAAAGCACCGTTTTTGGTTATGTAAATTTTTTTATTTTCAAGACTTACCACTTGAACATTATTAACATTAGTAATGTATTTTTGGTGTGTTTTTTCCAAACTCAATGAGATTGTTGTCCCTTGTTAATTTAACATTGTGTGTAAAATCAATGATTTCAAAGAAAACACATAAAGTCTTTTGCTAAACTCAAAAAAGATCCATTTATTCATGGTCAAAATAAAATAAAGAGGAAGTCAACGCTGGAAAAAGTAGGTGTACCAGAAAATTGGGATCTTGCGGAGTCCATATAAGAGGGAGCACAATCTGGTCCAAGAATCCCAGAGATCAACAGCACCAGCAGATGATCTAGATGTCCCCAGACTGTGGTCCTACAACAGCCTGCGTCTTCTGTCAGACCAGACTGAACCCAGGTCATCACTTTCTTCTCTTCCCTGCAGCCTTTCCTCCACGCTGCCCTGCAGCCTTCCCTGTAGCCTTCTTTTGAGGCTGTGGCTCTGGTGTTTCAGTTGTGGCAGGAGGAGGAGGAGGAGGAGGAGGAGGAGGGGGGGCTGCCTCATGTAGTTGGGTGTTTTGTGTTAGCGTGCCCTGCAGCCCCTTATGGATTGTTTCCCCAAATAGGCGCTCACAAATGAGGCGCTGCTCCCAATCCATCTGAAGAAGCCTGCTGGCTAAGTAGCAGCCATAGGATTCTTCCGCTTCGGGGGGGCTCCTTAAAAAACGGGTGGCCTCTTGCATGAGGCGCAGGGATGCGTCCTGTGTGACCATCCCCTTCCTGGCCCTTTTTTTGGGAAGGTGGAGGGGAGGCACTTGGGATTCGGTCAGGCTCCTACTGGGCCCAGCCACCTCACTTGGCCCAGCCACCTCACTGGGAGCAGCCACCTCACTGGGAGCAGCCACCTCCTGCCTGACACTGGGCCCAGCCTCCTCCAGGATGATGGTGAATCCGGCCTCCTCCAGGCTGTTCATGGGCCCGGTCTCCTCCTGCCTGCCACTTTCCCCACATTCCTCCTGGATGGACTCATCCTGTGTATAAAAAAAGGACAATAGTTTGAGTATATTTTTTTGGGTTCATCAATGACACACAGTTTGCTTCTCATGAAGAGCAAATTCAATGTGAATACATCTCTTTAATAAAAGAGTCTAATCAGACACCCTAATTATTTCAAGCAGGTGCCAAACATATTTAGCCACTACTGTCAATTGATATGTATACACAATTTTGAGTGCAAAATTATTTTAGACAATTATAACATCCAGTTAACATCATTAATATTAGTACAGTAAATATTTGTTAAAATAATTTACCTGACTCCAGATGGTCATATCTGGTTCATCCAGGATGGAAGACCCAGCTTGCTCCTCATCAGCCTCTGCTGGGGTGGAGGGAAGGGTGGAGGGAAGGGTTGAAAGTGATGGCCTGGCTTCATTCTGGTCATCCAGAAAACGGAGTTGATTGTAGTACCACAGCCTGGGTACATAAACATCATCTGCTGATGCTCCTGATCTCCTTGATTCCTGGATCTTCTTATGCTCCCTCTTATACATGTTCCTCAAGACCCCAATTTTCTTGAGCAATGTCTCCATTGTTGCTTCCGGGATGGTCGCCTGGACAAAGGCCAGAAGTCTCTCCAGCGTTGACTTCCTCACATGCTTTGCATAATACTGAGGGTGTTTCACCTCCCACAAATTCCTCATCTCTCGATATTTCGAAATAAAAGCTGTAAGGAACTCTGGATCCTTAAATAGGGGATTCATTATATCTGGAAAAGATGAAGTCACAAGACAAAAAACACTTTTATTATAGGTTTCTGCTAACCCCTCATCATCTTCTCCCTATGTAGGCCTCATCAATCTATCAAGCCATATAGGCCGCTTGCTACAAAGTCATGACCATAAAACCCAAAAAATATATATCTAAAATTACCTTCGTTTTGTAACGTCCTGGTCCACTATCACCTACCACAGAACGTACGTACGACACGTGCGCAAGGGCCCTCTTTATACACTACGCATGTGTGAAACTCCGCCTGCGTCGCCCGCCCCTGATGTTCGAAATTAACTCATGTTCTCCGCCCCCTAATTCGACGCACAGAACGTACGTACGACACGTGCGCAAGGCTCTTTATACACTACGCATGTGTGAAACTCCGCCTGCGTCGCCCGCCCCTGACGTTCGAAATTAACTCATGTTCTCCGCCCCCTAATTCGACGCACAGAACGTACGTACGACACATGCGCAAGGCCCCTCTTTATACACTACGCATGTGTGAAACTCCGCCTGCGTCGCCCGCCCCTGACGTTCGATTTTAACTCATGTTCTCCGCCCATTTTTTGTTACGGCGCGTAGTGGAGTTAAAGAATGGCGGAGACACCTGAAATGTTGACGACCTCAGGTAGTGGAGACAGCCCGGAGGCTGGAACGTCAACGAAATCTATGAGGCCTAGATTTAAGGCCTCTAATATGAGTTTTAAAGAGATGGTGGAGATGGTGGCCATTCTTCACAAAGACGACTATGATGGCAATTATGGGCCGTACGCACGGCCAAATTTGCGCAAGGCCAAAATAATGGCGAAGGTCGTGGAGACTTTGCAGGCATCTTTTGGGGTCCAGCGCTCCAAAGATCAATTGAGAAAAAGATGGTCTGACCTGAAACTCAGGGAGCCGGATCAATACCGACGTATCCGGAAAGTTCTTAAAAAAAGTAAGTACTTGTCGTGTTTTTCTCTTGTGTTTATTACCTTGTATACTGCTCCATGTGCTTTTCCTTCCTATACGATTTTTTGTTCATCGTTTTAAACGATCTTTTAATAAACCTCGTTACATATCTATAGATAGATCTATATATATATATATATCTATATATATATATATCTATATATATATATCTATATATATATCTATATATATAGATATATCTATATATATATCTATATATATATATCTATATATATATCTATATATATATAGATATATATATATATATATCTATATATCTATATATATATATCTATATCTATATATCTATATATCTATATATCTATATATCTATATCTATAGATAGAGATATAGAGATATATAGATATAGATATAGATATAGAGAGAGAGAGAGAGAGAGAGAGAAATATATAGAGAGAGAGAAATATAGAGATAGGTAGATAGATAGATATAGAAATGTAAAACATTCTTTTTGAATATTTGAAGTTATCTTAATTTTTTTGCTTTACATTTAGTTAGATATTTAGAGATTTTGTTCCAGATATAGAGAGAGATCAAAAGATTATTAACTATATTTTGAGATATTGATATCTATCTATCCGATATGTCTTTATAATTTTAAATATTGAGGTAAAATAGGAACTCTACACAAACCACTTCACTACAAATGTTGGAAAATTACTATGTACTAAAATATCTGTGTGCTAATTAGATTAATAATTTTTTGTTTCACATAGGGGAAAAATCACTCAGCCAACAACAAGAAGACAGTCCACCCCAAGCAAAACATGATTGGGAAATCAGCCCAAGTCCCATTGAGGATGTGGAGGAAGGAGAGGTGGGCGACATGGGCACCCCACCAGGTGAGTGTCTGACACACCAGCTTACGTTAATCTATGCATGGCTGCCTTTTGTTTAATGTAATTTGTCTACTCTATTTTAGGGGATCTGGTTGTGCTTCATTCAAGCAACAGTGCCACCCCCGAGGATGTGGAGGAATTAGGCTACATGGGCACCCCACCAGGTCAGTGTCTGAGACAACAGCTTTATTTATGGTAAGGTAAACTATGTATGTGTGCATATTTCTAAAGACATTTTTTGGTTTCATTCCACTTTAGGTACAACAACAAGAAGTGACTATTTCACCTCTGAAAGTGCCCAACGGCTAATTGGTCAAATAATGGCCTGGAATAAAGACATTGATGAAATGCGTAATCGGCTGGATCGTATGCAGCAGGAAATGAAGGACATGATTGATGTTTTGGGTCGAATCTAAATGCCCTTTTTTAAACCCCAAAACATCAATCATGTCCTTCATTTCCTGTTTTGCTGACCCCATTCTGGGCCTTCTCTTTCTTTTTTTGGCATAACATAAATGGCTGTTTAACCTAATGTCAAAAAGGAGGGCTGTTTCTCGTATATACCTCAAAAATCCACAAAAAAATAAAACTTGATTTTTTAAAAAACCAAAAAAAAAAAAAAAGTGATTTTAAAAAACCAAAAAAAAAATAAAAAATTAATTTTAAAAAACCAAAAAAATAAAAAAATTGATTTTAAAAAACCAAAAAAAATAAAAAAATTAATTTTAAAAAACCAAAAAAATAAAAAAATTGATTTTAAAAAAACCAAAAAAAAATAAAAAAACTTGATTTGCAAAAACCAAAAAAAATAAAAAAACTTGATTAAAAAATAAATAAATAAATAAAAAAACTTGATTTTAAAAAACCAAAAAAAAATTAAAAAAACTTGATTTTAAAAAACCAAAAAAAATTAAAAAACTTGATTAAAAAAAAAAAAAAATAAAAAAACTTGATTCAAAAAAAAAAAAATAAAAAAAACTGGCTTTTAAAATAAAAAAAAAAACAAAACTTGATTTTCCAAAAAAAAAAAAAAAAAGCCTGTTTGCGAAAATCAAAAAGCCAAAAATTTTTTTTTTGTGGATTAGGTAGAAATATTTAAATATAATTATATTTTGCTACATTATTAAGATATCATTATATTTTTGTCTATGAACATTTTATACTAAATGCAGAACTGAATGCATAACAACCATTAATAAAAACATCTCCTTATAGGATTTTAAAAAATGTGTGGTTTGTTATTTCAAGGCTCAGTATCAGTTTGGTTATAATTGTAAAAAAGTTGTTTACAGTGGCAATGGAGCTTATTTAGACATTTTTAAAATTCAAATACAGTTGGCACTACAACTGCTCGACCATAACCTAGGAGACAGCCCAAAAGAAAGGCAAGCAATAAATATAATGCCAGATTTCAGCAATATTTTTTTTATTGTAAAAAATTATATATCCTGGCCCATTGCAATGGCCCCCCTACCCATAAAATAATTAACATATTACTGTCTAACTTGACGGGCACTTTGGGGGGCCAAGCCAGTACGGACAGTATCCAGGCCTGTAAGGTTGGCTTCTATTTGTCCGGCCTCAGGCCCAACTGTGCCTATATAATTGGTAGAATGCTTGTTTAAAAAGTTGTGCAAAATGCAGCACGATAAAATGATAAAATTAAGTTTGTATTCCGCCAAATTAATGGCTGTTTGAAACAGGCGGAACCGGCTGGCCAGAATTCCAAACGCATTCTCAACCACTCTTCTAGCTCTGGCCAGCCGGTAATTAAAAACCCTCCTCTCCGGGGTGATGGTTCTTTGGGGGAATGGCCTCATGAGGTGCTTGCTGAGAGCGAAGGCTTCATCGGCAATGAAGACAAAGGGGAGTCCTTCCACGTTATCCTCATCAGGTGGCAATCCCAGGCCACCACTCTGGAGACGCTGGCAGAACTCCGTCTGGGCAAATACTCCTCCATCCGACATCCGGCCATTCTTCCCCACGTCCACATATAAAAAATCATAGTGTGCCGACACCACCGCCATTAAAACAATACTGTGGAACCCCTTATAATTAAAATAATATGACCCCGAATGGGGTGGTGGCACAATGTGGACATGTTTCCCATCTATAGCCCCTCCACAATTGGGAAAGTCCCAACGGCTGGCAAAATGGGATGCCACAGTCTGCCATTCCTGTGGCGTTGAAGGAAACTGGGGAATCAAACAAGAAAAACAAAATCAATTAATTTGGAAGCTAACATTGCAAGAAAATTAGACAATTAAAAACATTATTCCCCAGCATCAGTATAACATTCAATAATTTAATTCTTCTGGAATAACTAATATGGAAAGGCACACTTATCAGATTGCTCACCCCCTCTGATGGAACATTGATTACATTTTAGGGGGTTGTGAAATCCCTAAAAAAAATTACTTTTAGGACACGCAGGAATTTAGGGACTAAAAAGGCTACAAGACTGCAGTTGTCGCACTCTGCAGGTGCAGTTGCTAACCAGCTTACAGTAAATGAGGTAATGTAAAAAGGCATTCATGTTGCAAGGAGTACACAATCACAGGCAAGGGCAATTAATGAAAACACTTTGAGGCTTGCATATGATTTGATGATGGAAATCAGCAGAGCTTCTGCTCATTTACTAAAGCACTGGAACAAATGCACTTGTAGAGTGCACATGCATTTTGCAAACTGCAACATATATTTGCTTTAGACAAATCAACACCACAGAACATTCAAGCAAATTTTAACGAGGGTGGGGGTGGGGGGGTTGTGAAATCTAGATAATTGCTCATTAGCAGCACACTATTTGGAGTGAGTTTAGGTGGGGGGGGGGTGGGGGGGGTTGTGAAATCTAGATAATTGCTCATTAGCAGCACACTATTTGGAGTGAGTTTAGGTGGGGGGGGGGGTGTGGGGGTTGTGAAATCTAGATAATTGCTCATTAGCAGCACACTATTTGGAGTGAGTTTAGGTGGGGGGGTGGGGGGGTTGTGAAATCTAGATAATTGCTCATTAGCAGCACACTATTTGGAGTGAGTTTAGGTGGGGGGGGGGGTGGGGGGTTGTGAAATCTAGATAATTGCTCATTAGCAGCACACTATTTGGAGTGAGTTTAGGTGGGGGGGGTGGGGGGGTTGTGAAATCTAGATAATTGCTCATTAGCAGCACACTATTTGGAGTGAGTTTAGGTGGGGGGGTGGGGGGGTTGTGAAATCTAGATAATTGCTCATTAGCAGCACACTATTTGGAGTGAGTTTAGGTGGGGGGGGTGGGGGGGTTGTGAAATCTAGATAATTGCTCATTAGCAGCACACTATTTGGAGTGAGTTTATGTGGGGGGGGTGGGGGGGGTTGTGAAATCTAGATAATTGCTCATTAGCAGCACACTATTTGGAGTGAGTTTAGGTGGGGGGGGTGGGGGGGTTGTGAAATCTAGATAATTGCTCATTAGCAGCACACTATTTGGAGTGAGTTTAGGTGGGGGGGGTGGGGGGGTTGTGAAATCTAGATAATTGCTCATTAGCAGCACACTATTTGGAGTGAGTTTAGGTGGGGGGGTGGGGGGGTTGTGAAATCTAGATAATTGCTCATTAGCAGCACACTATTTGGAGTGAGTTTAGGTGGGGGGGTTGTGAAATCTAGATAATTGCTCATTAGCAGCACACTATTTGGAGTGAGTTTAGGTGGGGGGGGGTGGGGGGGTTGTGAAATCTAGATAATTGCTCATTAGCAGCACACTATTTGGAGTGAGTTTAGGTGGGGGGGTGGGGGGGTTGTGAAATCTAGATAATTGCTTATTAGCAGCACACTATTTGGAGTGAGTTTAGGTGGGGGGGGTGGGGGGGGTGTGAAATCTAGATAATTGCTCATTAGCAGCACACTATTTGGAGTGAGTTTAGGTGGGGGGGTGGGGGGGTTGTGAAATCTAGATAATTGCTCATTAGCAGCACACTATTTGGAGTGAGTTTAGGTGGGGGGGGTGGGGGGGTTGTGAAATCTAGATAATTGCTCATTAGCAGCACACTATTTGGAGTGAGTTTAGGTGGGGGGGGTGGGGGGGTTGTGAAATCTAGATAATTGCTCATTAGCAGCACACTATTTGGAGTGAGTTTAGGTGGGGGGGGTGGGGGGGTTGTGAAATCTAGATAATTGCTCATTAGCAGCACACTATTTGGAGTGAGTTTAGGTGGGGGGGGGGATTGTGAAATCTAGATAATTGCTAATTATAAGCACACTAAATACACTCCAACAAAATACATTCAAAATGAGTAGACTAGGTGGATATGTTCCCATCACTTCATGCTGGGAAGGTTATTGAAGGAAAATATACATGCATGACAAAAAATAACTTGAAAAAATTCCAGCATGTGTGAGGATAAAAAGGGGACATTCACACTATATTGCAATGATGGTAAGTAGTGTTTGAAGCAAGAAATACATTACATTATCAAAGATTACATAAAAGAACATGTGATGCTAATAAAAGAAAAATATCTTACCTTAATATAGTCCTTCTGCAGGACCTGTATGATGGCAGAACAGGTCTCTGGGATAATGATCCCCAGAGCCTGGGGGGAGATGCCTGTCGAGAACTTAAGGTCCTGCAGGCTTCTCCCTGTGGCCAAATACCGCAAGGTAGCGACCAGCCTCTGCTCCGGAGTGATGGCTTGCCTCATGCAGGTATCCTGCCTGCTGATATAGGGGGTCAGCAAAGCCAACAAATGGTCAAAAACGGGGTCCGTCATCCGGAGAAAGTTCCTGAAATCCTCAGGATTATTCTCACGGATCTCACGGAGCAAAGGCATGTGACAGAACTGGTCACGCTGAAGCAACCAATTCTTGGTCCATGAACTCCTCCTCGCCCTGTTCATGGACTGGTCTTGGGCTGAAGAATAAACTACAGCACCAAGCACATACAATGCACGAGCTCTACGACGAGTACGTACAGGTAACATGGCTTCAAAACGGTCGGCTGGTCAGAACGCACTAAACAGAACGCACTGAAGAACAGCAAGGCCTGTGAAGAACGACCTGAAAATCAGGAACGAGCGGCCAATAAAACAAAGATTTCTCAATGCCAACTGACCAAACGCACTGAAAAGCAGATACAAACCTCACAAGCACAGACTGAACAACAGTTAAAACGAACTGAAAAATACGAGTCTCACAAGCGCGAATCGTCTCTCACCAAA
The DNA here is from genome assembly GCF_042186555.1 of Aquarana catesbeiana. Lineage (NCBI taxonomy): Eukaryota > Metazoa > Chordata > Amphibia > Anura > Ranidae > Aquarana > Aquarana catesbeiana. The sequence continues at coordinate 570,660,399 of NC_133325.1, read as the reverse complement.
CTTCTACTAACACGAGATAAACACGAGATTAGCAGAAGGAGCCCAAAGGGTGTCGTACGGGCTATTGAACTTCCGTTTTATAGTCTCGTCGGACTTGGTGTACGTCACCGCGTACTAGGCTGTCGTACTTTTGTGTGGTCGTGTGTGTGCAAGTCCGTTCGTAAGAAAGTCTGCCGCAAGTCCGCCGAAGGTACGTCGGAAGTATGTCGGACAGGCTGTCGGACTTTTGTAGGTGAAAAGTCCGACCGTGTGTACGCGGCATTAGAAGGACATGCTAATTTGATATTATTTGTAGAAAGCCATACCTGGTCACCAAGTTGTAGCTTCAACTCCCCTCTTCTTTTTCGGTCGAAGATTCTCTTGCCGTCTGCCTGAGCCTTGGACACCGCCTCCTGTAACATCTGGTTGTTTTGACTGAGGAAATCCACTGTGCTCTGTACTGCCGGAACGGCAGACTCTGGAAGGAAATTGGGTAAAAAAGTTAGATGGAAGCCATAATTGGCGAAAAAGGGGGATTGACTGGTGGCACAATGTTTAGCATTGTTGTAGGCAAATTCTGCCAAAGGCAGCAGGGATACCCAATCATCCTGTGAGAAGGATGTAAAGCATCTGATGTACTGCTCAAGGGTCTGATTGGTCCTCTCCGTCTGTCCATTAGTCTGAGGGTGATAAGCCGAGGACAAGGCCAGTTCGATTTTTAAAGCTTCACACAGGGCTCTCCAAAAGCGTGAGGTGAATTGAACCCCTCTATCAGAGATTATGTTCACAGGGATTCCATGAAGTCTAATGATTTCCTTGATGAATATATGAGCCGTTTCAATAGCTGATGGAGTTCCTTTTAATGGAAGAAAATAAGCCATCTTGGTTAAACGGTCCACTACCACAAAGATGGCAGAACACCCCTCAGAACAAGGAAGCTCTACAATAAAGTCCATAGAAATCATCTTCCAGGGTCTATCGGGTACAGGTAAAGGTTTTAGCAAGCCCCAAGCTCGATTCCTGGATGTCTTATTCTGGTTGCAGATAGGGCAGGAACTGACATATTTCTAGCAAAAGTCTTTCAGATTGGGCCACCAGAATGTACGCTGCACCAATTCCAGGGTTTTGCGAACCCCAAAGTGACCTGCCAATGGGTGATCGTGAAGAAGTGTCAAGACCTTAACCCGAACTTCCTCATGGACAAAAATTTGGCTTCCTTTCCAGAACAAACCATCTCTGTTAGTCAAGGTAATTCCTGTAGGTCTGGCTGATTCAGAGGATGCTTCCTTAATCTGAGAGAGAAGGTCTGTTTGTAGGAGCAGGAAATTGTTTGCAGGTAAGATGGTGTCAGGAGTGGATAAGTCCTTTGGGTTGTCATGCATTCGTGACAACGCATCTGGCTTAATATTTCTTGAGCCTGGCCGATAAGTAATGTGGAAGGAAAACCGTGAGAAAAACAGAGCCCAGCGGGCTTGTCGAGGCTTAAGTCGTTTAGCAGACCGCAGGTACTCCAGATTTTTATGGTCCGTGTAGATTAATACTGGATGCATAGCCCCCTCCAGCAGGTACCTTCACTCCTCTAGTGCTGTCTTAATAGCGAGAAGCTCCCGATCACCAACATCATAGTTCTTCTCCGCAGGAGAAAGTTTTCGGGAGAAGAACCCTACAGGATGCATTACGTCTTTACTGCCTCTGCGTTGTGACAGTATTGCACCAACCGCAATCTCAGAAGCGTCTACTTCTAGAATGAATGGTAAAGATAGTTCAGGATGGCTGAGGATAGGTGCAGAGGTGAAAAGGCTCTAGAGTTTCTCAAAGGCATCTTGGGCTAATTGATTCCAGGAAAAACGGGTATTCTGTTTGGTCAGCTGCGTGATGGGTGCAATTGTGGCTGAGAACCCCTTGATAAACTTCCTGTAAAAGTTTGCGAACCCAATAAACCGTTGAACCCCCTTCTTATCCAGGGGTACAGGCCAGTCCAGAACAGCGGAAACCTTCTGTGGGTCCATTTTGATGCCCGTTGAAGAGATTATCAATCCCAGGAATTGAATGCTCTGTTGTTCAAACTCGCATTTCTCTGCTTTTGCATAAAGTCTGTGTAAGCGGAGACAACCCAGCACCCGGCGAACATGTTCCCGATGTAGGTCCAGAGATTCTGAAAAGATCAAGATATCGTCCAGATAGGCGATCACGAATACATCTAGGAAGTCTCTGAGGACATCATTAATCAAGTGTTGGAAGGTCGCAGGGGCATTGCAGAGACCGAAGGGCATAACAAGATATTCATAATGCCCAAATCGGGTCCGGAAAGCTGTTTTCCATTCGTCCCCGGCCCGGATGCGGATCAGATTATAGGCCCCTCTTAGATCAAGTTTTGTAAAAATAACGGCAGTCCTTAATTTCTGAAATAGTTCAGGTATCAAAGTTAGGGGATACCGATTCTTGACCGTGATCTTGTTCAGTTCTCGATAGTCTATACAAGGCCGGAGGGACTTGTCCTTCTTAGCGACAAAGAATATTCCGGCACCAGCTGGGGAGGTGGAGTGGCGAATGAATCCCTTGGCCAGGTTTTCATCTATATATGTCTTGAGTGCTTCTTGTTCCTTTTCAGATAAGGGAAAAATGCGTCCGAAAGGAATTTCGGATCCTGGTAGCAGCTCGATGGGGCAATCGTAGGGACGATGAGGTGGAAGAGAGTCTGCCCCCTTTTTACTGAAAACATCAATGTATTCATGATAATGATCAGGTATGACCTGGTAATTTTTCTGGTCGGTGTCCAGACAAAGCAGAGTAGCTGAAGAGTCCGGATTTTTCAGCAAACAATGCTCTTGACAGTAGGATGACAGGAATCTTACTTCTCCGGACACCCAATGGATGTGTGGGTTGTGGGCCCGCAGCCAGGGAATGCCCAGGATGATGGGAAACATAGGAGAGGTGATGGCATCAAGGATCAGCAATTCCTTATGTTGGGAAAGGGTGGTGGCAGGTAAAGGCAGAGTCTCTTGTGTTACTTGTCCGGACCTGATGTGGGAGCCATCAGCAAGAAATACAGAGAGTCCATGGGCTTTAGTCCGTAAAGGGATGTTGTGTTGGTTGGCAAAAGTTAGATCAATAAAACAACTGCATGCTCCGGAGTCAATAATGGCGTTGACTGGGATTACCTCTTCTTGGAGCTGTAACGAGAGAGGAATGGCTAGGTGGGTAGAATTCGTAGACAAGGCAGAGAGACTGGTATGCACAGGAGATGGACACTTACTTATTTTAACTGGACAATTCTGAACATAGTGTCCGGTTCCTCCGCAGTAGAGACACAGATTGAGTTGCCGACCTCGGGCACGTTCTTCGGAAGACAAAGCTGGTCGCATCAGTCCTAGCTGCATTGGTTCAGAGGTGTCAGGCGTGACATGTGCAGGATTCACATTGGGTGAGAGTAAGTAGCGTGCTGCAGGAACTGGAGCTCGTGCTGTCATCCAGGTTGGACGGGTCTGTTGAGCAGAGCGTTCAGATCGATGTTCTCGGAGGCGGCGATCGATCTGGATGGTTAAGGAGATCAAGGCCTCGAGAGTATCTGGAACACCCACTCGAGCAAGCTCATCTTTTAAACCTTCGGATAGACCCATGCGGAACTGATGGCGCAGGGCCGCATCATTCCACTGGGTGTCCGCGCTCCAACGCCTGAAGTCAGTAACATAGTCCTCAGCGGGTCTGCGGCCTTGTTGGAGCGCGAACAGAGCTGATTCGGCTGTGGCGGTTAGTTGGGGGTCCTCATAAAGTTGCGCCATGGCCTTAAAGAAAGATGATAAAGATTGGGTCAGAGCAGAGTCCCCTTCAAGTAAACGGTGGGCCCAGGTCTGAGGTTCTCCTTGCAGGAGGGAAATTACAAATCCCACCTTGGTGACTTCCAGAGAGAAGGTTCGGGGCTGGAGGGCAAAAAAGAGCTGGCAGGCATTGCGAAAGGCCCGAAACTTAGCCCGGTCTCCGGAGAATCTTTCAGGAATAGGAACCCTCGGTTCAGGTGGAAGCATCACAACTGAAGGGGCAGGAACAGTCTGTGTTGGAGCTGCAGCTGAAGAGCAGACCGTCGGGTTAGACCCTGCAAGGTTCTGAACTTGTCCCTCCAGTCTGTTGTAGTTGTCCTGAAGAGATTGCACTGCTTGAGTGAGGGCCGCCAGATGCGTACATATCTCTTTCATTGGAGAGGTGTCTCCTGCAGGCTCAGTCAGGGCTGCTTCGTACTGTTAGGTACCTGGTAGTAGAGCCTGACTTGTAGGAGAAGGCCTCTCATACAGTGCTGGTTCAGGAGTCACTGGAATGGGAACAGTGGTCTCCTGAGCGCAGAGGGGTAGGAGTGCCTGTGGAGTGGAGTCTCTGATGCTGAAGAAGGGTAGAGATCCCTCAGGGATGGCTGGACTGCAGATCAGATGGAGACTGGAAGCAGCAGGCTGGAACACTGAGATGCAGAGATCACTGGTGCTGAAGCTGATGGTGCAACAGCAAGACAACAGCAGGCACAAGCAAGGTCAGACAGTCCGGGTCAGCAGATAGGTGAGGCAAGCAATAACGGCAGGCAGAGGCAGAGTCGGTAGGCAAGCAGCAGTCGGCAACAGTATCAGGCTGGAGCAGTAGAATAATCAGGCAGGCCGGGTCGGGTTGGAGCAGGATGGATGGTCAGACAAGCCGGGTCAAATCAGGAACAAACAATCAGGTGCAGGTTGCAGGAATCACAGAGCTGAGACGAAGCAGCAATGTGCCAGTGGCACAGGGGAACCTTTAAGCGCTCTTTGGCGCCAAAACGGCGCTAACGCGAACGCGCGTGCTCACGTGCGCACGTACGCGCGAACGCGTGTGCGCACAAGCGCCGCGCTGACGCCTGGAAACAGCAGGACTTTGCCGTAATTCTCGTACAGGGGCGCGCCGGTGCATAGGCGCATGCAAACGCCCAGGTCTGGCGCCGGCGGTTCCCTGACAGTAAGTTTTGACAGTCACCACAATGATTGACAGTATTATCTTATGATTCACCCAACGCGTTTCAGAGTTTTCAAAATCTCCTTCGGGGGTACGTGAAAAAGTCAATCATGTGTATGTTCTCTGAAACTGTCAGAGAACCACCAACATTTCCCAGAGCCAGAATGCTGGACGTGGGTGGGAATGCATTGTGGAGACTGGAGGGATGGATGATGCTAGGCGTGGGTAGTGATACATTGTGGAGACTGGAGGGATGGATGGTGCTGGGTGTGGGTGGGGATACATTGTGGAGACTGGAGGGATGGATGGTGCTGGGCGTGGGTGGGGATACATTGTAGACACTGGAGGGATGGATGGTGCTAGGCGTGGGTAGGGATGCATTGTGGAGACTGGAAGGATGGATGGTGCTAGGCGTGGGTAGGGATGCATTGTGGAGACTGGAGGGATGGATGGTGCTGGGCGTGGGTGGGGATGCATTGTGGAGACTGGAGAAAAGGATGGCGCTGGGCGTGGGTGGGGATGCATTGTGGAGACTGGAGAAAAGGATGGCGCTGGGCGTGGGTGGGGATGCATTGTGGAGACTGGAGGAATGGATGGCGCTGGGCATGGGTGGGGATGCATTGTGGAGACTGGAGGGATGGATGGCGCTGGGCATGGGTGGGGATGCATTGTGGAGACTGGAGGGATGGATGGTGCTGGGTGTGGGTGGCACTCCCGTATATATCTGCATGCACCTGGTATGGTTTTGTGTCCATGTGCACTGTCAACAAGCTGGCCACTCCCCCCTATCACTGGGGGTGTTGCTAGTCTGAAAGACAGCAGGTGCTCAGGCAGTGGTCCTATTGAATTGCATAGCTGCATAATCCTGATGCTTTCTTCCTCATAACCACAGATAACGGGGGGGGGGGGTTTGCTGGTGGAAGAGAAAGTAGATGGAGGCTTGTTTGTGATTCTCTATAGTGGCTGGGCGCCACGCAAATTAGCGCAGCTGAGCTGGTAAAGGGTTAATTTCATGTGCCGATGTAGGGGGAGCGGACCCCGGCCGGCCGGGCCCCTGGGGATGCCTGGGGACCCCTTATATCTGTACTGCCTGTACCCCCCTGATGGCGGCCCTGTGCATGTGGTGTGAACTGGCCTTCAATCAAAAATCAGAAAAATAACGTAACGTGTAAAGCAATAAAAAGAAATTACCATTAAGTTTTATATTGGGGTCTCTTATTTTAGTACTCGCCGATACCAATTACCGATACCTACCACAACTTTTTTGTTTACACTTCAGCTGTCAGCAATGGTACAAAGCATTGAAAAAGGAGTTAATTAGGCTGATTTGAGTAAATTAAGGGTTAATAAGGGGTTAAACAGAGGAACAATTTAGGCTGGATTCACACTATTGTGAATTGGACGCGGGTTTCCCTGCAACCAATTTGCATAGCGAATTGCACAGGAGCCCTGTGCGTCTTTTGGTCCGTCTGAGGTCTGAATTCAGCCAAAAATTCAGGCTCAAATCAGACCTGAAACGGTGAATGGAAACACACCGGACTCCTACTGTGAGCCGCTGCATGTTCCAGTGTGATCCTAGCCTTAACCACTTGCTGACTAGCCACACTATATATACAGCGGCAGGCTGGCTCTCCTGCGCAAACTGTCGTACCCATACGCTGGTCCGTGCATGTTAAATTGCGGGCACGCGTGATGCACACCGCTTGAGCGCGCCCGCGGGTCCCACGGACTCAATGTCTGCCGGCCACCCACGATCGCGGTGAGGAGAGGCAGAACGGGATCTGCCAGTGTAAACAAGGCGGATCTCCATTCTGTCAGGGGACTACTCTGAGATTTGCTGTTCCTAGTGATCAGGAACTGCAGTCTCTTTGTTGTCCCAGGCAGCCCAGCCCCCACTTAGTTAGAACACACCCAGAGAACACAGTTAACCCCTAGATCACCCCTAGTGTTAATCCCTTTCCTGCCAGTGTGATTTTTACCAAAAATATGTAGCAGAATACATATTGGCCTAAACTGATGAATAAATTTGTCGTTTTTACAATTTTTGGGGGATCTGTATTATAGCAGAAAGTAAAAAATATTGCTTTTTTTTTCAAAATTGTCGCTCTTTTCTTGTTTATAGCGCAAAAACATAAAACGTAGAGGTGATCAAATACCACCAAAAGAAAGCTGGGAAAAAAAGGACATCAATTTTGTTTGGGTACAATGTCGCACGACCGCGCAATTGTCAGTTAAAGCGATGCAGTGCAGTGTTGCAAAAAATGTCATGATCATTAAGGGGGTAAATCCTTCTGGGGCTGAAGTGGTTAAACTGACTTCATTTACAGACCGAAGTTCTTCCCTTTGATCTGTAAATGAACAGAAAGATACAATGTTTCTTTTTATCTCTCTTTCAGCCCTGAGCAATGTTGTTGATAAACATTGCAGGCTGCTTTTTTTTTGACAGCTGTGAGCAGGGAACTACTATGCACCTGTTACATGAATTGTGGCAATGCTGGATTAAGATCATGTGGGGGGTTGAATCGAGATCACGATCTTTTAGGCCTGGTTCACACCTATGCATTTTTTAGTGCATTTTCAGTTTTGCAAAAACACACTACAGTCCATTTAACATGGTTTCCTATGGATGTAGTTCACATCTGTGCATTTTATGGAAAGGGCCAGGGATTTGTTTCTGTTCCATAGACTTCAATGGATCAAAAATGTGTATTAAAAAACGCAAAATGCACCTGGTATATGCAAACTGCAACTTGCATAGGTGTGAACCAGGCCTTAACGAATAATCATGCAGCTCTAGATACAATGTATCTTTCTCGTCCATTCACAGAATACACGGGGGCAGGCTTCACAGTGACTGATCACTGTGATAGGCAATCAGAGGCTATAACAGCAATCAGGTGACCCGGAATTGGATCGTCTCCCTGTGAGACTCTGGTCACTGTGCTGGGAGTGCGTCATGCGTAAAGCAGTTACAGCAAACTGTTTTTCCTTTTGGCATAAAGGTTTTACATAAATACATAAAAGCTGATCATTGTAAGCACCCCTGGTAGTGTTAAATAGTTTGTCCCAACCCTGTAAACTAGAGCTGTCCAACCTCTGGCCCATGGGCCGCATGTGGGCCAAGAGGGCTATGAATTAGCCAAACACATTTGTTAATATGTTAATATTCAAAAGAATCAAACATTGGTGACTTATTACTATGGATGGGATACACTGAGTTGTTTTTACTATGAGAAATAAAACTTCCTGGTCATAATCCATGCACTTGGATACATTCTGAAGAGGGTCCTGTGATTCGGATAGAGGGGATAAGTGCGAGCTAATTGAAGGGATAGAGGGGATAAGTGCGATGGCTACATACCTTCAATGACCTGGATCTTACCATATGCGATTTTTGCTGTTCTTATCATTAGACAGCAACTATATCTGGTGATTGTGTTTTTCTGACATTGGTGGAGGTTGCACTGGGTGATTGAAGCACTAGAGGAGGTAGATCACCTGAATCCTATTACTTGATACTTCTTCATAAGAACTGTTCTATGTTTGATTCTTTTGTTTTCAATGGTTTTTATTGAAGTTTTTCACAGTACAGGAAAAGATCTCAACATCAATTTTTAACTTTTAACAGTTTGCATACTTTTTCAAACGCATAATACAGGTATGAACAGTATATCTTTTGTTCTTTTAAGACTATTCTTCTAAGGTTCTAGTACCTGTTTTGTCTTATCCACTACATCAGTTAAGGTTTAAAGAACACACTATACTGTGGATTCTCTATCTTGAACAGTATATTATATTCTGTAGCCTTATGTCGGTTTCTTGATGTAGGTCCCAGAGTACGCCCTCTGAGCCAGGAGACACTCACCCCCCAGTAATTCTCTGGGTGGGCCCAGTTCCCCAGACCACGGAGGGATGCCCTCCAGATTCCACAATGTCAGGGTCTTACGGGTGGGGGGGGGGTAAAAGGGGGATAGATAATAGAAGGGAGGAAAGATGAACTCGGAGGGGATGAGAAACAGGATGGTGTGGGGGGGGGGGGGGGGGGACTCCACACTCCTGGTCATGTTATTTAGGAAGGGTCCTGGTTAGTAATTGTCCGGGTGTCATTTGTCAAGTATCTGATCCATGGGTCCCATATTTTATTAAACAACTTCATTTTCCTTGTCAAAAGAAGTTTATTGAGTATACAATGTTATAAAGATACATAAAGTAAGTTTACAAGGATCTATAAAGTAAGCTCATTGTTTTACAGTAGGGTTTATATAAGTAAATATCATGAAATTTCAAATATTAAACATTGGGTTCACGTAAACCTAAATTAAAGATATATATCATTTCCTTAGTTACTTTTGTAGGTATTTAAATGATTTATACGTACTATACATATTGTTTACAAGTAGAGTGTATATAGGTTAAATAAATTCTGATAATGAGCTTTAATCATAAGGTGGAGAAAAGGAAAGAGAAAGAAGAAAAAGGGTTGAAAGGTAGAGGTATGGTCCACAAGGTTGTCCCGCTCGTCAGTTTATTATTCTTTTTAGTTCTCTTTGAAGCCTTAGAATGGGTGTCTCTGTAAGTCATTTAATCTGTTACCATGGCAACAGGACAGAGTCATTGAAGTTTGACAGGAACTGTTGTTTTATCCAAGGATGCCAAAGTTTTTCAAATTTTGGAATTTGATTTTGATCGATGGCTACCATCTTAGCATGGGACATTGTATTATTCATTCTGTGAATTGTTTCTGCTAGTACCAATGTAGGAGATTTCCATGCCTTGGCCACTGTTTGTTTTGCAGCCGTTATTAGTTGGATCATAAGTTTGAATTGAGAGAGTGTTAACCATTCCGGTTTTAGATTAAGTAAAGTTAAATATGGATCTGGTTGTATTATTTTTTTAAATATTTTAGATGCAATCACGAAGACTTCCTTCCAGAAGGTTTGGATTACTGGGCACGTCCACCATATGTGTAAATATGTGCCTATTTCTGGGCATCCTCGAAAACAAAGAGCTGAGGTATTAGGTGAATATTTTGCCACTCTAGCGGGTACAATAATGCTATTGAGGCGTTTTGCTATTATTTTTGCTAATAATTTAATATCGAGGTTTAACAGAGAGATAGGCCGATAATTCACACAGGAAGTATCATCAGAAAGGGGTTTTGGGATCATACAAACAATTGCCATTAGTGTTTCTTGCTGAAAAGAATGTCCATCTAGAAGTTTGTTAAAAGTTTCAGTGAGAATGGGAGAGAGTATTTCTGAGAATGTTTTATAGTATAAAGCCGAGTAGCCGTCTGGGCCTGGTCTTTTGTTAAGTTTTAGGTCTTTTATGGCGTTAGCAACTTCATCTATAGTTATAGGCTCATCCAAACTGCTTTTTTGATTCTGAGATAACTCGGGTAAGGTTATTTTTGAGAAGAAGGATTCAGCCTCTGTAGGATTAAATTCATTGTTTGTCTTGTATAAAGTTGCGAGATGTGAGTGAAATTTATGGACTATTTTAACTGGATTACAAGTGTAAACATTTTTTGATAATTTCAAACGTATTGGTTTGAAAGATTTGTTAGTTGAATTTAATGCCCGAGCCAAATATGTACCTGGTTTGTTTGTATTCATGTAGAAATTGTGTTTAGAGCGTTTGAGGGATTTATCAACTGACTCAGTGAGAAATAGATCGTATTCCAATCTAGATTTTTCCAGATGAGATTTTGTACTCTGAGATGGATTATCTTGGAATGATATGTAGGCTGCATTAAAATTGAGTTCTAGTTTTTTTGCTAGATTTTTGCGTTCCTGTTTAAATAGTGCCATTTGTCTTTGTATTGTACCACGCAAGACAGGCTTATGAGCTTCCCACAGTGTTATTGGGGAGATGTCTGTTGTATTATTAATTGATATGTATTCCTTTAAAGCTTGTTCAATGGCCATCTGATGTAGTGGGTGTTTGAGCATTATATCCGGTAAGTACCACGTTGGGTCATGCGCTTTTGGTATGGCTGAGGCTATAGTAGTGTATACTGCATTATGGTCAGACCACGGAATAGGAATTATATCTGATGCAATAATTTCTGGTATCATTCCTATTGTTAGAAAAATATGATCTATTCTGGTGAAGGTTTGATGAGGATGCGAGAAATAAGTGAATTTCTTTTTCATTGGGTTACTTTCTCTCCATGAATCTACCAGATTGTATTTGGAAAGAAGTTGAGAAAAAGGTAATCTAGAGGTTATTTTGGATGGTGTAAAAGGTGATTTATCTAGAAATGGGAGGAGGACCTGGTTCGAATCCCCACACATTATCACTGTTCCTATTTTGTGTGTATTAATCACTTGTAATATATGTGAGAGGAATGGTGTAGGTTGTTTGTTAGGAGCGTAGTAGGAAATCACTGTGATTCCTGTATCCATTATATAACCCATGAGTAACAGGTATCTACCTTCTGGGTCTTTAATTTCTGATGATAAGGTGAATGGTGTGGATCGGTGAAATGCAATTAGAGTTCCCCTTTGCTTGGTACAGGCAGAAGCCGTGTAAATTTGTTGATAAAAAGGAGAAATATATTTTGGAGTAGAATCTTTGGTGAAGTGTGTTTCTTGGAGGCATACTATGTGAGCCTTCTTGTTATGGAAAGTACGGAAGGCTTTGGTCCTTTTCTGAGGGACATTTATTCCCTGAACATTCAGGGAAAGTATATTCAGTGGTGCCATGGCAATAGATCAAATAGTTTTGACTTACTTTTTGTTATGCAGAGCTGACTGCGCAGATCAACCTGTGTGGACTGAAGAGATGAATAGATAGAAAAGAAACCAGTGAATTCTGGAGTAAAGAGTAAACAAAAAACATATGAGATTAGATGATACATTGTATAAATTATTTTTTGCAAGTAATCACAATTTACCCGTGAAAGAGAATAAATATCTCTCTCAGGGGAATAAGTGCCTTCGTCACACTCCCACATAATATGGTTGGGAGAATGAGGAGGGCTAATGGGGGAACACGGATCTTCCGCTTACAGGAGAGAAGTGCTATGTCAAAAGACATCAAAATGATGTTTCATTAATTGGAGTGCAGAATATAGTTTTTGTTGAAATTATTTATTCCAGGGTGGTTGTATATGGTTAGTCTTGCTCTAGGCTAAATAATTCAGTTAGAAAGGTACTGTTAATAACTTTGGTATTGATGAAGATAGTTTGAATTATTTTGGGATTTTAACCCTTTTAGAGTAAACAATTACATATTTTATTCATATGTAACTGTTTAGATATGTTAACTCATAAAATTGAGGTTGTATTGCTTCAGATTAAAATAAACAAAAACATAATTCTAGGAACTATTACAAGGTAATAATATATTTGTTTTAAGAAAAGAAAGAAAAAGCTTCCATTACTTCTGGATTATTGAAAATATTTGTCCTAAAAAGTAATAAATCTATTGTTATTACCTGATAATATATAACTGAACAAGAATTTCCTTATTTCACTTATATATTCTAAGGCTATATGAATCAGAAGTAATAAGAAATATAACTGGAATGTAATGATCCCACACAGTGTGTGACTATCAGAATGCAGTTACATTCAGTTATAAATATAGGTTTTTTATAGAGAACCATCTCTTAGTATAATAAATGAAGAGATATCAGGAATTAGGATGTCAGTCCATTGAATCTTCTTGGTCCATGGATGATGTGGCATAACGGCCTCTTTTGTGAGAATGATGATTCCCATTTTGTTCTGAAATTTTCTGGGTGCTGCCTGAAGGTGAAGATGATGTAATTCTTCTGCGTGTGGGAGTGTTGCTGCTTGTGGGTTCTGTCAGATTTAATTTTAAAAGGGTTTGTTGTAGTTCATCTGCTGATCTGCTTCTGTAAATTGTACCTTGGTAGTTAAATCTGACTGAAAAGGGGAAGCCCCATTGATACATAATGTTGTGGCGTTGCAGTTCCATTAGTTGGGGTTTCATGGATCGTCTTTTAGTAATAGTAAGTTGGGATAGGTCAGCAAAAATTTGATAATTGTGTCCTTGAAAATTAAGTTCCTTTTTTTCTCTTGCAGCAATTAGTATTTGTTCTTTCGTTCTGTAATAATGAAATTTTGTGATTATATCACGTGGGGGTCCATCTTTCTTTTTGGCTGTGAGGGCTCTGTGTACTCTGTCCAGTTCTAAACGTTCAATAGGGATATCTGGCTTTAGTTCTTGTAATAGAGCAGTAATAGTAGATTGCAGGTCTGTCACAGTTTCAGGTATTCCCCTTATGCGCAAGTTTGAACGTCTGGCTCTATTTTCGTAATCTTCGAGCTTAGTTTGAAGTATTAAATTCTCTTCTTTTAATTGTTCCAATTCTGTTATATTTTCTTGGGTTGTAATTTCAATTTCATCCATTTTTATTTCTAAGGCTGCGGTGCGGTTTCCCAGCTCTCTTATTTCTTTGGTTAGGCTTTTTGTTATTTGGTCTGAGGTTTGTTTTAAAGCCTTATGAAGCATCTTTTCAAATTGTAATAATATTACTGGGGATACTGAGGAGGCTTGTGGAGAAGTTTGTGAGAGGATTTGTTCTGTATCTGACTCAAATGGAGAGTCTTGCTGTGACATTTTCTGTCTGTGAGAGCGCCCTGATGCTGTATCTTGTGAGGTGACTGGAGCTGCTTCAGCTGCAGTGAGTGCCTGTGAGCTCTTTGTGAGGTGATTTTTATTTCTGCCACGGTTTCCTCCCAGTACCATATTTCCTGCCCAAACTTTCACAGTTTGTTCCCTGGGGCAAAAAGGTTCAAATGGATACCTTTTGAGCCTGCAGGCTCCGCTTTGTCCTTCTCTTCTCTCCTCAGCGGTGTGGAGCTCTAACAATGCATGTCTGCTCTGCTAGGCTCCGCCTCCTGCCCCCTCAAACAACTTCATTTTATGCTGCATGATTGCTGTTAGTCTTTCATTTAGCATAAGCAAGGACATTTTATGTTTAAGCTGGTCGAATGGTAGGGCTGCTGACTTCCAGTTTCTTGCTATTGCAATTTTTGCTGAGATGAATATAAATGTGAGGAGCCTTTTTTGATTTTTTGAGGCTTCTACTACCTTGCCACCCAAGAGTGCGTGCTTCGCGGACTTGGTCAGGTTAATCTGATCCAAAATCTCCGTACCTTGGGACACGTCCACCATATATGGTATGCCGTTCCCATCTAATCGCAGCCCCGAAAGCACTCTGGAGTAGCTCCAGGCACAAATTTTGCCAGTCTAGCAGGTGCCATGTACCACCTTAGTAGAACCTTTTAATTTGCTTCTATAATTGAGGTATTAACAAGCGATCTAAAGGCTGCTAATGCTATCATGTGCCATTCCTCTAGGTCCAGGGTTTCTTGAAAGTCTTGTTCCCATTGAGTCATATAGGTCAGTTTTACTGAGACATATGTCAAAATTGTATATATTGCTGATATGTGACCTCTAATGTTATCATGTTGTCGACACATGTGTTCCATGGGAGATATTGTTGCTAGGTCTCCCTTGCGTGCTAAGGTTTGTACATAATGGTGTATTTGGGTGAATCTGTAATATTCAGAGTTTGATAGTTGATAGTTATCTATTAGTAACGTCTTAGATAGCATACCTTTGTGGTCACAGAGATCTGCTATCCTCATAAAGCCCTTGTTGGACCACCCCTCAAATGCAGGGGGGGTGAGGCCCGGGGTGAATTCTCTATTACCCAAGAGAGGTGCAAACGGATTATGGGGTGATTTAAATTTCTGTGTCCTTGAAAGTCTGTCCCAAATGTCTAACGACAAGGAGAGAGTGGGGCATAATATGGTCGGTCTGCTTTCATCGGTAGCCACATAATATGGGAAATTGGTTTGGTGTGACAGGAGAAAGACTCCATGGTCATCCATAGTGCTTGGGGTTGTTGGGAGTGGAACTTGATGAGCTGGGCCAACTGGGCCGCATAGAAGTATTTCTGCAGATCAGGCAGTCCAAGACCTTCCTTTTGTTTTGGTGTAAACAAGGTAACTTTGTTCACCCTGGGCCTCTTATCTCCCCATATAAACTTAAGGATTTTTTTTTGAATTACATCAGATCTGATCTAACCAGTGCCACGGGTATAGTGCGAAACAGATACAAGATTTTTGGAAGAATGTTCGTTTTCATTGAGTGTAGTCTGCCGAATCACGATGGAGGATGAAGTTGCCATCTAGCTAGGTCTCCCGTTAAGCGCCTAAACAAAGCAGGATAATTTTGGGAACATAGGGTTTATATGGAGGGGGTCAGTCGTATTCCTAAGTAAGGAAGGGCTTCTGGCTCCCATTTAAACTGATAGGTTTGTTTGAGCGCTATCTGTGTGGAACTCTGTAGAGAAATATTTAATGCTCTCAATTTGTCGTGGTTAATTTTAAGATCTGATATTTCTGAAAACGATCGTAAAATGGCATATAGGTTGGGGAGGGAGGTATAGGTGAAGACAAGGTCAACAAGAGGTCATCTGCAAAGAGTAAGCATTTGTGCTCTCTGTCTCAGCATTCTATGCCCCTAATGTCTGGACAGGATCGGATCTTTATTGCCAGTGGTTTTATTGCTAGAATGAATCGCAACGGGGATAGTGGACATCCCTGCCTAGTTCCCCTTTGAATATCAAGGGGTCGAGAGGAGTATTCCCTAAGCATTAGTGATGCCGTCGGGGCATTATACAGTGTTCTAAGGAGAGACAGAAAGCGTTCGCCGAACCCAAATCGGTGTAACACATTAAATAGATATTCCCAGGACAGGGAATCAAACGTCTTCTGGATGTCCAACGAGAGCAACATGACCCGTCTGGGTCCTTTATGGGCCCAGTCTGATTGAATTGCTGAGATTATGATTCTATGGGTCTGGTCAGACACCTGGCGATTTGGGACAAAGCCGCCTGATCCAGATGGATATATTGTGAAAGAAAAGAGTTTAATCTTAGGGCAAGTACTTTTGTCATTATTTTTAAATCCACGTTAATCAAGGCGATTGGGCGATAGTTAGCACAATCTCCATGATCTTTACCCGGTTTTGGTATAACATGTAAGTATGCTGCGTTCTCATGTTTGGGGATGTTGTTTCCCCGTCTCAAATCATTAAAGTAGGAACATAAATGAGGGACTAGGATTTCTTGGTACTTTCTGTAATAGTGTCCCGAAAAGCCGTCTGGACCCGGGGGTTTAGAGGGATGGATGGTTTTTATGGCCATTCTGATCTCTAATTCTGTAAATTCCTTGTCCATAAGTTCTGCGTGAGTTTGTGTAAGTTGGGGCAACATAATATCTTGGAAGAATGTTTCCGCTTTTGTGAGTGAGAATTTATCTGGTGTGTTATACAGTTTGGCATAGAATTTGTGAAATTCCCGAATTATCAGTTCAGGGTTTTGTGTGGAGTCTCGCGGTTTAGTCTCAATTTAGGCAATGTTGGCGTGAATGTTCTGGGTACTAATTTCCTAGCTAGCATTGTACTTGGTTTATCTCCCATTGTGTAGTACTTATGTTTAGACCAGGGAATATGTTTTTCTGCCTGGGTGGTCAGGCTTAGATTTAGTGCCAATCTTGCGTCATCTATCTTATACCTAATGTCAATCTGAGGGGCCATATGTTGTTCTTTTATGAGTTTATCTAAATCTGCTTCTAATTGTTTGATCATTTGGACCCGGATTCGTTTGGCCCTGGCCACCATTTGAATAAGTTTACCCCGTATAGTGGCTTTGTGGGACGCCCAATGTGTTGTAGGGGACGTGTCTGACGACTTATTTACCCTAAAATATTCCTGGAATTTTTTTCTCAATTTCTGTATATAGTATGGGATCATTTAATAAGCCCACATTGAACTGCCATGGGGAGGGGTGCGGTTTTGTCCAAAGGTCTGTTAATGATAGTTTGATCGGAGAGCGATCGCACCAGGGAGTGGATAGTATCTTCACCGACGCTATGTACGAGAGTAAGGAGGTATGCACTAAAAAAGTGATCTATCCGGAGTATGTATGATGCACCTGTGAATAATACGCATAGTCTCTATCGGATGGGTTTGTCTCTCTCCAGGCGTCAATCAAGTCATATAGGTGGAGTAGGCGGGCTACCTTGCTGCTGTCGCTGGGTGGTCGCTTAAGTAACATTTTTGTGGGATCTGATTTATCCGTTATCCGATCTAACGGTATATTGCTGTCACCTCCCATGATTACCTGTCCCTGAATTTTGGGCATCAATATCTTGAACATTTTACTAAAAAACTCTACCTGTCCAGAGTTAGGGGCATAATATGAGATAATTGAAACTAATTGGTCGTGGGGACTTCCAACTGTCATAATATAACGGCCGTTTTAGCCCTTTACTATAGTGATGGGGGTGAAGGGGGTCCGTTTTGAAAAGCAAACCGCCACCCTTCCTTTTTTTTCGGGACTTGAGGGTAAATAATATTGTGGGTATTTGATATTCAAATATCTAGGAGCTGAAGTTTTAGAAAAATTTGTTTCCTGTAATAGGAGAATATTGGCTCTTTGTGCGTGGTAGTATTGGAAAGCTTTAGTTCTTTTGATTGGGGGGTTAAAGTGGTGTTCCGGCCGAAATGATACTTTTTAAATAAAAATACCCCTATAATACACAAGCTTAATGTATTCTAGTAAAGTTAGTCTGTAAACTAAGGTCTGTTTTGTTAGTTTATAGCAGTAGTTTGTTATTTTATAAACTTACATCAGGCCGTGGCCATCTTAAGTGTGGGCATCTGAAGCCAGACTGCATTTCTTCCTGGATCTCATCCTTGCAGATCTCGCACATGCTCAGTGCAGCACAAGCAGTGTAATAGGTTTCAGGTCAGGTTTCCATAGAAACGGCAGTGTCAGAGGAAGTTGCTGGCCCTTCCCAGAAGGCATTGCAAACAGGAAATGATGCGATGGGCCGCGGCCAGGGAGGAGGAAGTGAAAAATGAATACAGCAGATATACAGTGGGTGCTGAGAAAAAAAGTAAAAAAATATCCAATTCGTTTACAGTGCACATTTTAGTGAGGGATGCTAAAGAGTTGTAAAAGTGGGTGGAACTCCACTTTAAAGCCGTTGACGTTGTGATTATGGAGTAATTAGTGGGGAATGGTTTAGCCATCACGGTAGGGCAGAGCACTCTTACCTCGTGTCACATAGTTAGGTGGTGGAACCCCTATGGCGGGTGGTATCCTCTTCCATACCATCCAGGATCAGCTTGTGAGGTTGGAGTCAGGAACCAGGGTGGGGGAAAGGGAAGAGGGGGAAGAAAGAAGAATAGATAAGTAAAGTAAAATTGAACAGTTGGCCTTAGGCCCATGTCATCTCGCTTAACATATATTGAGTAATTAACATTTGTGTGGGTAGAAACCCCACCCGCATACAACGTCCGGGAATGGATGTGTGAGGGTACCTCCATCCGCAGAGGAAGATAGTCTTGCTATTGGGGGGCATGTACAGTATCTCACAAAAGTGAGTACACCCCTCACATTTTTGTAAATATTTTATTATATCTTTTCATGTAACAACACTGAAGAAATTACACTTTGCTACAATGTAAAGTAGTGAGTATACAGCTTGTATAACTGTAAATTTGCTGTCCCCTCAAAATAACTTACAACACAGCCATTAATGCCTAAACCGCTGGCAACAAAAGTGAGTACACCCCTAAGTGAAAATGTCCAAATTGTGCCCAAAGTGTCAATATTTTGTGTGGCCATCATTATTTTCCAGCACTGCCTTAACCCTGTTGGGCATGGAGTTAACCAGAGCTTCACAGGTTGCCACTGGAGTCCTCTTCCACTCCTCCATGACGACATCATGGAGCTGGTGGATGTTAGAGACCTTGCGCTCCTCCACCTTCTGTTTGAGGATACCCCACAGATGCTCAATAGGGTTTAGGTCTGGAGACATGCTTGGCCAGTACACAACCTTTACCCTCAGCTTCTTTAACAAGGCAGTGGTCATCTTGGAGGTGTGGGGTCGTTATCATGTTGGAATACTGTCCGCGGGCCAGTCTCTGAAGGGAGGGGATCATGCTCTGCTTCAGTATGTCACAGTACATGTTGGCATTCATGGTTTCCTCAATGGACTGTAGCTCCCCAGTGCTGGCAGCACTCATGCAGCCTCAAACCATGACACTCCCACCACCATGCTTGACTGTAGGCAAGACACACTTGTCTTTGTACTCCTCACCTGGTTGCCGCCACACACGCTTGAAACCATCTGAACCAAATAAGTTTATCTTGGTCTCATCAGACCACAGGAGGTTCCAGTAATCCTTGTCTTTAGCCTGCTTGTCTTCAGCAAACTGTTAGCAGGCTTTCTTGTGCATCATCTTTAAAAGAGGCTTCCTTCTGGGAAGACAGCCATGCAGATTAATTTGATGCAGTGTGTGGCGTATGGTCTGAGCACTGACAGGCTGACCCCCCGGGCCTTCAACCTCTGCAGCAATGCTGGCAGCACTCATACGTCTATTTCCCAAAGGCAACCTCTGGTTATGACGCTGAGCACGTGCACTCAACTACTTTGGTCGACCATAGCGAGGCCTGTTCCGAGTGGAACCTGTCCTGTTAAACCGCTGTATGGTCTTGGCCACTGTGCTGCAGCTCAGTTTCAGGGTCTTGGCAATCTTCTTATAGCCTAGGCCATCTTTATGAAGAGCAACAATTCTATTTTCAAATCCTCAGAGAGTTCTTTGCCATGAGGTGTCATGTTGAACTTCCAGTGACCAGTATGAGAGAGTGAGAGCGATAACACCAAATTTAACCACCTCAAAACTGGGCACTTTCACCCCCTTCCTTCCCAGACCAATTTTCAGCTTTCAGTGCTCTCTCACTTTGAATGACAATTACTCAGTCATGCTACACTGTACCCAAATGAAATTTTTATCATTTTGATTACACAAATAGAGCTTTCTTTTTTTTTATTTATTCACCACTTCATTTTTTACTTTTTGTGACATAAGCGAAAAAAGAGCGAATATTTTGAAAAAAAACCCAAAATTTTCTACTTTCTTTTAAAAGAAACCAAAAAAATTAAATTTTGTCGAAAATTTAGGCAAAAATGTATTCTACCACATGTCTTTGGTAAAAAAAATCCTGATAATTGTATGATCATTGGTTTCTGTGAAAGTTATAGAGTCTACAAGCCATGCTACGCATTATTGAAAATGTATCAATCCTAATGCACTGATGGCCTAATGCACTGATCTCATTTCTTGAGGCCCTAAAATGTCAGGACAGTACAATAACCCCCCAAAAGACCCCTTTTTGGAAGGAAGACAGTCTGAGGTATTTAGTAAGAGGCATAGTGAACTTTTTGAAGTTGAAATTTTTTCCCCACAATGCTTTGGAAAATTAAGAAATATAGATTTTTTTTTTTCTTCACTAAATTGTCATATTTACAAGTTATTTCTCACACACGGTGCAGGCATAATTGCAATTACACCCCAAAATACATTCTGCTATTCGTCCTGAGTATGGCGATACCCCATGTGTGAGACTTTTCCACTACCTGGCCACATACAGAGGCCCAAAATGCAAGTAGCACCTCCAGGCTTCTAACACATAGCATGTACACACCAAGAATTACACCCCAAAATACATTCTGCTGAGCAAAAGGTAAAAAAAAAAAAAAGCTCACCTGTGGTTTTAGCAGGCAGGAATACCGTTCCAGAGCAGCCAAAGCATTTGTTCAGACAGCCAAAGGAAATGTCCAGGAATTGTCCAGGCAGCAGACAGATATGGAAAAGTATGAACATGGTTCAGTACAGTCCAAGGTTTAGCAGGCAGTTCAGGTTTTTTGGAAAGAAAACAACCCAATGTATATTCTATGAGGCATACTGAGTCTTTTGAACATGTCATTTCTTCCCACAAGTTTTTGGAAAATGTGGAAAGAAAATGAAAACCTATTTTTTTCTCACAAAGTTGTCAATTTAGAAGATCTTTCTAACACATAGCATGTACATAGCCAAAATGACACCCCAAAATACATTCTGCTATTCGTCCTGAGGATGGCGATACCCCATGTGTGAGACTTTTCCACAGCCTGACCACATACAGAGGCCCAACATCCATATAGCACCATCAGGCGTTCTAAAGGCATAAATTACACATTTCATTTCCTGAGTACCTATCACATTTTTGAAGGCCCTGGAGCACCAGGACAATGGAATTCCCCACAAAATGACCCCATTTTGGAAAGAAAACAACCCAATGTATATTCTATGAGGCATACTGAGTCTTTTGAACATGTCATTTCTTTCCACAAGTTTTTGGAAAATGTGGAAAGAAAATGAAAACCTATTTTTTTTTCACAAAGTTGTCAATTTAGAAGATCTTTCTAACACATAGCATGTACATAGCCAAAATGACACCCCAAAATACATTCTGCTATTTGTCCTGAGTATGGCAATACCCCATGTGTGAGACTTTTCCACAGCCTGGCCACATACAGAGGCCCAACATCCATATAGCACCATCAGGCGTTCTAAAGGCATAAATTACACATTTCATTTTCTGAGTACCTATCACATTTTTGAAGGCCCTGGAGCACCAGGACAATGGAATTACTCTCAAAATGACCCCATTTTGGAAAGAAAACAACCCAATGTATATTCTATGAGGCATACTGAGTCTTTTGAACATGTCATTTCTTTCCACAAGTTTTTGGAAAATGTAGAAAGAAAATGAAAACCTATTTTTTTCTCACAAAGTTGTCAATTTAGAAGATCTTTCTAACACATAGCATGTACATAGCCAAAATGACACCCCAAAATACATTCTGTTACTCGTCCTGAGTATGGCGATACCCCGTGTGTGAGACTTTTCCACAGCCTGGCTGCATACAGAGGCCCAACATCCATATAGCACCATCAGGCGTTCTAAAGGCATAAATTACACATTTAATTTCCTGAGTACCTATCACATTTTTGAAGGCCCTGGAGCACCAGGACAATGGAATTCCCCACAAAATGAACCCATTTTGGAAAGAAAACAACCCAATGTATATTCTATGAGGCATAATGAGTCTTTTGAACATGTTATTTCTTTCCACAAGTTTTTGGAAAATGTGGAAAGAAAATGAAAACCTATTTTTTTTCTCACAAAGTTGTCAATTTAGAAGATCTTTCTTACACATAGCATGTACATAGCCAAAATGACACCCCAAAATACATTCTGCTACTCGTCCTGAGTATGGCGATACCCCATGTGTGAGACTTTTCCACTACCTGGCCACATACAGAGGCCCAACATGCAAGTAGCACCTCCAGGCTTCTAACACATAGCATGTACACACCAAGAATTACACCCCAAAATACATTCTGTAGTGAAGTATGATAGCTCCGATAGCACGTTCCTATACAGAGCCCTGGCTCGGAGGGACATTGGGGACAGTAGTATCGGGTGTCACGGCAAATTCCTCTACTTGCACATACACGACATTTTTTGGGGGGTTTGCGACCTGTTTGGGTAAGAGGGAGGATTTTGGGAAAGTGCCTTTCATGGAGTCTGGCTAACGCATCGGAGCGAATTAGTTGAGGGGCTTGGCCTTGGGGATAGAGAAGGGCTGTGAAAACTTCTTCTTGGAATTTTAGATAGGGTAGGGAACTTTGGGTGCACTTAGAAAAAATGATATAGGAATTAAATAGGGCAAGTTGCATCAAATAAATGGCGACTTTCTTGTACCAAAATAGTGATCTCCTGGTGGCCAAGTAGGGCTGCATCATCTGGTCGTTCATATCCACCCCCCCCCCCCCATGTATAGGTTGTACTCATGTACACATTTTGGCTTCTGTATGGGGCCTCCTCTTCTCTGAAGTTCCACCAAGGTGTCGTCATATATTGTTGAAAGGATGTAGACATCTCTTTTTTTATCTCTCCACTTCACCGCTAGTACTTCTTCAGTTCGCATACTGGCCATTTCACCCTGCTTCAATTTCTTGGCGACCAATCTTTGTGGGAAGCCTTTGCGGTTGGTCCGTGTTGTCCCACAGGCCACAGTGTTCTTTAGGTACAAATGGCGGAAAAGTGGGAGACTAGTGTAGAAATTGTCTACGTAAAGGTGGTAACCTTTCCCAAGTAATGGTTGGATCAGCTGCCAGACAATTTTGCCACTTGTTCCCATGTAGGTAGGGCATCCAGGGGGGTTTAGCTGTCTGTCTTTTCCCTCATAAATGATAAAATCATATGTGTAACCCGTGGCCCTGTCACACACCTTATAAAATTTTACCCCACGTTTGGCTCTTTTACTGGGGAGGTATTGTTTTATTCCCAGTCTTCCGGTGAAGTGCACCAGGGATTCATCCACACATATGTTTCTATCAGGGGTAAACATCTCCTTGAAGCTGGCGCAAAAAAAATTGATTAGGGGACAAATTTTGAATAACTTATCGTAACTGGGATGATTTCGAGGGAGGCATTGGGCATTGTTATTGAAGTGTAAAAATCTCATGATCATCTCATAACGGGTTCTGGGCATAAATGACGAATAGATCGGCATGTGGTGGATAGGTTGGGTAGACCAGTAGGAATGGAGTTCATTTTTTTTTGTCAGCCCCATGTTGAGGGTTAGGCCAAGCAAAATTTTAAATTCTTCTACGGTGAGGGGTTTCCAAACAAAAGGACAGGCATATGAGGAACTGGGATTGTTGGCTATATGTTGGCTGGCATATAGATTACATTGCTCCACAATGTAGGTTAGAAGATCATTGGTAAAAAATAAATGAAAATAATAAAGTGGGGGGTTACATTTTCCATCTGCATCTGAGGGCCTGGCTGGGCTGTGAAAAGGGGTATTACAGGTTCTACTGATGTATCGGGCAGCCATGTTGGATACAGTAGAACATCTGGGAGGCTAGTATGGGCACTGCCTCATTGATGAGATCCGTTGCTAGCATCTGGCCTATCTTCTAGGAAGGTTGCAGAAGTGCTGGTGGATGCCTGCCTATCCCGGAGTGCTGCGCTGCTGGTGGATGCCTGCTGGTGGATGCCCTGGAGTGCTGCGCTGCTGGTGAATGCCTCCTCCTGCTCATTTCTCCTGATTCTCCTTGTTAGGATTGTATCTTCCTCTGTTTCCAACTCGGAGCCACTGCTTTCCACTGGCTCATAGTCACTATCCGAGTCTGATGGAGAGAATTCCCCGCTACTCTCGTCCGACATACTCTGGAGTATTTGGAGACCCTCCTCTGCGCTGTAAGACCTTTTTGTCATGTTGGCGGGCAGATGTGTCAGATGGCAGGCGGCAGATGTGCCAGATGGTGGGCGGCTGTGCCAGATGGTGGGTGGCTAGATGTGCCTGATGTTGGCGGGCAGATGTGCCTGATCGTGGGCAGATGGTGGCTGGCAGATGTGCCTGATGGCGGGCGGGCAGATGTGCCTGATGATGGTGGGTGGCTGATGTGTCAGCTGTTGACGGGCTGATGTGTCAGCTGTTGACGGGCTGATGTGTCAGCTGATGACGGTGTCAGATGGCGGGCGACAGATGTGCCTGATGGTGGGTGGCAGATGTGCCTGATGACTGGCGGGCAGATGTGCCTGATGACTGGCGGGCAGATGTGCCTGATGACTGGCGGGCAGATGTGCCTGATGGCAGGCGGGCAGATGTGCCTGATGGCAGGCGGGCAGATGTGCCTGATGACTGGCGGGCAGATGTGCCTGATGGCGGGCAGATGTGCCTGATGGCGGGCAGATGTGCCTGATGGCAGGCGGGCAGATGTGCCTGATGACAGGCGGGCAGATGTGCCTGATGGCAGGCGGGCAGATGTGCCTGATGATGGTGGGCGGCTGATGTGTCAGCTATTGACAGGCTGATGTGTCAGCTGATGATGGGCTGATGTGTCAGCTGATGACGGCTGATGTGTTAGCTGTTGACGGTGTCAGATGGCGAGCGGCAGATGTGCCTGATGACTGGCGGGCAGATGTGCCTGATGACTGGCGGGCAGATGTGCCTGATGGCAGGCGGGCAGATGTGCCTGATGGCAGGCGGGCAGATGTGCTTGATGGCGGGCAGATGTGCCTGATGGCAGGCGGGCAGATGTGCCTGATGATGACGGGCTGATGTGCTGGCTGTTGGCGGACAGATGTGCCCGCTGTTGGCGGACAGATGTGCCAGTTGTTGACGGGCAGATGTTCACTGACAGGTGTTTTCACTGTTTGGGGACACTGTGTTTTGGGGACACTGTGTTTTGGGGACACTGTGTTTTGGGGACACTAGCTGGGTGATCAGTGGGTAAACAGCAGACAAACAGCTTTATTACTCACTGATCTCCTGGCTGCAGCACAGATCTCTCTTCCTCTCCTCACTGACAGGCTCTGTGTGAGGAGAGGAAGAGATGAGAGCAGTTACTACGCTCTCTATTTACATTACATGACGACTGTGATTGGACACAGTCGTCATGTGATCAGGAGGGCCAATCACAGGGCCCTCCTGTGTTGTGCTGTCTCTGGGGGACACAGGCAGATCGGGATCGCGCCGCTGCGCGGGCACGTGGCAGCGCGATCTCCTGTCATCTGCCACTCCCTCCCCCTTGTTTACTATACGATGGCTGTGATTACACACAGCCATCGTGCGGATCAGGAGGGCAAATCACATTGCCCTCCTGCCGCTCTGAGATGCGGCGTGTCCGAGTGACACGAGCGCATCGGGATCGCGCGGGAGCGCGCCCGCGTGATCCTGCTCCTTCTGAAGGACGTTCGGGAACGTCCAGTCAGAAGGAGGGAGCTCCCGCCCGGCCGTATATGTGCAGTGGCCGGGTGGGAAGTGGTTAACACACCTGCTCCCCATTCACACCTGAGACCTTGTAACACTAACGAGTCACATGACACCGGGGTGGGAAAATGGCTAATTGGGCCCAATTTGGACATTTTTACTTAGGGGTGTACTCACTTTTGTTGCCAGCGGTTTAGACATTAATGGCTGGGTGTTAAGTTATTTTGAGGGGACAGCAAATTTACACTGTTATGCAAGCTGTACACTCACTACTTTACATTGTAGCAAAGTATCATTTCTTCAGTGTTGTCACATGAAAAGATATAATAAAATATTTAAAAAATGAGAGGAGTGTACCCACCCCGGACATACAATATCGCACATTTACAGTGCCTTGAAAAAATATTCATTCACCTTGAGATTTTGTACACTGAGTTTTTATGTGATAGACCAACACAAAGTGGCACATAATTGTGAAGTGGAGGGAAAATGATAAATGGTTTTTAAATTTTTTTACAAATAAATATGTGAAAAGTGTGGCGTGCATTTGTATTCAGCCCCTGAGTCAATACTTTGTAGAACCACCTTTTGCTGCAATTACAGCTGCAAGTCTATTTGGGTATGTCTCTACCAACTTTGCGCATCTAAAGAGTGATAATTTTGCCCATTCTTCTTTGCAAAATAGCTCAAACTCTGTCAGATTAGATGGAGAGCATCCGTGAACAGCAATTTTCAAGTCTTACCACAGATTCTCAATTGGATTTAGGTCTAGACTTGGACTGGGCCATTCTAACACATGAATGTGCTTTAAACTAAACCATTCCATTGTAGCTCTGGCTCTATGTTTAGGGTCGTTATCCTGCTGGAAGCAGAACCTTCGCCCCAGTCTCAAGTCTTTTGCAGAATCTAACAGGTCTTCTCCATCAACTCAGCTGACGAGGAAGTAAGCAAGGAGTCTCTTGTACTACAGGCTTAGGACGGGACAAACGCAGGTAACTGTGGCTGCAGATTCAGTCTCCAGGTGACATTATCACCCCCTTTTTGTCCATAAGCATATCAAGTAGAGCTGGGCGATTTTCTCCAAAAAAAAAACTCGATTCACGATTCAAATCGAGTTGTTTTTTTTTCTTTTATGGACACCACGCCGGTCCTGAGGAGCTGCGGGAAGAAGTTTTTAGGCGAGGTCGCGGCTTCGGCCTAGACCGCGGCGTCCGGCCTCGCGGACTAGGCCGAAGCCGCAGCCTCACCTAAAAACTCCTGCCCGCAACTCCTCAGGACCAGCGCGGTGTCAGCGCCAGTCCTGGTGAAAAAAAAAAAATCTAAAAAATCGATTTGCTGAAAATTTTAATTGATTTGACCTCTCAACTAGATTCAAGATTCAAATCGATTTTTTTCCCCAGGCCTAATATCAAGGCGTGTTTTTATTGTGCTAAATGTGAGTTTACATCTTTGTGGGATTTTAAGTTGCAATAAACCTGTTTTAAAAATGTTATCACACCATTGCAAGCTTTCATTGACTTTCACATGTGTTATATATGAGGAGATTGCTGATAGCCAGGAGGAAACAGTGGCTTGTGATCAGGAGGAAGGAGTGATCTTTGTATTAGCATTTAAGCCACAACTAGCCACCACAGGAAAGAGGAACCATAGGAGGATCTTCCCAAGCTGATAATATTATTTATCACAGGCTTTTTTTAAAAGCCCTTAAGGTGAGGGTACACGTGGGGGGGGGGTGCACATTGCATGAAGATACCATCATCACGTTTTATGTTTATGTCTTTGGACTTTTGAAATATTAAGGTTTTTTGTGCAATACACGGAGCACATGCACGTGAACTTTTCTTATATATATTTTTGGACACTGCATGAAGATATTACTATCACGTTCTATGTCTATGTTTTTGTAATGGACTTTTTATATTATTGATGATTTGTGTGCATCACACGGAGCACATGCACTTCATTTACTTAATGTTTGATCTTATTACTTTTACGTCATAGGTTATATGGATTTAGTTATTAGTTTAATAGTTATCTAATTTTATAATTCATTTTATTTTTAGCGCCGCACATTTGGTATATCAGTTTGTATTGTCACATTTGGGAAGAGTGGGTAGTGTTGGCAGCAGTTTATTTTTATTTTCATCTTTATTTTTTTTATATATTTTTTTACATTTATAGTTATTTTTATTTATTCATTTTTTTTTTAGATATATATTTTTTAGATTTTGACTTTAGGGTAGGAGTGTGGCAGCTCACAAGGTTTTATCCACTTGCTTGATGAAAACCTGCCCCAGAGCGCTCTGGACCTCAGACTGGGGCAAAGGTTCATCTTCCAACAGGGCATAGACCCTAAACAGCCAAGATAACAAAGGAGTGGCTAGGGGACAACTCTGTCAAATTTCCTTGAGTGGCCCAGCCAGAGCCCAGACTTGAACCCGATTGAACATCTGGAGAGATCTGGAAATGGCTGTGCACCGACGCTCCCCATCCAACCTGATGGAGCTTGAGATGTCCTACAAAGAGGAATGGGAGGAACTGCCCAAAAATAGGTGTGCCAAGCTTGTAGCATAATACTCAAAAAAGAGTTGAGGCTGTAATTGGTGCCAAAGGTGCTTCAACAAAGTATTGAGCAAAGGCAGTGAATACTTATGTACATGGGATTTTTTTTGCTTTTTATTTTTAATAAATTTGCAAAGGTTTGAACAAACTTCTTTCACATTGACATTATGGGGTATTGTTTGTAGAATTTTGAGGAAAATAATGAAGTTAATCCATTTTGGACTAGGGATGTAACATAAAAAAATTGGGGAAAAAGTGAAGCGCTCTGAATACTTTCTGGATGCACTGTACAAGTCTTTACATCAGGTAAAGGTGACACCACTGGACAATTTAGTGGGATCCAGGGAAAGCTTAGGATCCCAAATTCTGTGAAAATGCTGGAACATATTTTTCACCAGATTTTGGATCCTAAACTCTCCTAGTATCCTGTGGTAAGGCTCAGTGACATCATCACCAACTATAGAAAGTAGTTGGAAGCTGGGTGTAAGGGACTATTTTTTTACATTTTTGTTACAATGTGTTAGGGCTCATTTAAATCTGTGTCAGTCTTTGAAAAGTGATCCTCGGTGGACCGCTTTTCAGAGAACAGTACAGGAGCGGCGAATAGGCATTCAGATGGTGATACTGCCACCTCTTAAATGCTTGTTTTTCTTTTTTTTGTTTACAGCCGAACAAGATTTTTGACTAGGACTTGACTCACAGTTGTGGTGCAACCACATTTGCTTGATTGCATTGCATTTGCTGTATGCGACAGGGGGTATAATTTTTGCTGCTGTATTCGTACAACATCGTCCAACTACAGTGCTATGTTAAGGTGGCAGTAAAACCGCAGTCCAACTGCCTATTTTTTACTGCCCCTGGCTGCAAGTGTAAATGAAGCCTTATGCACACAGACATTTAGAAACTCAGTTGGCACCTAGCCAGTCAAAGATGTGAATTTATTATCGGTACTTACATAGCGCCGTTAATGTAGCACTGCCCCCTTGAGGGCTGCTTTGATTTACCTGTTCGTCTGCACCGCCCTGAACCTGTGAACACTCCAACCCATCTGACACTCTGGGTTCAGACATCTTTTTGCAAACACCTTTAAATGACACTCCAACACAAGTCAAATAGATATTCTCTTAAGTTTTACTGAAGTAAAGATATGTGTACAAGGGGAGGGTTCATGGATCAACTGAGTTCTGAATAAAACCCGAACTCAGGTGAGGAACCCCCCCAAAAACCAGCTTAATTACAGTTCAATAGCACAAATGCAGGATATACATATATACAGTGAATACCAGCTAGAGAAGAAACAGGTGTTTATAAAGATTACACTAGATAATGCAACATTTTACCAAGCTAAAAGGGGAATCCCAGGCCAGCCTATTAAACCTTTACATCCTAATGAGATGCCAGATAGAATGGGAATGGGATAGGGGCCCTTTAAGCAACAGCAGTGTCCAGGGCGCTGGCCACAAGTAATCGGTAGTTGGAGCTCATTCAATTATAGCCCAGATATGGCACAGTGATGTGATGATAAGCAGGGTAACTTAATCTGGTTAGTGATAATCCTTAGAGTAGCTCAGGATATGGATGTCTATGTACAGTTTCATATGTAATGCAATAAAGTGTTTCCATGGGCAAGGTGTCTGCACACAGTGTCCAAACAAAATGACCAGGTAGGGTTTGTTAACGATGGGCGACTGCCCTCTCACCAACTGCAGAACTGAATAAGAACCTCTTGAACAGAGATCCCGGATGAGATGTCCTTCTGGTAAGCGAGCGATGATGACCGATTGACTGCTGGACACGGGCAATCGTTGGATCCGTCTGATGAATTGGTGCTGCAGTGATGTCTCGCAAACGGCAAGCAGAGTTGGGCCCTCCAGGGACAGGCTGAAGTCACTGGATTGCCGCGTGGTAGGTTGCAGCCCTCTCGCCTAGCAGCAGAGAGGTGTTCACTCAGTGAGGCCCAGGAATAAGAGAGCGCGGAGCGAATCTACTGCCCCTTTCATAGTTACTCCCAGAGGTCTCTTGGTGTTACAGAGGGGCTTCTGGGATGTGTAGTCCAGGGGGTAGTTTAACAACATCCGACCGGCTGCTCAAGAGTAGGGATGAGCCGAACACCCCCGGTTCGGTTTGCACCAGAACCTGCGAACGGACTGAATGTTCGCGCAAACTTTAGAACCTTATTATAGTCTATGGGACTCGAACGTTCGAAATCAAAAGTGCTAATTTCAAAGGCTAATATGCAAGTTATTGTCTTATAAAGGGTTTGGGGACCTGGGTCCTGCCCTAGAGGACATGTATCAATGCAAAAAAAGTTTTAAAAACGTCAGTTTTTTTGGGAGCAGTGATTTCAATGATGCTTAAAGTGACAAAAAAAAGTGAAATATTCCTTTAAATATCGTACCTGGGGGGTGTCTATAGTATGCCTGTAAAGTGGTGTGTGTTTCCCATGCTTAGAACAGTCATTTAAAACTGCTTGCGGCTTTAATGTAATGTCGGGTCCCGGCAATATGGATGAAAATCAGTGAGACAAACAGCATGGGTACCCCCCAGTCCATTACCAGGCCCTTTGGGTCTTGTATGGATATTAAGGGGAACCCCGCACCCAAATTAAAAAAAGGAAAGGCGTGGGGCCCCCAGGCCCTATATACTCTGAACAGCAGTATACAGGCGGTGCAAACAAGACAGGGACTGTAGGTTTGTTGTTAAGTATAATCTGTTTGTAATTTTTAACTGGTAAATTTTTAAAGTGTAGCTCCAGCCAAAAAATCTATTTTTAAGCTTTTTGGAAAACATAGGGAAGGGTTATCACCCCTGTAACATTTGTTTTGCTGTTTGTGCATCTCTTCAGAAGATTTCACCTCACTTTCTGTCCCAATGACAAATGTTTTTTGAAAATTTGGGGTTTTTAGTGAAATAAGGATTGGTGATAAAGCATCAGTGAAGAGGAGACACGTTTTTCCCATATTAACTCTTACAGGAGAGAATTTCCCTTCCTGGGGTTAGATTTCATCTCACTTCCTGTTGTCTCCTTCCGTTTGCAAGTAGGAGTCGTTTGTAAGTTGGATGTTTGAAAGTAGGGGCCTGCCCTATATACTCTGCAGAAATTGGGGCCTTAGGTGTTGGTGTTGTAATTACATGCCATTGTTGAACAGTGGTAGAAAAATTGGGCCTTTGGTGGTGGTGGTACCACACCACTGTAAGCCCTCACAGTTACTCTTGGTGGGTGCTGGAACGGGCCCTGCTGTGAAATATTACATCAAGAATTGTAATTACATGCACCTGTTGAACAGGGGCAGAAAAATTGGGCCTTTGGTGGTGGTGGTGGTGTTGCCACAACACTGTAAGCCCTCACAGTTACTCTTGGTGGGCGCAGGAATAGGCCCTGCTGTGAAATATTAGATCAAGAATTGTAATTACATGTCCCTGTTGAACAGGGGCAGAAAAATTGGTCGTTAGGCACTGGTGTCATAACACTGCAAGCTCTCACAGATGCTATAGTTGGAGCGCAGGAATGAGCCCTGCTGCAAAGTATTGCATCAAAAATTGTAATTATACGCCCCAGTTAAACAGGGGATGGAAATTTGGGCCTTGGGCACTGGTGCTGGTGCCACAATACTGCAACTCCTCACAGATACTCTAGTTGGAGTGCAGGAATGAGCCCTGCTGCAAAGTATTGCATCAAAAATTGTAATTACACGCCCCTGTTAAACAGGTGCTGAAAAAATGGGCCTTGGCCACTGGTGGCGGTGCCCAGAACCAAAAATGTTCTTACAAGCTATCAGCATGAAAATTGAGGAGGAAGAGGATTGTCACTCAGCATAACAGGATAGTCATTCAGCATCAGCATAGGCAGTCTTGAAGGGATCTCACATTAAAACAAAAATCAATCGGTTACATCAGCATTAGGTGCTTGGTAGCTGGTGATCCAAGACTGATTCATTTTTATGAAGGTCAGCCGATCGACCGTTTTGGTGGACAGGCGCACCCTGTGATTGGTTACAAAGCCTCCAGCAGCACTAAAAAGTTGAAAAACGGTATTTCAAAAAAGAAAAGAAACAATGTGTTTGCAAAAAAAAAAAAAAAAAAGGAGGTATTTCAAAAAGAAAAAATATGTTTGCAAAAAAAAGGTTTGCTATAAACAGTTCAAACTGCTGGTGACTCTTGTGCTCAAATCAACCGGTGACTTCTGTGCTCCCCTATGGTTCCCCACTCACCAGCTCCTCATACCCCTATGGGGGTAACAGGCATTAAGGAACATCAAAGGTGGTCTTCGTGGATGGTCTCCTGTGGTCCCTCTGCCAATGGTCCAATTTCCACTAAAGCGGGACGTCCGGATCAGTCAGTCACACAGCACAGCCTCTACCACCATATCCAGAGAAGGGGGGAGCGATTTTTCTTCAGGGATAAATCCTTATTGGAAGAGATAAGACTCCCATAGTGTAGTATTATAGTATAAAATGCTTTTATTAAAAAACCATAAGAAGAACCAGAGGAACGTCTTATACAAGCTAAAAAAAACACTACAGCCATGGGTGATAGGTAACCAGGAAGAGCTGTCTCGCGGCGTGCGGTCCAGCTGCGTTCCAAAGCTCCCTATCTCCGTGCAGAAATGACGTAAGTGCGTAGCCCCGCCTTACATGTTCTGTCATCGATGTTTTCAAAGGCGGCGCCATCTTGCCACGTCAAACAGTTTATATAGCCAGCGGACGTGCTGGGTCCTCCCCTCTCCCACTGCTAATAAGGAATCTAATGGGCGTGATGAATTAACCAACCCCTCCCTCATGGGCAGACCGTAATAGAGAGTGGGGGGAATTAAGGGCCATCAAATAAGCCTAAGCTCGTCCCACTAGTTATAATTGCGGACAAATGCATCTCCGCTCGCCTTACACATATACCGGCAGCCAGTATGAATACGTGCATATATAGAAGGCATCCCGAAGCTACATACATTTACAGTTGTACAAATGAAACCAAAATTAAGACATACATAAACATTGAATGAAATTAATTAATCAAGATAAGGTAAAGTCCGTCTCAATGCTGGGTCATAGGTCAGAAACCAAGGGAAAAAGGCTCCCAGTGGCAAATACCGGCACTGCAGGCTAACTCTCCGCAAAGCCAGCTGCTAGCTTGTAAAAAAAGCCCAAACATAAGAGAGGGTACATCACCTAATTAATTATTCTACAGCATAAGAAAAAATTCATATACACTATATATGGAATACCAATACCAATTGAATATATTAAATACATTATAAAAAGTTAATATAAAAATTATTATAAAAAATACCTTAGTGTAAAAATATTAATTAATAAGAGTAATATGGTGACCAATAAGAAATGTGTGTGTGTGTTTGTGTGTATATATATTTATATATATATATATATATATATATATATATATACATGAAACATATAGCATTCTGTAGCTATAACTTGAATTCCCCGTTACTGAGCCAGGAGGTATGTAGGCAGATGACAGAACTAAATGCTACTGGGGGGGTGGACTGTCCCGTCCTTTAGGGATATATGTCCCCGAGGTCTGCAACGTTCCTTACAGTATCCCTACACCCAAGGTGAACCCAGAAGCTTATTTTTTTTTTTTTTTAATCTTTATTTAAGGATTGCTGAATGTACAGAAAGAAAGAAAATCAAATATATCATTCAACCAATTCCAACATTAGGCATCAACAACAATTGTATAACAAAATTTTTTTAATGAGATAGCACTCCAGGTTCTGTTGTCACGTTTCAAATAAGGATCCGTAGTCTGGAGTCTCCCCCACCGCTACCGCATACAAGCATTGCGGCAGAGGAGACCCCCCGCCCAAAAAAGAATGTATACGTAGTTCAGTGAACAGAACCAATAGGGAGAACCCCATTTTAGGGGACAACGCCCAAGCCTTATACTACATATAGGTTATAATTTCAGTACTGGAATAAATGGAATGGTATCAGCAGATATTGCAATCCAGGGTTTTTTTTCTCAATTATATGAAAATAGGGTGGGAGACACCGATGGTGTCAATAGAGAAAAGGAAAGAAAGGAGTGAGGGAGGAACAGTAGAGGGGAGGTCTGAGGAAAGAGGGGGAGGGGCTGTGGGGTTCCAGTGAGGTCGACGACCCAAGACTCCAAATTGTCTTAAGACAAAGCATTCAGAAATAGGACTTATAGTCATCCGAAAATGGGACAGGTTCCAATGTGTCCATCGGGTATTGTGTTCCTCCTCCCTTTCCCCTAAGGCAACTGTGAGCTGTTCCATCCGTTGAATATCGCAAACCCTGGCAAACCATTGTGAGACTGCTGGTGGGGACTGCTGCCTCCGGGCACCGGGGACACATGCCCTGGCCGCATTCAAGAGGTGTTTCAGGAGGGATTTATGATAACGCCTACAGGACATGGGAGTTAGATTTAGGAGTATTGCTGCTGGGTTATCCTGGAGATCAACATCCGTGAGCTTGTGAATGATGTGCAATACCGGACCCCAGAAAGCGGCCAGGGCCGGGAACTCCCAGAATATGTGGAGCAGTGTACCAGTCTGTGTGCCACATCTCCGACACAGTGGACTATGTCCTGGGAATATAGACGCCAGTACCGAGGGGGTCCTGTACCAGCGTGTCAAGATCTTATAGGTGATTTTCTGGTATTTGCTACAAAGCAAGGATTTATGTGCAAAAAGAAATATACGATTCTTTTGGTCTTCGGTGAACGTGGTATTAAGATCTCTCTCCCATTTCCTCAGAAACGGGGGATCTTGTTGGGATATGATAGTAAGTAAAATATTATAAGAATATGAAAGGGATTTCCGTATAGATTCATCTCCCAGGCATAATTCCTCAAATGGTGCCGGTTGTCTGCCGAAGCCATCCGCATCCGGGAGGGACTTGAGGAAGTGAGTGAGTTGCAAGATCTTCCACCTGCCCAAAATTGAGGAACCAAAACTAGGGTATATGCCTGAAGGGTCACTCCACTCTGAAGGACCAAGAAAAAAGAAAGCTCTAACTAGGCTCTGGTCCGGGTGGAGTCTGAAGGATTTATCAGTAATGCTGGGTAAGAAGTCTGGGTGACCAATTATGGGCGTCAATGGAGAGGGAAACTAGGCATCTCTGCCATTTTAAAGTATCTGTTTTTTTTTTTTTTTTTTTTTTTATTTCCACTTCAGCGAAAATTTTCCGAGAGACATTATTTCAACTTTATGTGTCAAACTTTATCTCTTCTCCTTTTTCACATCATTGTGGATTGTTTCCGTCACATCTTTATTATTTTTCCCTTCTAGGATATTCTTAAATATTTTTAAAAACCGGCGACAAACCGCCTTCTATAATTATAAACCCTATTATTATCTTATTCTCTCTCAGTTCCTCTTATTTCCCCCCACCCCCCCCTCCCCCTCCCCTGTGTCTGGTCCGTTCCTTTATGTTATTTATTTATCCACTTGGCTCTGCACCTGTTCTTTCTTTTATCCTATCTAAATAAATATCCGAGACTTTGTAGTTTTTCCAACTTTCCCATCTACTATTATCCCCTTTCTCTCCTCCTTCCATTTTGTAGTGATAATCTATTTCCTTTAGCCAGTTTCTAATGTCTGGTTTTCCACTTTTTAGCCAATTCTTGGGAATTAAGGCCTTGGCCGCATTCAGGAGGTTAGGTATTATTGATTTTCTATATTGTTTCTTAGGTTTATTGTAGATATGGAAGAGGCATGTCCAAATATTTTGTTCTATTTCTTCTCCAGTTATTTCCTTTATGTTGTTTAACACTTCCTTCCAGTACTCCATTATTATTGGGCATTCCCACCAT
The DNA here is from genome assembly GCF_042186555.1 of Aquarana catesbeiana. Taxonomy (NCBI): domain Eukaryota; kingdom Metazoa; phylum Chordata; class Amphibia; order Anura; family Ranidae; genus Aquarana; species Aquarana catesbeiana. The sequence goes on along the minus strand of NC_133325.1, from coordinate 570,624,424 downwards.
ATGTGTATGATCGTTGCTATTTGGCCACATTTTCTCCAACACAAGGAGGTTCTATCTTGATGGAATCTGTGTATTCTTACTGGGGTCATATACCATCTTGATACTAGTTTATAATTCATTTCTATGGTCTTCATGTCCCAAGCCTTATTATATCCCATTTCTATAATTTTTTCCACTTTTTGGTTATCTATTTTTAAATTCATTTCTTTTTCCCATTGATTTATATATTCTGGTCTTTCTTGTGCTTCCAAATCTGTCAGTATACTATAAATTTTTGATGTTCCGTTTTTTAATGGTGTTTCATTGCTACATAGCTTTTCCAGTGCAGTTAATTTTGTTTCATCTCTCAGTGGGTGTGGTATTGTGCTTACTAGGTGCCTTATTTGAATATAATTCCATTCATTCATCTTCCATCCATTCCTTTCCTCTATTTCTACTCGTGTTCTTATTTTGCCATTTCTAGTGATATCTTTCAGTCGTGGGTTACCTATTCCTTGGATTTCAAATATTTCCCTCCCAGGGGTGAAGAGATTCGATCCTGTGAGTGCTAATAGTGGTGAATTATATTTCCATTCATTCTTTAAGTGAATGGTGTCCCAAATTTTAAATACATTTTTTGTTATTTCGTGCGTGTCGGTGTCCAATATTCTATATTTCCGTGGAATCCAAATATTCTTATGTAGTGTGGCTCCACTTATTGTGTTTTCCATTTCCACCCATTTTTTTTCATTTTTCTCATTTGTCCACTCTAACATTCGTGTTAAAACTATGGCTTTATAGTACCTACTTATATCTGGGACGGCAAGACCCCCATGCTCCTTTTTCCTTGTGATCAGCGTGTATTTAATTCTTGGTTTTTTATTAAGCCATATGTATTTTAGCATGATTGTTTTAATTATTTTAAAAAAACTCTGCGGGATTTTTACTGGTAACATCTGTAATCTGTAATTTATTTTAGGTAATATCGTCATCTTAAACATATTTATTCTTCCAATCCATGAAAGTGGCTGTATTCTTAACTTTTTCATTTCTTCTTTGACCTCATTGATCAGTGGAATAAAGTTTGCCTGATAAATTTTTTCGACTCTAGGAGTTATTTTAATTCCAAGGTAATTGAGTTCTTTTACCCAAGTGAATGGGAATTCTTTTTGTAAAAACTGAACTTCCTTTTCCTCTAGACCTATGTTTAATATTTCCGTTTTTATTGGATTAATTTTGAAGTTTGACAGTTCTCCGTATTTTTTAATTTCTTTCAGTATGTTTGGGAGTGACACTCTTGGGTTGGATACGTACATCAAGATGTCGTCCGCGTAGGCAGCGATCTTATGCTCTTTTCCTCCTAGTTTCGCTCCTTCTACCTCTTTGTTATTGCGGAGTGTTGCTAATAGTGGTTCTAAGGCCAATACATATAATAGTGGAGACAGTGGACAGCCTTGCCGTGTTCCATTCTGCATCTTAATTTTTGGAGAGAGTCTACCGTTTACTTTTACGACTGCTGTCGGGCCATTATACAAATTTGTTATCCACTTCATCATTTTTGTCCCAATACCCAAGTGCCGCAATGTATCCATCATGAAACCCCAGTCTACCCTGTCAAATGCTTTTTCTGCATCCAATGACAGGAATAGAACTGGGGTCTCATTCTGCACCTTCTTGTGCAACATCAATAATGATTTTAGGCTGTTGTCCCGCCCCTCTCTCCCCGGGACAAAACCAGTTTGGTCCGGGTTGATCCACAGTGGGATTAGTTTTTTTATCCTAGTGGCCAGGATCTTGGAGTACAGCTTCGTATCAGCGTTCAATAGGGCTATTGGCCTGTAGCTTGAGCAGTTAACTTTGTCTTTCCCTTCTTTTGGTAGTATTGTAATATGAGCTAATAACGATTCACTTCTTATTTCTTCATCTTCCCCTAAGGAATTCATATATTCTAATAGTTTTGGAGTCAGCTGTTCTTCAAATTTTTTATAGTATTTGACCGTAAACCCGTCTGGTCCTGGGCTTTTTCCTACGGGAGTTTCCTTTAATGCCAGTTTTACCTCTTCATGCGTAATATTTTTTTCCAATTCTTCTAGTTGGTCTATTTTTAGTTTTGGTAAGTTTGCTTTTTTTAAATATTCTTGTATCTTCTTTGTTCTTGTATTCGCTTCTTTCCAACTTTCCTGTCCTTTTATTGCATAAAGGGAGCTGAAGTATTTTTGAAATGTTATCGCTATATCTGTGGTTTTATTTACCACTTCTCCTTTTTCATTTTTGATCTTCTCAATGTAATTCAAAGACTTCTTTTTTTTTACCAGATTTGCTAGGTATTTTCCTGGTTTATTACCCCATTTATATTTTTCTTGTACTACTCTGTTGTAGTCCTTCCTTTCTTCTTGTTCCATCCAGTCTTTTAATTGCTCTCTCTTTTGAGATAGTAGGCCGAAGATTTTGTTGTTTACTTGATTTTTGTGTTTTCGTTCCAATTCATAAATTTCTTTAATTATTTGTTGCATGTTTGTTTTCCTTTCCTGTTTTTTTCTTGCCCCTATAGCTATTAACTTGCCCCTAATAACAGATTTATGCGCCTCCCATATTGTTGCTTTCGATACTTCTGGTGTATCGTTTTCTTCAAAATATCTTTTAATTTCTTCTATGATGCTTATTTCGGTCTCACTGTCTTCTAATAAAGTTTCGTTGATTCTCCATGGACCCCTTTCAAGGACTTCTCCTTTTATTTTCATTCTCAAGATTACTGGGCTGTGATCTGAGGCGGTTATTATGCCTATTTTTGTTTCTTCTATTTCTTCCAAGTTTCTATGTTCGACCATGATGTAATCCAATCTGGAGTAAATTTTGTGTACTGTTGAGTAGAATGTGTAGTCCTTTGTGCTGGGGTGCTGAATTCTCCAAGGGTCTATTAGTTGCTGTTCATATAATGTTCTTTTTAATTTCTTTAGTTGATTTACCTCTTTGTCCCTTACTCTTGAGGTACTGTCCATTTTATTATCCATGCTGAAGTTGAAGTCTCCAGCTAGTATTAATTTTCCTTGCTTGAATTCCATTAGTATTTTAATTATATCTATCAAATATTTTTTAGGGTTCTTATTAGGACAGTAGACATTGGCCAATGTATATTTTACCCCATGTATAGTTCCTGTAATAAAAAGATATCGACCCTCCGGGTCTATTTTCCTTTGATCTATTAGAAAACGTACATTTTTCCCTATACCGATGGCTACTCCTTTGGCCCTTCTTATTGGCGAGTCTCCTTGATACCATGTTGGTATGTTTCTTGAATAAATTTTGGCACTTGAGTTTTGGGTTATATGCGTCTCCTGTAGGAAAATTATTTCTGCTTTACTTTTTTCTAGTTCTCGGAGGATGATGTTTCTCTTCCCTGGGGAATTTAGTCCTCGGACATTGTAAGAGATTATTTTTATGCTGTTTACGTTTTCCATTCTTGTGCCTTTTCTTCCCCGCCCGTCCTCCGGCCCTCCCCCCCACGCGGTCCCCCTAGGAGACCGGATGGAGGGGCCACCCAGCGGACGCACGGGGTCTCCTCATCTCTTGTCTCAGAATAGGTGTGCCTATGTAACCACTCATGTGACTCAGACCTCTCCCTCCCCACCCTCCCTCCCCCTCCCCTCCCTCCTCCCACCCTCCCCCTCCCTTTTTTCTGATATGGGTTTTTTACCCCCATATTCTCTAGAGCTGAGAGCATTTTACTTTGTTTTGTGGGGCACGCTCTGCCCCCTCTGCTCTATTTATTGTGAGGCGGAGCTCTGTAAGACACCCTATTACCCCCCTGCCTAAGCACTAATAGGGCGACCCCCTGTCCACTCCGTGAGTCCCTGTCTCCCTCTCCCTGCGTTTTTGTTGTGTTTTACCAATCCTTTCACTTTCCTTTTTTTTCCCATCCCATCAACCCCAGCCCCCCCCCCCTTTCCACTCTAAGGCCCCTTGCACCGTTGTATGGTATTTTCTCAGATATTAATTTCCTCGAGAGTCCACATCTTGATGTCTGATCCTTGAATTTACTTGCCACTGTAGGTCATCTCTTGCCGTTATTCGCTCCTGACTATTTGCGTATTTTTCCAGTTCTGGGGAGGGGATTTCTAGTTTGTTGCAAAAGTCCGGAATCTCCTCCACATGTCTTAGCCTCGCACTTATTCCGTTTTTCCTTGCTATTAGACATGCTGGAAAACCCCAGTTGTATTGAATTTCTTGCTCCCGGAGGATTTCTAATAATGGCTTTAGTATCCGTCGTCTTTTCAACGTTTCTTGAGATAAGTCTTGAAATATTTGTAATTTACCTCCCGCAAACTCTATTTGTGTTTTCCTCTTTAGGTTTATCCAGATCTGTTTTTTTTCTTCCCATTTTTCAAAGCGTACGATTACATCTCTAGGTGTTTCCCTTGCAAACCTTTGAGGTTTTTTTACTCGAAAGACACTTTCTATTCCTATTGTGTTAGTTGTTTCCTTTCCCAAGATTTGGTTGAAGAGATTGTTCATTTTTTCTATTAGATTTTCTGCTTGTTCTGTTTCCGGTAACCCACGTATTCTCAAGTTTTTCTTTTTATCTCTATTTTCTTGCTCTTCTATTTTATATGATTGTTCCTGTTGTTCCCGTTTTAATTTCTTTATTTCATCTTCTATTTCCTCTCCCATTTCTGGCTCCATTCTGGGTTCTGAGAGGTGGCTGGTTTCTGTTTGTACTTTATACTGGCCTTTTTTATCCTTGTTGTCCTTCTCTTTTGTATCTATTTGTCTGCCCTTTGAACCCACTTGTTTCTCTCCTTCTCCGATTCCTTGCTGTATATACCTGTTCATAGGGCCTGGACTTGGGCCTAGGCTGGTCCTAGGTGATTTCGGTATTGCTCCCGCACTTCTTGTTGTTTTCCCCTTCATGTTTGTTTCTATGGCTGGATTTATAAGATCTTCAAAGCTGCCTTCCAGAATACCCCTTGATTGGGATCTCTTAATGATGAAAAAATCTCCCAGCCTTTTTAAATTGACTTATTTTTACTAATATTTCTTTTATTCCGTTCTCATACCCGGCATCCTCCCCACAATCCAATAATAGAAATAAATTAATGAGATATGAGTGGTCCCCGTTTTCCAGAAGTTATGTTACTACCTTAAGTACATTAAGCATTCCTTAGTGCTGTTCAATTGTTTAAGCGTTCTTAAGCTGGAAAAAAAAAAAAAAAAAAAAAAGGCTCAAAAACGCTATTGCAAAAATGCTGAAAAAAAGCTGGAAAAAGTTAAAAAAAAAAAAAAAAGTCACTGTAAAGACACCGGCGTCTTCACAGCGCTTTTCCAGCAGCCCGTGTGCATGGGGGCCCAGGTGCTCAGCAAAATAATTCAAATGTTTTAGCGATATAATGCAATCTAATTCAAGTATTCAGCAAGATGGTTTATATATTCAGCAGTATAGTTCCAGTATAAGCTTATATGTTCCACATTTTGTTACTATGGAATTTCTTCTTATTCTATAGTTTGTACTATCAAGCCTATAATTAGTACCCTTTGCAAAAAAAAAAAAAAAAAAATTCACAAGAAAGGGAGATACTGCAGCAGCAGCAGCAGCAGCAGCAGGCAGGTGGGGGCTGGGAGACAACTCTTCCGTTGGCTTGTCTTTCTTTCACCTTCTCCTTCTCCCCTGTTCCCCCCCCCTGTTTTTATTGTTTTTCTTAGCTCACTTGATTCTACTTTTTCAGCTCTTTCGCCTTTTCCCCTGCTTGTTCACTTCAAGACAATTGCAATAGAAGAGCCAAAAGAGGAGGAAAAAACAAAAACAAAAAAAAACGCTCCAAAAACGCTCAAAGACGCTATTGCAAAAACGCTGAAAAAAAAAAAAAAAAGTCACTGCAAAGACACTAGCGTTTTCACAACGTTCTCCCAACAGCCCATGTGCATGAGGGCCCAGGTGCTCATAAAAATAATTCAAATGTTTTAGCGGTATAATGCAATCTAATTCAAGTATTCAGCAAGATGATTTATATATTCAGCAGTATAGTTCCAGTATGAGCTTATATGTTCCACATTTTGTTACTATGAAATTTCTTCTTATTCTATAGTTTATACTATCGAGCCTATAGTTAATACCATTTGCAAAAAACAAAAACAAAAAAAGACCAAAAAAAAAAAAAGGATCACAAGAAAGGGAGCTACTGCAGCAGCAGCAGCAAGCAGGTGGGGGCTGGGAGACAACTCTTCCGTTGGCTTGTCTCTCATTCACCTTCTCCTTCTCCCCTGTTCCCCCCCCTGTTTTTATTGTTTTTCTTAGCTCACTTGATTCTACTTTTTCAGCTCTTTCGCCTTCATTTACTTTCGCTTTTTATTCCATTTTATTTCGTTTTATTTCAATATGTTCTTTCCCTTTCCCTTTCTTTTGCTCTATTACTTTTCCTTTGCCTTTTCACTTCAAGACAATTGCAATAGAAAAAAAAGCCAAAAAAAAAAAAAAAAATACGGTACTTATCTTTTAGTTGTTGTTGAAGTTGGGACAAAAAGGGACGCTCACTACAGCTTGTTGCAGTCAGACGCAGGTACAAACTTCCTCTGGCTTACTCCACAAGACAGCTCAGTGAGTGATGAGCAGGGGGGGCGGGGAGGGAAGCTACCTACACCTTCTCATCAGGCCGATCATTCCTCTCAGCTGCAGGGAGAGGGTTCTCAGGATCCTCACGCCGTGCACAGAGCCATTACCAGGCTCCTCCCTCCTCCTTAAAGTATCTGTTAATCTCCTGCAAAGTGGGCTCAATTAATGGATGTGGGGGTGTGAATCTGGAGAAGCTAGTCCCACTCCAAGGCGTGCCCTCAAGGGGAAACGGCACCGTTTCCCGTTCCAAGCCGACCCATAGCTTATAAGATAGGTGTCTGCACCAGTCCACCGCTCTATTCATATGAACTGCTGTATAATACAGGGCTGGATCGGGGAGGCCAAGTCCCCCTCTGAGTTTCAATCGCTGTAGAAGGGATAGTCTAATTCGCGAGGGTTTGCCCTCCCAGACATAATTCATGAATAGCTTGCGTAATTTACGGAAAAAGATCTGTGGTATCTTAACCGGTAAAGCTTGTAATAGATAAAGCAGCCTAGGCATGATATTCATCTTTAAGATGTTACATCTACCAAACCATGAAACCGCCAATGTCTTCCACCTATCTAAATCGGAGGAAAAGATGTTCAGGAGGGGTTGAAAATTTAGTTGGTAAATGAGATGCAGGTTCGAAGGAATCCTAGTGCCCGGGTATTGAATGGCCTGTGGAGTCCATCGAAAGGGGAAATTGCCACACAGGCGAGCCTGTAAGTTAGGAGCAAGGGAGACATTAAGCGCTTCCGATTTTTGCAGATTAATTTTGAAATCTGAAACCTCCCCGTATTGGCGTAGTGTTGATAAGAGAACCGGGAGAGGGGTAAGCGGTTCCGCGACATAGAATAGCAGATCATCTGCGTAAGCAGCAATTTTATGGTGGTATGTACTCGTTTTAAGTCCTCTAATGTCAGGGTTAAGTATAATATGTTGCAATAGGGGTTCTAGGGAAAGTATAAACAGGAGCGGAGAAAGTGGGCATCCTTGCCTTGTACCATTGCTTATCTTAAAGGGATTGGAAGCTATCCCGTTTACCCTAACCGATGTGGTAGGGGAAGAATAGATGGCGGATATCCAGGATAACATAGAGGTCGGCATACCCAGGTGTCGCAGGGTGGCTAGAAGGAAAGTCCAGTTCACCCTGTCGAATGCCTTTTTGGCGCCTGTGGACAATAGGATGAGTGGAATATTAAGGTGTCTAGCTCTCGCCACTATATCTATCGTTCTTATTGTGTTATCCCGTGCCTCTCTATTGCGGAGAAAACCGGCCTGGTCCAGGGGGATTATACATTGGAGAACAGGACCTAATCGCTCGGCCAAGATTTTTGTGAACAACTTAAGATCACAATTGAGTAATGAAATAGGCCTGTAACTTGCACAAAGGAGCGGATCCTTTTCAGGTTTGGGGATAACAGTAATGCTGGCCTGTAAGTGGTCCGGAGGCATGACGTGATTATCTAGTATTGCGTTAAATGCAGAGACGAAATGAGCTGTTAGTTGGGCTTGGAACATTTTGTAATAAGAGATTGTAAAGCCGTCGGGTCCGGGCGCTTTCCCTGACGGGACCCTGCCAGGGCATTTTTTAATTCATCCGCCGTTATAGGTTGCGAGAGTAAGTCTACTTCTTCTTCGTTGGAAATTGGAAAAGCATGCCAATCCGATCTAAATCTACTAATAGGTAAATGCTCCAACCCGCTCCCCGGTGACCACCCCCGCATCAGCAATGAAAGGAACAATAGCCCATGCAAACCAATACCCCCCCCCATAGTGTTAGCCCATATACCATGCAGGACCCCAGCGAGCGGGGAGCCCTCCACTGAACCCCACATGGGGCTCATCTCCAGTCCAAGGTGACAGGTCCACTTGGGTCTAGCTGCTCTCAATGTAGACCTCCCCTTGAGGCCAACGGTCTCAAAGATCACATAACATCTCTTCCTCACTGGGTAGACCTGTGCTAGGCTGGAAACAGCAAGGGGTAATTCTTTGGTTCAGCGTTCTCGGGGGTTGTGAATACTAGCTCAGGGGAAACGGGTGTCATTTCTAACAAAAGTTACAAGACATATACGTCAATGATAAATGGGGCAGCAAAGAAGATATAGCGATATGTAACAATTACATGTAAAGGGAGACTACTAAGTCTCCGACAGTCTGTTACCTTAAGACAGTTCTAGTCTAAGAGGCTCATGGTTCGTTATCCTGGGGAGCCTGTGCTCTTCTGCGTTGGGTTCGGCAGTTGCGTCGGGACCTTTGGGGCCCAGCCGGGGGGTTTGTTGTGGGATTGTTGTTACCAGAAGGGAGCACAAACGCCAGCCAGTTGGGTAGCGGTATCTGAGGCAGTCCAAGGGAAGTGAGGAAAGCCGGAACATCCACGGGGTGCCGAAGGGTATATGTGCGGCCTCCCTTACGTGCAATCAGGTGGAAAGGGCGCCCCCATTTGTAGGTGATCCCCTGGTTGCTAAGGGGCTTCATGCAACGGCGCATCTGCAGAGTCCTCTGGGACACGTCAGGCAGAAGGGTGATCTGAGTGCCATCGAAGTTGATGTGTCCCCTGTGCCAGGCCTTTTGTAGAATGTCCTCTTTAACTGAGTAATTATGCAGGCAACAGAGGACATCTCTGGGTCTGTCTTCTTCAGGGCTTCTGGGGCCAAGAGTTCTAAGAACCCTGTCGATTGCAACAGGTGTCTCTGGGGGGCGCTCCAGGCAGTTGTTGAATATGGCGATTACAGTCGAGTTTAGGTCAATCTGTCGGGTGGCTTCTGGTAGGCCCCGAATTCTTATATTGCGCCTGCGGTTACAATTTTCCAGGTCGTCCATTAAGAGGTGTAGTTGTGCAATCTGGTCTACTGTTTCCTTATGTGTAATTTGAAGGCCGGAGACATTGTGGCGGAGGGCTGAAATGTCGGTTTCTAGTGAGGAGACTCGGGTGGTTACTTCTGTTATTTCCTGCTTGATCCCCACAATTTCTCCGCGAAGTGCTGTCTCTATTCTGGTCACTACAGAGTCCAAGTCATCTCTGGTGGGCAGCTTTTGCAAGAGTGCCCACAATGCCTGGTCATTATAGTGCAAAGGAGAAGGTTCCTGTGTGGGTAATGCCAGAGGAGTGGTACACACTGTCATACATGGCTGTTGTGCAGGGGGCAGCGGTGTGCCTGGTAAGGAATGCTGAGAGGACTGAGTGTCCCATGGGGCCCACTGCACAGAGCCGCTATGTTCCCCTCCTGGGCTGCCAAACAGTGTAGGAGACAGTCAATGGGGAAAGCAGGGGGAAAGATCGCTTGATGGGGAGAACTGAGGCATGTCTATGCTACGACCGCGTCTCTCACCTCCTCCTGCTGATGAGCCGAGCTCCATCCTCGTGGCAGGCGCCGGCGCCATTTTGACTGAGTCCGGAGTTGAAGCCAGCGGCTGTATCGGCACCAGAAACCTCTCCATTCGGATCCCGGAGAGCACGGATCGGCGGAACCACTTCTCAGGCACAGGGGCAGAGCCGAGAAGCTGGAATGTGGGACAGATCTGCGCGGGTGAGCCTTTAGGGAGCCGCGGACCAGGAGCTCAGGGAAGGTGCGTCTTCATTCTTCCATGCAGAGACCACGCCCCCAGCCCAGAAGCTTATACCAGGAGATGGGTCCAACAAATGTGGATCTACTATGAGATCATTAAAACATATGAGTGGAGGGTAAACTTGTTAGTGTCCAGAGGTAGAAATATTAATAAATGTATATAATTAGGTCATCCTACCCACTAAATATCCACATATGGTGTCCCATACCTGTACCCTATTATTAAGTGGAACTACACATAGTGGTCCCCGATAATGTACTATATGTACATAACAGGTAGACGGGCCTAGATTTGTATAAAAAATGGGCTAAATAGCCTCATGGGAAAAAATATTAAAAAATAATCTGTGCCCTAAAGGACTGTGGTATAGATGCTAACTCCCAGAACAATCTTAAAGAGAGGATAAACCCATAGACCTATAACAGGAACCAGAGTAAGTTAATAATAATAACTGTGAATATTCTATGTGGGTGACAGCCAAAACACAAAACTATACATTGAAGCAGAAAAACCCTCATGTAAAGAACTAGGGGGTCCCCAGAATTTGCTAATGATATCCATTAGTACTACAGAGTGATCTTAATCTATTGATGAAATAGGCCAAAGCCAAAATTCTCCTGAAATCAGGAAGGGTGTATACTCATCCATATTGTTGGTGAGTCCCACACAACTCTACAGATTAGCTATAAAGCAATTGAGGTCTATATCTAGATTGATCCATCCTGTCTCGTTTCTGGAGACGAGTGTCTCTTTGTTGCCCCCTCTCCAGTGATCTTTAACCTGGTCAATGCCGTAAAAGATAAGGCCAGTAGGATCCCTATGATGGAATTCATCAAAATGACATGATAAGTTGTGTTTAGGAAAACCTTTTTTGATGTTGTTAATATGTTCCCATATCCTGACACAAAGGGGATGGGTGGTTCTACCTACATACTGTAAGCGGCAGGGACATTTGATAATGTAGGTAACATGAGTACTATGACATGTTATCAATTGCTTTATCTGATACTCTTTCTGATCCACTGTAGATTTAAACCCCTCCTTCTTTCTTGGTTGGGGTTTGCTAACTCTGCAGGGTAGGCATCTCCGGCATCTATAGAATCCTTTCAAGTCGGGGGCAATTTGGATTTGCTTAGGGGGATCAATGGCATTATGTACGAGATGGTTACGGAGGGTAGGTGCTTTCCTATATACAAATTTCGGTTTTGCAGGGAGAATTTTGGATAGAACACAATCTTCTTTTAGGATGGGCCAGTATTTTTTAATAATACGCTCCACATCCTTATATTAGTTGTTAAACCCTGTGATAAATGCTATCTCCATTTGTTCTTTCTTTGTCCTATTAGTTTTATTGAGTAGTGTGTTTCTATCCATAGTCATAATCTCAGATTTCAGCTTAACTAAATTTTCTCGTGTGTATCCCTTCTCCTGGAATCTTTGGATAAGAACGTCAGCCTGTGTATCAAAATCCTCAAGTGTATTACAATTTCGGCATATCCTCATTAATTGGCCTTTAGGGATGTTAGATTTCCACTTCGGGTGATGACAACTTGACATAGGTATATATCCGTTCCGATCAGTACTTTTAAAAAAGGTACGGGTATTTAGGGAATCCCCTGATTTTGAGATTTCAAGATCTACCTTTTGGAGGTTCCATTTACCTGTGAATGTAATCCCCTACCTGTTCGTATTTAGACTTTCGAGGAATTTCTCGAACATGTCCGGTGTACCATCCCATAATATGAATAAATCGTCAATGTATCTCCTGTACATCTTGATTTGGGGGATATTCCTGCTGCAAACATATTCCTCCTCCCACATATTCATGAAAAGGTTTGCCACGCTAGGAGCGTAGCGGGCCCCCATAGCAACACCTTTTGTTTGCACGAAATACTCCTTGTTATACCAAAAGTAGTTGCATCCCATTACTAACTGTAGGCCATCAAGGATGTAATTAATCTGCCTTTGCTTCATCCCTGTGCTCTCATGTAGGGCTGAAACAACTAATCGATTAATCGACAACTAATCGATTATGAAATTAATCGATTACTATTTTCATAATCGATTAATCGGCCAGTAACATAATGGGGGAAAAAAAAAGAGCCCTTTATAGTACAAAAAGAGCAAATAATTGCTACTGTAGATGTTACTTTCACAGTTCTACAGTAAAAAATGAACCCCTTACAGTAGTGAATATCTGCTTGATTTTTTGTACTATAAAGGGCTAATTTTAGTTTTTTTAACCCCCATTATGTTACTAAACGTCTTAGACCTGGTTCACATCTATGTGTTTTTTGGTGCTTTTTTGCAGAAGCGCACTACAGTTCATTTACATGGTTTCCCATTGGACACGTTCACATCTATGCTTTTTTCAGCCGCTGCGTATTTGGAAAGGGTCAGGGACTTTTTTTTAACGCAAAAACTGTGCTTTTTTGGTTCAATATACTTCAATTGAGAAGCTGCAGAAAAGCATTTAATGTGTTTTTGCAGCAATTTGTGTTTTTTAATCTGCCCAACAACAAAATGGCCTAAAAAAAATGCAAAAAACGCAAATCGCCGCAAAATCACGTGTGCAAAAATCAAAACGCACAGCAAAAAGCACTGCAGAAACAGATCAAAAGCAAACTGCATATGTGTGTAGCGAGCCTTATGCTGGCCACACCGATCAATTTTCAGACGAGAATATTCAGACAAAAAATCTTTGTACATTCGCTGAATGAAAGAACGTTGTTTGAAATTTTCACTTGTTATTAACATTCTGTTATTAAAATGAATGTAATTTCTGAACAAAAACCACATCCACTGTCTGAAAATTCCTTTGACCAAGAAGTTTTCTATTTCCAAACTTTCCCATCACTGTGGTTGAAAATGAATGTCGATTTGACCCCACTAACGATTAGAAAATTGAATGAACGTTCTTAAAATGAAATTTTTTTTGAAGGAAGACATTTGATCTCTGAGTCTGATGATATTTATCAGATTCACCCTTTAATAGTATGTACAGTATATCTCTCTACTAATAGTATATACAGTATATCTCTTCTGTCTGTTATTCTCAGAGTGGATTACATATTTTGCTCCCTTACCATATAGTTGGTTATTTATATTTACCACTGCATAGAGATATTTAAGAATAAATTGCCTTTTTTTAAAACTTTACATATTAACTAAAATTATACACCACACTTTGTTTTTTAAGGTTATTAACCGATTAATCGATTAATCGAAACAATAATCGGCCAACTAATCGATTATGAAAATAATCGTTAGTTGCAGCCCTACTCTCATGTAATGCTTTTTCTACTCCAAGCAATCCATCTTGTTGTTCAATGCTTGTATACAATGAGTTGACATCTATAGTTGCCAGCACCCAGTTTTCCACACCTTTTAACTCCTGAAGTTCTTGGATAAGCTGTAAACTATCCCGCAAGTACGATTTGCCCTGCTGTACCGATGGTTTCAAAAATTTGTCTAGGTATTTCCCTAGTCTTGAAAAAACAGAGTTGATCCCACTAATAATGGGCCTCCCAGGTGGTTTATCTAATCTCTTATGGATCTTCGGTGTGTAATATATGACTGGGGTTTTTGTGGAGTTTGAGAACAGGTAGTCAGCTTCTTTAGCGTTCAATATTCCCATACTCTTTTCCTTTTGTTATAAACTTCATTAACCTTTCTTCATATTTTTTCTTTGGATTCCATTTTTTTGCAAACACATTGTTTCTTTTCTTTTTGAACTATCGTTTTTCAACTTTTCAGTGTTTATTATTATATTTTTTTATTATCATTATTTTTTGGATCATCTTTTGGACTTTTACTATTGTTATGTTCACCACACAGGACTTGAAATGATACACATCTGGCACAGATTGGCACACCAATGCTCATATGTCTAATATTACAATTGAGTGGTATCACTGTTTTTTATGTTATGCTTTAGTGATTTAATTTTTATTTCTAAAGAGGTATCACTTATAGTGCATCACATTGGACGTTTTGCACCTTTTTTACACATCCAGTTCACTTAAGATAGGGAGCGCCATTCATCCCATTTTTCACATATGTCACAATTGCATACTGTGCAAGCTCTGGCCAATGATCCATTCTCAAGACCCTGTAACCCATAGGATTTTCGGTGGGAAAGGTGTCCAAGTCTGATCTTGCCCCTAGGTAATCCTGCACCATGTGAATCAGACGCTGGCGATGGTTGCTGGAACCGATCAGACCTTGGGGCTGCGGACTAAAAAATTGTCTGAACGCATCGGTCAGACAGCCACCTTCTCCACCGCTCCTTCTGTGACTGACCGAAGCCTCAGCAACACATTGGCCAGGAAGACCAGGAAATTGTAACCTCCCAGGCTCTGGAAACGCGTTGCACAAACCTTTCTGCAAGGCCTCTTGAAGATGTTTCATCCTCTGCTCCCTCTGCGACGGCAAGATAAGGTTCGCAACCTTACCCTTGTAATGTGGATCAAGGAGGGTTGCCAGCCAGTAATCATCCCTCCCCTTGATACCACGAATACAAGGATCCTTCCGCAGGCTTTGCAGGATCAGGGAGGCCATGCAGCGTAGGTTTGCTGAGGCATTCGGTCCAGAGTCCTCTGGGTCACTAAGGACAACATGATCCGCAGCCACCTCCTCCCAGCCATGTACAAGTCCATGGGTTTCTTCGGACTGTAAATGATCCCTTGAAGACTGCTGCTGAGTGCCAGGCTCCACATCCATGCTGACACAATCCTCCTCCTCCTCTTCCTGTGTGATCGGCGGGCACGCAGGAACACTGTCTGGATAAAGGGGGCCTTGAGAGGTAAGGAAGTCCTCCTTTTCCTCCCTCTGTTCTGCCTCAAGAACCCTGTCCATTATTCCATGCAGCGTGTGCTCCAACAGGTGGACAAAAGGGACAGTGTCACTGATACATGCACTGTCACTGTTCACCACCCTCGTGGCCTCCTCAAATGGTGACAGGACAGTGAATGCATCCCTGATCAAAGCCCACTGGCGTGGGGAAAAAAAACAAGGTCCCCTGACCCTGTCCTGGTGCCATAGTCGCATAGGTACTCATTGATGGCCCTCTGCTGCATGTGCAGCCGCTGCAGCATGGCCAATGCTGAGTTCCACCTGATGGGCATGTCACAGATTAGGCGGTTCTTGGGCAGGTTAAATTCCTTTTGGAGGTCAGCCAGCTGAGCACTGGCATTATATGACCTGCGGAAATGTACACAGACTTTTCTGGCCTGCCTCAGGACATCCTGTAAGCCCGGGTACCTGCCCAAGAACCGCTGCACCACCAAGTTAAGGACGTGAGCCAAACAGGGCACATGGGTCAGTTGTCCCTGTCGGAGGGTGGAGAGGAGGTTGGTGCCATTGTCGCAAACCACCATACCTGGCTTAAGCTGGCGTGGCATCAACCACCTCTGAACCTGCCCCTGCAGAGCTGACAGAATCTCTGCCCCAGTGTGGCTTTTGTCCCCCAAGCACACCAGCTCAAGCACCGCATGGCATCTTTTTGCCTGCGTGCTTGCGTAGCCCCTTGAACGCCTACGGAGCACCGCTGGTTCCGAGGACAAATCAGCACAGGAAGAGGCCATGGAGGAAGAAGAGGAGGGGGTGGAGGAGAGAGGTGTGGCAGAATCACCACTAGTAGAATTTTGGAGGCGTGGTGGTGGAACAACCTCCAACACTACTGCCCCCTGTCCTGTCCCAGCTGCCAGAAGGGTCACCCAGTGCGCGGTGAAAGATAGGTAATGTCCCTGTCCATGCCTGCTGGACCATGAGTCAGCGGTAATATGCACCTTACCGCTGACCGCCCTGTCTAGCGAGGCCAAGACATTGCCTTCCAGTAGAGAGCAGGAATCGCCTTCCGTGAGAAAAAGTGGCGTTTTGGGAACCTGCTACTGAGGAACTGCACATTCCACAAACTCACGGAAGGGGGCAGAGTCTACCATCTGAAAAGGCAGCAGCTGAAGTGCTAGCAATTTAGCCAAGCTAGCATTCAACCGTTGGGCATGTGGATGGCTGGAAGCGAACTTCTTTCGGCGGTGCAGCAGCTGGGGCAGGGAAATTTGTCTGGTACAATCTGACGTCGGTGTATCAACAGCAGATTGCCCGCAAGTACTTGGCTGTGACACACCTAATTCTACACCTTTATTCCTCTCAGTGCAGGTTTCAGAGAGGACTGAAGGTATAGTGGGGTTGGAGATCCCAGCTGATGAGGAGCAAGGAGAGGTCTGCTTTGTTCTTTGGTGTGGGTCTTTTGGGTACGCTTACCAACGAACTGCATGGCAGGTCGACATATGTCTGGTTAAGAATGTGGTGCCCAAGCGCGTGATGTTTTGGCCATGCGAGATATGCTTGAGACATAAATTGCAAATAGCAGCGGTGGGCTCTGATGCACTCGTCTCAAAAAAGGCCCACACCAAAGAACTTTTGGAATAACGCACAGAGACAACAGCGCCCTGCACATGCGGAGCTCTGCGGTGTGATGCAGTCGGTGTGCTGCCCTTAAGCTGGCCCCTGGAGGGCATCCTGCCACATTGGAGATGTGCCTCCTCTCTCCTATCAGGCACCCATGTGGAGTCAGTGACCTCATCATCCCCTCCCTCCTCATCACTGGCAGTATGCTGCAGCTGGGGGAACATGACTGCCAGATTGCTGTCCTTCTTGGGCACCCCCTCTCTCTGGGCTCACGTTACTGCCTTCCTCTAGCTAGGTACCATCATCAGAGCCTTCAAAATGCTGGGCATCCTCCTGGAGCATGTACCCAACATTGTGGTCAAACAGTTCAGGGGACTCCTCAGGCGGACATGGTGGGGCTAGGGAAGGAGTGACTGATGCCATTGAGCTGAGGGAAGAGGCCGCGTTGGCAGCTGCTTTGCCAGACAAAGTACCCTGAGCCTGGGTGAGAGAAAATGAGGACGGCTTGGTCATCCACTCTACCAAGTCTTCGGCATGTTGTGGCTCAACACGGCCAGCTGCCGAAAAAAAGGACAAGCGTGTCTCACAGCCACGTGCTGATGAGGATGCACCGTCTCCACGACCAGCACTGTTGCCTCTAGACACAGAGCCTGCTTGCCCTCTTTTATTGGCTTGTGACTGTCTGCCTCTCCTTGTTGGCCTTCCAGACATACTAATGGCCTGCAGTGAGATGTAGCTGCACAATGCTGGGATGTATATATATACTGATACTGCAGCTAGCAGAATCAACTGCCTGCCTGTAGTATTATTAGTATGAGAACACCAGCAATTGTCTTCAGGTAGCTTTATGTGCACACTGTGCAGAGGACACAGTACACTAACTGTACATACTGCAGCTGCCTGCCTGTGGTACTAATAGGATCAGAAGAACACCACCAATTTTCTTCAGGTAGCTTTAGGTGCACACTGTGCAGAGGATGCGGTACACTAACTGTAAATACTGCAGCTGCCTGCCTGTGGTATTAATAGGATCAGAACAACAGCAATTGTCTTCAGGTAGCTTTAGGTGCACACTGTGCAGAGGACTCTGTACACTAACTGTAAATACTGTAGCTTCCTGCCTGTGGTACTAATAGGATCAGAAGAACACCAGCAATTTTCATCAGGTAGCTTTAGGTGCACACTGTGCGGAGGACACAGTACAATA
The DNA here is from genome assembly GCF_042186555.1 of Aquarana catesbeiana. Lineage (NCBI taxonomy): Eukaryota > Metazoa > Chordata > Amphibia > Anura > Ranidae > Aquarana > Aquarana catesbeiana. The sequence continues at coordinate 570,606,670 of NC_133325.1, read as the reverse complement.
ACTGTAAATACTGTAGCTGCCTGCCTGTGGTACTAATAGGATCAGAAGAACACCAGCAATTTTCTTCAGGTAGCTTTAGGTGCACACTGTACAGAGGACGCACTACACTAACTGTAAATACTGTAGCTGCCTGCCTGTGGTATTAATAGGATCAGAACAACAGTAATTGTCTTCAGGTAGCTTTAGGTGCACACTGTGCAGAGGACGCACTACACTAACTGTAAATACTGTAGCTGCCTGCCTGTGGTACTAATAGGATCAGAAGAACACCACCAATTTTCTTCAGGTAGCTTTAGGTGCACACTTTGCAGAGGGCACACTACGCTAACTGTAAATACTGTAGCTGCCTGCATTTGGTACTAATAGGATCAGAAGAACACCATCAATTTTCTTCAGGTAGCTGTAAATACTGTAAAAACACCTGCCTGCCTGTCAGTAGGAAGAGAATAACAGGAACGGATCTAGCTAAACTGAATACAGTGTGTATATGTGTATATATATCTATCTCTATCTATCTCTATCTATCTATCTATATATATTATATATATATATATATATATATATATATATATATATATATATATATATATATATATATATATATATATATATATATATATATATATATATATATAGATAGATAGATAGATAGATAGATAGATAGATAGATAGATATACACACACACAACAGGAAAATGTTGGGGCTTTAAATGAGGCTAGCACCAAAGGGATGCTTGCCTCCATCCCGGTCATTGGTTAAAAAGAAAAAGAGAAGTGGGACTTTAAATGAAGCACACGGCAGCACAACGCAGGTCAAGTGACCAAAAATAATTTATTTGGTATAATTCATGGTATGTAAAAAACATTTTGGGCATCCAACCTCTAAAATGCTGTGGGCATCAAGCCTCTATATAATAAACCATGGATTGATTATACATAAAATACGCATAAATTACACAATAAGTCCTGATCCATTGTCACACAGAGAGAAAATATAACAATCAATATGCATGTGTGCATTTGTTACTGTGATTAGACCCAAAAAGAGCCATGAAAATTAGGACAAATAATTAAAATAATAAAAGAGATTTAATGCCATGACAGATACTTATGGAGGTAAGTGGAATCATTGAAATCTTGGTATTCCATGATATGGGAAGATTGGTAATAATCAAATCTCTACGCGTTTCGCGGTATAGCAACCACTCATCAGGAACATACGTAATGGATTGATTCTAAAAAATATTTTTATTTAAAAAAAATATATATATATTTTCAGTAAATAAGCAGGAAATGAAAAAAGGTTTTGTATAAAAATATTTTACTTGTATAGAATGAATTAAAGTTTGTGCGTCCAAACTCACGTCTGCATCAGCGATCCAGCGAAAAAGCATCCAGAATCGCAGAGAGCTGCAAAGCAAAGCCGCCTGACGCCAGGGTGATCTGCGGGAATGGGAACAGTGGCCATAGGCAAAACCATTGCTGGTGGGTGCAATGAGTGTAGGATGTGGACCTCCATGTGGGAAACCTATATGAAACAAATCATAGTGATATGTGTTGATGTGTAAGTGTGAGAAAATGTGAAAAGAGTGATGTGGTGACAACATGGAAATAAGGAGAGAGAGTGGGATAGGAAGGAGTGGAGAAAAAACAAGGAGAAAAATGAGGCCAAGAAAGAACATGAACAATAAGGACTGATAAAAAGAAAAATGAAGGAAAAAGGAATGATACCTGGTGTGCACCGAACGCAGATCACCCTGCCGTTGGGTGGCTTTGCAGCTCTCTGCGATTCTGGATGCTGTTTCACTGGATCGCTGATGCAGACGTGAGTTTGGAAGCACAACCTTTAATTCATTCTATACAAGAAAAATATATATATATATTTTTTTTTTAATAAAAATATTTTTTAGAATCATTCCATGACGTATGCTCCTGATAAACGGTTGCTATACCGCGAAATGCGTAGATCTTTGATTATTACCAATCTTCCCATATCATGGAATACCAAGATTTCAATGATTCCACTTACCTCCATAAGTATCTGTCATGGCATTAAATCTCTTTTATTATTTTAATTATTCGTCCTAATTTTCATGGCTCTTTTTGGGTCTAATCACAGTAACAAATGTACACATGCATATTGATTGTTATCTTTTCCCTCTGTGTGACAATGGATCATGACTTATTGTGTAATTTATGTGTATTTTATGTATAATCAATCCATGGTTTATTATATAGAGGCTTGATGCCCACAGCATTTTAGAGGTTGGATGCCCAAAATGTTTTTTACATACCATGGATTATACCATGGTATGTAAAAAACAGGGGGACACATTTGCAACTTGGCTCTTTCTCAAAGTGGCGATTTCTACAAGTGAAATGCACTTCTGACTCTGCACTTATCACTCATCATCTGACTGTCTGATCTGAAAATATCATCTTTGTCCTCCCACAGGTATGCTCCTACTGCTACAACTCCAGCCAGAATCGCATTAGTGAAATCTGTCTCCTATGTCTCTTAACTCTGGTATGCTCCTACTGCTACAACTCCAGCCAGAATCGCATTAGTGAAATCTGTCTCCTATGTCTCTTAACTCTGGTATGCTCCTACTGCTACAACTCCAGCCAAAAACTGAAACACTGCTATCTTTTTTTCTTATGTGTCTCTAATAATGCTGGTATGTTATTTTTACTTAACTGTCTGTAGACCTGTCCACATTACAATGCTTTATTATCTCCCTTGTCTTACCCAAAATTATGGCTCTCTTAACTTTAGTGCCCTCTTGCTAGTCTGTTTGTGACTTAAGAATTTTGCCCTATTAACCAGCCAAGCTTTATAACCTCTTGATTGCTAATTGAAATCCGCCCACACCCTACCCCTATCAGTATATATTTAAGCTTCTCTTGGGGGAAGCATTTGCAGGGGGGGACACATTTGCAACTTGGCTCTTTCTCAAAGTGGCGATTTCTACAAGTGAAATGCACTTTTGACTCTGCACTTCAGCGAAGGCACAAAGCGAAAGGACACAAGATAAACACTTTGAAATCCAGCACACAGACATCAGGTGAACTTGTTTATTCCTTTAGCTCTTTTTCCTTGGAACATGCTTTCTCTACCACTGCTTTTGACAACTCTGTCCTCCATCCTAAAACTATCTCTCCTTCACCCCTCTTCTCCCCCCCAGAGCATATATATATCACCCTCACTCTTGTCCTGTCCTTATTACTGCACCCACCAACTCCTGCTAATTCTAAATCCACATACATTAAAAATCTCCAAGACCCTGGGGCATGTCACTTCATATAAATCCCACTCCCATATTACCTCCCTCACCCTCTTGCTTCTCCTAACCTCTGGAGATATATCCCCAAACCCTGGGCCTCCATCATTTAACTGTACCCCATGCACCCATCACCCTGCACCCTCTGGCAGCAGCTGCCACAATCAACACAATTTAATTCCCATTTCTATTCTTCCCAAATCCAGACTCCCTTTCTCTTGTGCCCTTTGGAACTCGCGCTCTGTCTGCAACAAGCTCACCTCTCTCCATGACCTCTTTATTGCCAACTCATTTAATCTACTCGCCATTACCGAAACCTGGCTCCACGAATCCGACACTGCATCTTCTGCTGCCCTATCCCATGGTGGTCTTCTCTGGACTCACTCCCCCAGATCCAGCGGACGTAAGGGAGGAGGTGTCGGAATCATTCTAGCCCCACATAGCACCTTTCAGGTACCTCAGCCACCTCCCTCTCTGTCACTCTCTTCTTTCGAAGCACACTGTATTCGCCTTTTAACTCCAATTTCCCTAAGGATAGCTGTGATCTACAGGCCCCCTGGACCAGTATCAACCTTTCTTGAAGACTTCTCTGCCTGGCTACCCTACTTTCTTTCTTCTGAAATCCCCACTATCATTCTCGGGGACGTCAACATGCCTATTAATACTAACACTCCTTCCACTTCCAAACTTCTCAGCCTAACATCCTCCTTTGACCTGAAGCAGTGGATACATGCTCCAACTCACTCAGAAGGCAATATCCTTGACCTCGTGTTCTATCACCTTTGCACTCCATGCAACCTCTCTAACTATCCATCCCCTCTCTCTGATCACCATCTTATTAGTTTCACTCTCTCCCTCTCCTTCACCTCCTCTCCCTCCAACCACCCTAAAATTACCCGCAGAAACCTACGTCATCTCAACCCCTCTCTTCTCTACTCTGCTATCAACAACCTCTACAACAAAATCTCACCCCTATCCTGCACCAACCTAGCCTCCTCTGTGTACAACGCTTCACTTCTAGCCTCTGAACTCACTTGCCCCCCTCACTACACACAGAATCAAGCCCAGACCCCTTCAACCTTGGCAAACAGATGATACTAGAAGTCTGAAAAAACGTAGTCGTGCTCTGGAGCGCCTGTGGCGTAAGACTAAGTCCCAGAGAGATTTCTACCAATATAAATCTGCCCTCCAAAAATACAACTCCAGCCTCCTCTCTGCCAAGCAGACCTATTTTACCACTCTCATTAGCAACTTATCATCCTGTCCCCGTCAACTCTTCTCCACCTTCAACTCTCTACTTCGTCCTCCACCGCCTCCACCCGCCAACTCACTCACTGCACAGGAGATCGCCAATCACTTCAAACAGAAGATTGATACTATTCGCGCTGAGATCTCTACTGTGCCGACACCCTCCACGCTTTAGACTTCATGCCCACAGGCACAATCATTATTTCCCTCTTTCAACCCCACCACTACAGACGAAGTTGCTAAACTACTTGCTAATGTCCACCTTACCACCTGCCCTGGATCCTGTTCCCTCACAAATGCTACGTTCACCCTCTGGCCCTATACCACACTCTCTAACCCACATATTCAATCTCTCCCTCTCTTCTGGCATCTTCCCTAACTCTCTAAAACATGCACTTGTCAGACCCATACTTAAAAAGCCCTCACTGGACCCATCCAATCTTAACAACCTACGCCCCATCTCCTTGCTCCCCTTCTTATCCAAACTCCTCGAACGTCTGGTCTACAACCGACTGAGCGTCCACCTCGCTGATAATGGCCTTCTCGATCCCCTTCAGTCTGGATTTCGTCCTCAACACTCCACAGAAACTGCTCTCCTAAAACTAACAAACGATCTACTAACAGCCAAAACCAATCGACACTATTCTGTACTCCTACTGTCAGGTCTCACACTTACCGGACAGATGAGTCCGCTTGGGCAGAGGGTAGGCTCCCTTACGTATCCGATTCGGGGCCCCTGGTAGAGTAGACAGGAGGCCCACGAGTGCGGAATGGTATGAGGGCCTGAAGCTAGGGTCCTGGAGCAAGATGGTCTGGCAAGCAACCGGTAGAGCTTCAGGGCTGGATGGAGCAGATGCTGAGCAGGAGCCAATCAGGCTGGTCACACACAGGCAGAGGTCGGCAACGGGCTGGCAGCAACGGTACAAGGGAGAAGGCAGAAACAAGGTCAGACAAGCCGCGGTCGGGTTCAGGCAGCAATCAAGGGAGGTCCAAAGGCAAGCTGGGTCACAACGGGTAAACACTACGGAGATACAGGAACACAAGATGATCACGGAACAAGACACGGAGCTGTTTGATCAGGCAGCACCGAACAAGGACAGAGGCAGACTTAAATAAGCTGACTGGCGCCAAAACGCCGCGCACGTGCGTACGCCGATTCGCCAAAGCGCCGCGCGCCCCCGCACACGCCCGAGCGCGTTCCCGATGCCGGCGTGCACGCCAACGCCACCGGGCACGCCTGCGGTAACGCCCATAGGCGAACGCGCGCTAGCGCGGACGCGCGTACGCACATCCGCCCGGACGCCACCCTGCACGCCGCGGCCGGTCAGACCAGACACGCCAGCGCCCCCCGGAACACGCGCCCCAGCACGCACGGAGACACGGGCACCAACGCGCCCCGGCGCGCACCGGCGCCCAACCAGGTAACCTCTCTGACAGTGCCCCCTCCTCAAGGGCAGACTCCGGATGCCCAGCTGGGCCATCTTTGCGGCATGAGAAGTTTTAAAGGACTGAAGAAGTTCTCTGGCATGCAGGTTACTTTCTGGCTCCCATGAATTGTCTTCGGGTCCATAGCCCCTCCATTTTACCAGATATTGGATCTGATTGCGTCTTCTTCTGCAATCTAAAATTGCCTCCACCTCGAACTCCTCCTCGCCGTTAACCAAGATAGGTTTGGGTGGCCCAATTCTACGGCCAGAAAAAGAGTTGGGGGTAACCGGCTTCAAGAGGGACACGTGGAAGACTGGGTGTATCCTCAGGGAGTTAGGAAGGTCAAGTTCGTATGCCACATTGTTGATTTTCCTTTTGATCAAGAACGGACCCAGGTATTTGGGGCCCAGTTTTCTGGACGGGCAGGCCAACTTGAGGTTAGCGGTAGACAACCAGACAGAATTGCTGGGTTCCAGGACAAGTTCTCCCCGTCTTTTCCTGTCAAAGATTTTCTTGTAGTCTTCCTGAGCCTTGGTCATGGTTTCCTGCAGCAATTTGTTGTTGTTTGAAAAAAAATCTAAAGTTTCGGATACCGCAGGAACAGGGCACTCAGGAAATGGTCCAGGCAAGAAGGATGGGTGGAAACCATAATTGGCATAAAACGGAGACTGATTAGTAGCTGAGTGTAGTGAGTTATTGTAGGCGAACTCTGCGATGGGAAGCAGGGAAGCCCAGTCATCCTGGGAGAATGCAGAAAAACAGCGGATGTATTGCTCCAGGGTTTGATTCGTCCTCTCGGTTTGTCCATTTGACTGAGGGTGGTAGGCCGAGGAAAAGGACAATTCGATTTCAAGGGCGCCACAAAGGGCCTTCCAGAATCTGCAGGTAAATTGGACGCCCCTGTCTGAGACTATATTGGTCGGAACCCCATGCAGTCTGACGATCTCCTTAATAAAGATGGAAGCGGTCTCCATGGCCGAAGGGGTGCCCTTCATGGGGAGAAAATGGGCCATTTTCGACAGTCTGTCCACCACAACAAAAATGGACGAAAAGCCTTCTGATGGGGGGAGTTCAACGTTAAAGTCCATTGAAATCATGGCCCATGGTCTCTCTGGGACTGGTAATGGTCTCAACAGACCCCATGCTCTTGTCCGGCTAGTCTTGTTTCTGGCACACGTGTTACAAGACTCCACATATTCCTTGCAGTCCTTAGTAAGGTGAGGCCACCAAAAGGTGCGTTGGACAAGGTCAGTTGTCTTCCGTGTGCCAAAGTGACCAGCAAGTTTGTGATCATGGCACAGGTTTAACACCCGTACTCTTAGCTCCTCAGGGACCACAATTTTATTCTTAAACCAGAACAGCCCATCTTTGGCACAAGCTTCAGCAGGTGGAGACATTCCCATAGAGGCTCGTCTGATTTGGGAGATTAGATCTTCCTGTAGGATTAGGAAATTTCCAGAGGGCAAGATGGTGTCTGGAGACAGGGTCTTCTCAGAATCGGGAAACATTCGGGAAAGGGCGTCGGATTTGACATTCTTGGATCCGGGTCTATAGGTGATATGGAAAATAAATCGGGAAAAAAAAAGTGCCCATCTGGCCTGCCGTGGTTTCAATCTCTTGGCCGTTCTTAGATATTCTAAGTTTTTGTGGTCTGTGTAGACCAAAATGGGGTGCGCTGCACCTTCCAGGAGATAACGCCATTCCTCCAGGGCTGCTTTAATGGCTAGAAGTTCCCGATCTCCCACGTCGTAATTTTTCTCAGAAGAGGAGAGTTTACGTGAGAAGAATCCCACAGGGTACAGGAGTGCTTTGGCGCCTTGTCTCTGTGAGAGCACAGCTCCTACTGCAACTTCGGAAGCATCCACTTCCAGAACGAAGGGCAAGGCAGGGTTGGGATGCTTGAGAATAGTGGCTGACGTGAACAGCGCTTTGAGTTTTTCAAAGGCCTCTTGTGCCTTAGGGGTCCAGCAGAACCGGCTTCCTTGTTTAATAAGTTCTGTAATGGGAGTTATGATCGAAGAGAATCCCTTAATAAATTTCCTATAGAAATTGGCAAAGCCAATAAAACGCTGTACTCCCTTCTTGTCTATAGGTGCAGGCCAGTCCAGGATAGCGGATACTTTTTGTGGATCCATTTTAATGCCGTCAGGGGAAATGATCAGGCCTAGGAACTGGATAGATTGGAGCTCAAACTCGCATTTTTCAAGTTTGGCGTAAAGCCCATGTTGTCTAAGCCGGGTGAGTACGTTTCGTACGTGTTGGCGGTGTTCCATCAGAGAAGCAGAGAAAACCAGGATGTCGTCCAGGTAAACAATGACGTATAAGTCCAGGAGGTCATGAAAGATATCGTTGACAAAATGCTGGAATGTAGCCGGTGCGTTGCACAGACCAAAGGGCATGACGAGGTACTCGTAATGTCCGAATCGAGTACGAAAGGTTGTCTTCCATTCGTCCCCCTCTCTTATGCGTATCAAATTATAGGCTCCACGGAGGTCTAGCTTAGTGAAGATGGTAGCAGATCCTAATCTCTGAAATAATTCGGGATCCAAAGGTAGTGGATATCTGTTCTTTATAGTGATCTTATTAAGCTCCCGGTAATCAATACAGGGACGTAAAGAGTGATCCTTTTTTTCCACGAAAAAGATGCCTGCCCCAGCTGGTGATGTGGAAGGACGGATGAACCCTTTCTTCAGGTTTTCATCTATATAGGTTTTCAAGGTGCCCAGCTCCTGCTCAGTTAGAGGGAAAATCCTCCCGAAAGGGACTTCAGTACCTGGTAAAAGTTCTATTGGGCAATCATAGGGTCTATGTACTGGAAGGGTTTCTGCCCCCTTTTTACTGAACACATCCAGGAAATCCCGGTAAGGTTCGGGAAGATCTTGGTTGGACTTAGTTTCTGAGTCCATGCACAGGCATTGGGAGGAAGTTAAAGGAGTCCCTCGTAAGCGATGTTGTTTGCAATATTCAGAAGAGAACTGGATCTTGCCCGTAGACCAGTTGATACTAGGATTGTGGGCCTGTAGCCAAGGTATTCCTAGGATAATTGGGAAGAGGGGAGAGGAGATGACATCTAGGCGTAAAAGTTCCTGATGTTCCGGGCCAATGGTGGCCAATAGGGGAACCGTTTCTTGGGTAACAGGTCCGGAGCGGAGGGTGGAGCCGTCCGCTAAGAAAACTGCCAGTCCCTGGGCTTTAGTTTGAGTAGGGATGTGATGGTTTTCGACGAAGGTCCGGTCAATGAATCCACTACATGCTCCCGAATCAATGATGACCGGTACTGGGATGCTCCTTCCAGGTAACTGTAATACAATGGAAAATGTTAGGTGGTTACCGACACTGGGTAAGACAGGTGCACACAACGAGGAGGACGGCAGGCACTTACGTCTTTTATTGGGGCATGCTTTTGCAAAGTGTCCAGGCTCCCCACAGTACAGGCACAGATTGAGTGTGCGTCTGCGTGTCTTTTCCTCTGGGGTCAGAGAGGGACGGAGCAGTCCCAACTGCATGGGCTCAGGGGCTTCCTGGGCTGGAGTAGACGAGACGAGCGGAGCTTGGTTCGGGGCACTAGGGACCCTGGGCAACATCCAGGTGAGGCGTGGGTGGCCAGCAGATCTCTCAGAGCGTCTCTCCCTGAGGCGACGGTCAATCTGGATTGACAAGTTGATTAATTCTTCAAGTGTCTGAGGTACCCCCACCCGTGCTAATTCATCCTTTAGGGGATCCGACAGCCCCAGCCGATATTGGTGACGCAAGGCTGCGTCATTCCACTCCGTATCGGAGCTCCAACACCTAAATTCCACAGCGTAATCTTCGGCCGCTCTGCGGCCTTGTTGAAGGGAATGCAAGGCGGTTTCTGCCGTGGCTGTTAGCTGAGGGTCCTCATACAGCTGAGACATGGCTAAGAAAAAGTCACTCAGAGAATCTAGAGATTGGGCCTTTTGCTCCAGCAGATGGTGGGCCCAGGTCTGAGGCTCGCCGGTTAACAAGGATATGACGAACCCCACTTTGGTAGCCTCCAAGGAGAACGTACGGGGTTGTAATGCAAAGTATAGTTCACATGCGTTACGGAACGCCCGGAACTTGCTACGATCTCCGGAAAACTTTTCGGGTGTAGGCACCCGGGGCTCTGGTGGAAGCATAACTACAGAAGGTGCTGAGGCAGGATTAGCAGATACTGTTCCCGGAGGAGGGGCCGAGAGGGCCTGGACCTGTCCTTCCAGTCTGGTATAGCCCTCCTGTAGGCTTTTGACAGCTTGGGTAAGACCCGCTAGATGTCTGCACAGTTCATCCATGGGGGAGGCCCCCTGCCCGGACTCAGTCATGGCTGCCTGATACTGTCAGGTCCCACACTTACCAGACAGATGAGTCCGCTTGGGCAGAGGGTAGGCTCCCTTACGTATCCGATTCGGGGCCCCTGGTAGAGTAGACAGGAGGCCCACGAGTGCAGAATGGTATGAGGGCCTGAAGCTAGGGTCCTGGAGCAAGATGGTCTGGCAAGCAACCGGTAGAGCTTCAGGGCTGGATGGAGCAGATGCTGAGCAGGAGCCAATCAGGCTGGTCACACACAGGCAGAGGTCGGCAATGGGCTGGCAGCAACGGTACAAGGGAGAAGGCAGAAACAAGGTCAGACAAGCCGGGGTCGGGTTCAGGCAGCAATCAAGGGAGGTCCAAAGGCAAGCCGGGTCACAACGGGTAAACACTACGGAGATACAGGAACACAAGATGATCACGGAACAAGACATGGAGCTGTTTGATCAGGCAGCACCGAACAGGGACAGAGGCAGACTTAAATAAGCTGATTGGCGCCAAAACGCCGCGCACGTGCGTACGCCGATTCGCCAAAGCGCCGCGCGCCCCCGCACACGCCCGAGCGCGTTCCCGATGCCGGTGTGCATGCCAACGCCACCGGGCACGCCTGCGGTAACGCCCATAGGCGAACGCGCGCTAGCGCGAACGCGCGTACGCACATCCGCCCGGACGCCACCCTGCACGCCACGGCCGGTCAGACCAGACACGCCAGCGCCCCCCGGAACACGCGCCCCAGCACGCACGGAGACACGGGCACCAACGCGCCCCGGCGCGCACCGGCGCCCAACCAGATAACCTCTCTGACACCTACTCCTGGACCCCTCTGCTGCCTTTGATACGGTTGACCACCCCCTCCTCCTCAAAAAACTACACGCCTTTGGTCTCTGTGACTGTACACTTTGCTGGTTCTCTTCCTACTTATCCAACCGCACCTTTAGCGTTTCTTATAACTCTACTTCCTCCTCTCCTCTTCCTTTCTCTGTTGGGGTCCCTCAGGGTTCTGTTCTTGGACCTCTACTATTTTCAATCTACACTGCCTCCCTGGGTCAACTGATAGCCTCCCATGGCTTCCAATACCACCTCTACGCTGATGACACCCAAATCTATTTCTCTACCCCTCAGCTCACTCCCTCTGTCTCCTCATGTATCAGTAATTTACTCTCAGATATATCAGTCTGGATGTCTCACCACTTCCTTAAACTCAATCTAGCCAAAACCGAACTTCTAATTTTTCCTCCCCCCTATGCCTCTTCCCCTGATCTCTCTGTCAAAATCGATGGCACAACTATAAGCCCATCCCCACATGCCAAGGTTCTAGGTGTAGTCCTAGACTCTGAACTCTCCTTCAAGCAACACATCCAATAACTGTCCAAATCCTGCCGCCTCAACCTCCGCAACATCTCCAAAATACGCCCCTTTCTAACCAATGACACAACAAAGCTCTTAATTCACTCGCTGGTCATCTCTCGCCTTGACTACTGCAACTCCCTTCTCATTGGCTTACCACTACATAGTCTATTACCTCTTCAATCCATTATGAATGCCGCTGCCAGACTCATCCACCTTACCAATCGCTCTGTGTCTGCCACTCCCCTCTGTCAATCCCTCCACTGGCTTCCGCTCGGCCAAAGAATTAAATTCAAAATTCTAACAACTACGTACAAAGCCATCCACAATTTCGCCCCCAGCTGCATCACTAGCTTGGTCTCTAAATACCAACCTACTCGCTCTCTTCGTTCCTCTCAAGACCTCCTGCTCTCTAGCTCCCTTGTCACCTCCTCCCATGCTCGCCTCCAGGCCTTTTCCAAAGCCTCTCCAATCCTATGGAACTCCTTACCCCAATCTGTCCGCTTATCTCCTACTTTATTAGCTTTCAGAAGATCCCTGAAAACCCTTCTCTTCAGAGAAGCCTATCCTAACCACACCTAACAACTGTACTTTCATTTTTTTTCCATCAGCTCATCCCCCACAGTTATTACCTTTTTGTCTCCACTTGACCCTCCCTTCTAGATTGTAAGCTCTAACGAGCAGGGCCCTCTGATCCCTCCTGTATTGATTTGTATTGTAAATGTACTGTCTGCCCCATGTTGTAAAGCGCTGCGCAAACTGTTGGCGCTATATAAATCCTGTATAATAATAATAATAATAATACCAAATAAATTAATTTTGATCACTTGACCTGCGTTGTGCTGCTGTGTGCTTCATTTAAAGTCCCACTTCTCTTTTTCTTTTTAATATATACACAACACCTGGGATGCATATATATACACAATACACTGTAAGTGCAGATAACTGACTCGCCTGCCTACTCTATCTAACTTAACCACTTCAATACCAGGCACTTATGCACCTTCCCGCCCAGACCAATTTTCAGCTTTCAGCGCTCTCACACTTTGAATGACAATTACTCAGTCATGCTACACTGTATCCAAACAAAATGTTTATCATTTTCTTCTTACAAATAGAGCTTTCTTTTGGTGGTATTTAATCACCACTGGGTTTTTTATTGTTTCCGATATAAGCAAAAAAACAGCGAACATTTTGAAAAAAACATACTTTTTTTTAGTTTCTATTGTAAAATTTTTCAAATAAGTCATTTTTCTTCATAAATTTGTGCCAAAATTTATACTGCTACATATCTTTGGTAAAAATAACCCAAATCAGTGTATATTATTTGGTCTTTGTGAAAGTTATAGAGTCTACAAACTATGGTGCCAATCACTGAAAATTGATCACACCTGATGTACTATCTCACCTGAAGGCCTATCTCAATTCTTGAGACACTAACAAGCCAGGAAAGTACAAATACCCCCCAAATGACCCCTTTTTAGAAAGTAGACAGTCCAATGTATTTACTAAGAGGCATGGTGAGTTTTTTGAAGTTGTAATTTTTTCCCACAATTCTTGGGAAAATTAAGATTTTTTTTTTTTACACAAACTGGTCTTATTAACAGGTTATTTCTCTCACACAGCATATGCATAATTGCAACTACACCCCAAAATACATTCTGCTACTCCTCCTGAGTATAGAAATACCACATGTGTGAGACTTTTACACAGCCTGGCCACATACAAAGGGCCAACATTGAAGTAGCACTTTCACGCGTTTTACAAGCATAAATTGCACATATCCTTTCTCAACCACCTATTACATTTTTGAAGGCCCTGGAGCACCAGAACAATGGAATTATCCACAAAATGAACCCATTTTGGAAAGCACACACCCCAAAGCATAATCTGTGCGACATAATGAGTCTTTTGAACGGTTCATGTTTTTCCAGAAGGTTTTGGAAAAAGTGGAAAAAAATGAAAATGCATTTTTTTTTACACAAAGTTGTCCATTTATAAGATATTTCTAACACATAGCATGTACGTAGCAAAAATGACACCCCAAAATGCATTCCTCTACTCCTCCTGAGTATGGCGATACCACATGTGTGAGACTTTTACACAGCCTGGCCACATACAAAGGCCCAACATTGAAGTAGCACTTTCAGGCGTTCTACAAGCATAAATTGCACATATCCTTTCTCAACCACCTATTACACTTTTGAAGGCCCTGGAGCACCAGGACAATTGAATTATTCACAAAATGACCCCATTTTGGAAAGCACACATCCCAACGTATAATCTATGAGGCATAATGAGTCTTTTGAACAGTTCATTTTTTTCCAGAAGGTTTTGGAAAATGTGGAAAAAAAATGAAAATGCATTTTTTTTACACAAAGTTGTCCATTTATAAGATATTTCTAACACATAGCATGTACATCGCAAAAATGACACCCCAAAATGCATTCCTCTACTCCTCCTGATTATGGCAATACAACATGTATGAGACTTTTACACTGCCTGGCCACATACAAAGGCCCAACATTGAAGTAGCACTTTCAGGCGTTCTACAAGCATAAATTGCACATCTCATTTCTCAACCACCTATTACATTTTTGAAGGCCCTGGAGCACCAGGACAATGGAATTGTCCACAAAATGACCCCATTTTGGAAAGAAAACACCCCAAGGTATAATCTATGAGGCATAATGAGTCTTTTGAATGGTTCATTTTTTTCCAGAAGTTTTTGGAAAATGTGGAAAAAAAATGAAAATGCATTTTTTTTACACAAAGTTGTCCCTTTATAAGATATTTATAACACATAGCATGTATATAGCAAAAATGACACCCCAAATTACATTCTGCTACTCCTCCTGAGTATAGCAATACCACATGTTTGAGACTTTTACACAGCCTGGCCACATACACAGGCCCAAAATCCAAGTAGCACCTCCAGGCATTCTAGCAGCATTAATTACACATATCATTTTCTGACTACCGATCACATTTTTGAAGGCCCTTCATATTTCTAACACATAGCAGTTACATACCAAATAACAAAAGATTACCTGTGGTTTTAGAAGTGCAGTGGTCCACAGAGGAGAGCATCGGTCCAGGCAGGAATGAGGTCAGCGACAGCAAAAGCAATCATCCAGGCAGCAGGCAGGAATACTGTCCATAGTTCGTACAGGCAGAGAACTGTCAGCACAGCCACAGCACAGGTCCAGGTAGCAGGCAGAGGTGTCCTGGCAGAAATACTGTCCAAAGTCAGTAGAGGCAGCCGGCAGATATATGGTCAACACAGCCAAAGTATTAGTCTAAACAGCAGGAAGAAACATGGTCCATAATGTCATGGGTCATTACTGGCAGCAATATGGTCAGCACAGCCAAAGTATTGGTCCAGGCAGCAGGAAGGACCATCAAGCTTAGGGCCAGGGGGACAGGGGTAGAGGCTTCTCCCAGCCAAATCGCTTTGAAGCCTCCGGGCAACCAGACCCTGTTCTGGGAGCACAGAAAACGAAAAACTGGTTTTCTCTACTCAGAACGCTATTCTGAAGCCCCTCACATATGTGAGACCCCTGTGTACTAAAGTAGATGGCCAAAAGATCAGTCCAAGTGGCAGGCAAAAACATGGTCGATTAACAGGCCAAGGTCGGTGCACGTGGAAGTCAGAAACGTGGTTTAAATCGGCATGCAGAGGCATCGTCGGTAAACAGGCTGAGGTCGGTGCACGTGGAAGTCAGAAACCTGGTTTAAATCGGCAGGCAGAGGCATCGTCGGTAAACAGGCTGAGGTTGGTGCACGTGGAAGTCAGAAACGTGGTTTAAATCGTACAATTGTACAATTTGTCATGGTTGGGATGATCTCGGGGAGGGCACTGTGAATTGTCATTAAAGTGGAGAAAACGCATAATCATGTCGTATCTTGTCCTGGACATGACAGCGGAATATATGGGCATGTGTTGGATGGGGTTGGTGGACCAATATGCATGGACTTCGTTCTTTTTTGTAAGCCCCATATTGAAAGCAAGGCCCAAAAACTATTTAAATTCATCCAGTGTGACACATCGCCACTGGAAAATGCGGGCGTAGGAAGAATTAGGGTTGGCAGCAATAAATTGGGATGCATACAAATTAGGTTGATCCACCATATTTTGCAGAAAATCTTGTGGGAAAAATAAAGAAAAATTAACGAATAGAGAAAAATTTGTAGTGTTGGGCTGCACACCTGGCTGTGCGGTGAAAGGGGGGATGATAGCGGATCCTGAGTTGGCAGGCAACCATAAGGGGTTTGCAAGGGCATCAGGAAGGTAGGACTGGGGCTGGGTTCTTCGGGTTAGGCGTGTAATTCCAGTACTTGTACTGGGCTCCTCTTCCTGGGGTCTGGCGCTGCTGGTGGTGGGCAGATCTCCTGATCTTGGTTCTGATCTCATTCTTTTGGGAGGGACGGTTTCCTCCGCAGACTCTGATCCACTATCCTCCACTGGCTCGTATTCCGAACCATAATCCGATGATGGGAGCTCCCCGCTGCTCTCATCATCCAACATGGCAAGAATCTCATATGCCTCCTCAGGTGTGTAAACCCTTTGGGACATTATGGCAATGCTTATTGGCGGGCCTGTGTAATGGTACTGCTGGTGGTAGTGGTACCGATTGAGGTATTAGTGGCGGGCCTGTGTGGTGGTACAGATGGCGGTATGGGTGGTGGTGGTACCAATGGCGGTATGGGTGGTGGTGGTGGTACCGATGGCGGTACCGATGGCGGTACAGGTGGTGGTACCAATGGCGGTACGGGTGGTGGTGGCGGCACAGGTGGTGATGGCGGTACAGGTGGCGGTATGGGTGGTGGTGGTACCGATGGCGGTACTGACGGTGGTACGGGTGGTGGTGTTACTGATGCCGGCACTAGTGGCAATACTGGTAGCAGCCTGTGTGGCAGTATAGATGGTGGGCCTGATGGCGGTACTAGTGGCGGTACTGGTAGAGGTACCGATGGCGGTACTGGTAGCCTGTGTGGCGGTACCGATGGTGGTGGGCCTGTGACAGATGGGCTGATTGACCGATGGGCTGATTGACAGATGGGCTGATTGGCTAGGCTGTGTGACAGGTCCTCTTTATTTGGGGGGGGGCCGTGTTGTGCACAGTACAATATAATAAAATGTCAGACACTGATTTCACTCACTGATCCCTGCTCTCTCCTCACACGATCGGTGTGTGAGGAGAGAGCAGGGATCAGATAGTAACGGCTACTCAATGTTTACATTTGTGACCGGCTGTGATTGGACACAGCCGGTCGCATGGTAAACAGCCAATTTCATTGGCTGTTTACCCTGATCGGGGAAGCGCTGTGTCCAAGGGACACTCGCCTTCCTCGACCCCTGCTCTGCATGCCTTCACAGTGCGCGCCGCCGAGTTTGTTGTGACAGGTGATTGGCTGTGACTTTGACACAGCCGGTCACGTGGTAAACAGCCAAATTCATTGGCTGTTTACCTTGATCGGGGAAGCGCTGTGTCCGAGGGACACACGCCGTCCCCGATCGCCGCGCTGCGCGCCCCCGCAGGCGCCCTGGCATGTTATCCTGCTGGATGTCATATGACGCCCAGTCAGGATAACGCAACCACTTCCCAGACGTCAATATGCTATTGACCGGGCGGGAAGTGGTTAACTCAAATGACACTGTCTCTCTATCTCTCTGCCGCCGCAACACACTACACAAGGCCACCACGCAGGCGGCCTTATATAGTGTGGGGCGTGTACTAAACCCCCTGAGCCATAATTGGAAAAAGCCACCCTGGCTTTGGTCAATTACAGCTCTCTGTACAGACGGCGCTGTGATTGGCCAAGCATGCGGGTCAAAGTGCATGCTTGGCCAATCATCAGCCAGCAATGCACTGCGATGCCGCAGTGAATTACGGGCCATGACGCGCCACTCGAATTTGCCGCGAACGGCCCATAACGTTTGCAATTCGACGAACGGTCGAACATGCGATGTTCGAGTCGAACATGGGTTCGACTCGAACGCAAAGCTCATCCCTACTCAAGAGGCTACTATTCCTACAATCCCCCTTGTTTGGCTTAAAGATATGATGTCAGTTACTGGAGTCCAGCACTAGAGGGACACAGGAATAGATGGAAAGTAACAGGGGTGGTCCTCGGAACAAGGTAGCTGTGTAGTCCACTTTCTGGTACATTTATTTACGCAAAGATTTACATATACATTGTAGAGTCAAATCAGGTTCTGCCCTCAAGGAGCTTACAATCTAGGGGTCCTTAACTCACATTCATACATACACATACTAGGGACACTTTAGATAGGTGCCAGTTAACCTACCAACATGTCTTTGGAGTGTGGGAGGAAATCAGAGTACCGGTAGGAAACCCACGCAGGCACATGGAGAACATGCAAACTCCAAGTGACAAATGGTTGTACACGTATTTGTACTCAGATATATACCAATTTTTTCAAAAGTCCATTCATTTTAAAAGCCAATTGAATGTGTCACCTGTGCCCCAGATTTTTTACTGGGCCTCTAAACGTCCATGTGCATGAGGCTTATTGTTTTTACTGAGCTATTTCATTATGGGAGTGGGGGCTGCAACAGCAGCAATATGTCATGCAAGGTCCAACTTAAAAAAGGGGACAGCTGAGGATAAAGCAGAGACTGTGGTATTTGGTTTTAAAGTAGAACTAAGGGAAAAACATTTTTTTGTATTTTATGGTTATAACCCCTGTCAGTTTTTTTTTTTTTGTCATCTGTGTCCCATAGTGGGATTTCCTTTCACTTCCTGTTCCATAGCCAAAACAGGAAGTGAGAGGAAATCCCTCCAAACTGAGGGAAATACCTGGTTGTCTCTAGTAGTCAGCTTGGACTAGGATCCAAATCCATGTGTGTAAGCCCACCAGAAAGCTATCATCTGTATGGGCCAATCATTTCAGGCTGGGGCATATACAATGGACGTTGGTGGTTCAGTCATAGATAACTGGCCTGTGCGAGTGACAGCATCCTAGAGAACTTGCACACATGGATTTGGATCCTAGTCCAAACAGGCCCAAGCACATCACACTGGTTGTCACTAGAACTACAGTAGTATGCCTATTGGAAGATTTCCCCTCTATTCCTGTTCTAATGACAACTCAAAATTTGGGATTTTCATTTACTTTCACTCTCGATGATAACAGTGAGGCCTGGGTTCACATATGTAAGGCTGAAGGTTGCATTCTGGGGTCTGGTGCGTTCCTGTTCACCGGTTCAGGTGCGAATGTTTGTCTTTTTAGAACCAGACCTCTTTTCAGGGCCGGTTCAAACTAGATAAAGTCCAGTGCATTTTTTTCTGCATCAAAAATGCATGGACAATAGATTATATGGGTTACAATGGCCTAGTTTAGTGCGGTCAGTTCCAGTGTTCCAGGGCAGAAAAAAAAACGTAGAACATGCTGCATCTTTTCTGCACAGAACTGTACTGGAACGCAGCAAAACAAATCAAAAATGCACTGGAAGGCATCTAAATGCATTACAGGAAAAAACAGGAAACTCTGGAAAAAGAGAAGGGGAAAAGTGCATTAAAAATGCAGTTGCAGAAATGCATCTGGACTGCGTCTCTAGAGTGTGAACCAGCCATTAACCACTTCCGGACCGCTGCACACCGATATACGTCCTCTCTTTGAAGAGGGATATCTTTGTTATGGCAGCAGCTAGCTGCCATAACCCCGGTATCCTCTCCTTCAGCGGGTGGTCCGGTTTCCGATAATAGTGGTCTCTGCGGCGGATTCGCAGTGAGATCACTTTTATCGGTGGCAGGAGAGGGGTAACATTATCTTTCACAATATTTAAAAAAAATGGGTTAACTTTACTGTTGTCTTATTTTTTTATTCAAAAAAGTGTATTTTTTCCAAAAAGACTACTGCGCAAATACGGTGTGACAGAAAGTATTGCAACAACCGCCATTTTATTCTCTAGGGTGTTAGAACCCCCAAACATTATACATTTTTTTTCTACGTAATTTTCTAGCAAAAAAACAGTTTTTAACTTGTAAACAACAAATCTCAGAGGCTTGGTCCTTAAGTGGTTAAAGCAGAACTTTCTTTCTTAGTTTTGGTTAGGGTGGAGAAGGATTAGAATTCCAGTCAGGTTTTTATTGTGGCTTGTTTCCCTGGGTAGGGAAGTTCACACTCTTTTTAAGATCCATTTACACAGAGCACTTTACTGCGGGCCCCATGCACATCCATGTTCTCCCAACACAGGGATCCATTGCACAGCTGTTGTGTGCATCCATGTGCCTGGCGTCCCATTCTTTTCCATTGGGACACAGCGCTGCACGGCACAGACGATGTGTCTTAAGCGGAGTTCCAGCGTGTAAAAAAAAAAAAAAATTAAATTAACAGTCAGCAGCTACAAATACTGTAGCTGGCTATCTTTTAATAGGACACTTATCTGTCCAGGGATCCCACAATGTCGCCACCCCACACCGATTCCTCCATCGGCTTTGGGTGCAGGCGCTGGCATTACAAGTAAGGGAAACCAGCAGTGAAGACTTAAGGCTTCACATGCGGTTTCCTACTGCACATGCACGTGCAATATTGCAAAGCACAGTTACCGGCAGCTAACGGAAAGCTCCCAATCCTGCTTGTGATCGGGAGCTTTCCGATCAGGTGTCCACCGTGACACCCAATCACGACAGTCACATGATCATAAACTCCGCCTCCCGGCATCTTAAAGCCCTTAAAGGACTGGGTGGCGCCAGCGCCAAGGGGTCAATGACATGAACAATCATTCTATACAGCAAAGAAATGGTCGGGGAAAACACTACATACTTAAAAAAACAAAACTGTCCAGTGCATATAATATAACTGCTATAATGGAGCTGATTAAAAATCATGGGGCCCTATCCAGTCTAGCACTGTTATCCTGTTAACACCTCCGCACCCCCTGAATTCTCAAGCCCAAATACCTCCCCAGTACTGTGGCCCCTCTGCACCCTAGATATCTCCCCAGCACTGTGACCCCTCTACACCTCAGTTATCCCCCAGCATCGTGACTCCTCTACATCCCTGCACTTGTGACCCCCTACACCTCAGATACCTCCACCACTGTATCCCCTCTACACCCTAGATACCCCCCCCCCCAACACTGTTAACATATGCACTCTAGAAAATACCCCTTGTACTGTGACCCCACTGCATCCCTTACCCCTTACACTGTGACCTCTCTGCATCCCTGATACCCCCTACACTTTGACCTCTCTGTATCCCTGATACCCCCTACACTTTGACCTCTCTGCATCCCTGATACCCCCTAAACTTTGACCTCTCTGCATCCCTGATACCCCCTAAACTGTGACCTCTCTGCATCCCTGATACCCCTAAACTGTGACCTCTCTGCATCCCTGATACCCCCTAAACTGTGACCTCTCTGCATCCCTGATATCCCCTACACTGTGACCTCTCTGCATCCCTGATATCCCCTACACTGTGACCTCTCTACATCCCTTATACCCTCTACATCCCTGATACCCCCTGCACTGTGAGCCCTCCACGCCCCTGATACACCTTACACCGTGACCCCTCTATGCTCCTGATTTCTTTAGCACTATAGCCACCAAAGATACCCCCAGCATTGCTACTTCCTGTACACCCCAGATTCCTCCTTAGCATTGTTTTCCCCCATATACCCTTGATATCCACCAGCACCATTATCTCATCTATATAGTACCCCCTTTTCTAATGCAGATACAGTGCATGTGAACATTTGGCTATGTGCCCCTCACCAGCACGGTGACAAGGACTCACCCCTGTACCAAACACATCATTTAGGCAGAAGGAGATGCGGAAGAGGAAGCATCCATTTGGGCATCCCAAGCACAGTAGTGCAAACAGTGCTGGCCAGCTGGGCTCACCATCCGCACTGCCATTTCCACAGGTAGGCTGTCAGTGCTGCTAGCTCAGCTGCAGCTCCCACTCCAGCTCCTACCCCGGTGCCCTTGAGTATACAAGCTGCATGGGGCGGGATCAGAGCGTCACTGGAGCTCCCGTCCCCTCCCTGTTGGCTAGAGAATAGAAGGTACTGTACGGCACAGCATGGCACGTTGCTGCCAGCCTGCTTCCTGTGTGTAACCGCCACTCTCAGTGCCATCACGGGGCCCCCAATTTGCAGGCAATGTGGGCTCAAGGGGCAGCTACTTTGGGCCCCACAATGACTGGGACCGCGGCATCTGCCCCTGTTGCGAAGCGCTAAAGACGGCCCTGGATAGGAAACAGGAGAGAAAAAGCTCCCACCATGTGAGCGCCGCTGCGTGCTGCAGCATTTGACCCCCTTGCCCCCTCTAGAGATGCCACTGTTTAATTGAGGGGCACAGTATAATGTTGGGGGGGCCAGGGCTCCCTCCTCCTAGTGACGCCACTGGGTGAATCCTGGACAGGTGGCAAACCTAGTGTGAATGGAACTTAAAGAGGTGTTCCACCCACTCCCCCCACAAAAAATTAAAGGTCAGCAGCTACAAATACTGCAGCTGCTGACTTTTTTATTATGACACTTACCTGTCCAGGGAGCCCGCAATGTCGGCACCCCAGCCAATCTTGGGATTGGCTCTAGGGGGCTGCCGCCGCCATTCCTGGGGAAGGAACCTGGCAGTGAACCCTTTCGCTTCACTGCTGGTTTCCTACTGCCCATGTGCAAAGCGTGCTGCACTTTCTAATTGGCCCAGCGGCCGAGGATGGAGGAGGGGAACTGAACTTCCGAGAGACTGTGCCGCAGCGCTGTCTCCGGATGTGGGGAGTCAAAAACAGGTACCCGTTCCCCCTGAAAGGTGCCAAATGTAGCACCAGAGAGGGGGAGGATAAGTGGAAGTCCGCTTTAAGAGGTTCAGAGCGTGAGCTTCTCTAACAGGGAAGACAGACAGCAATAAAATCCTGACAGGGGTTCTAATCCCTCTCCACTGTATCCAATACTAACAAAGTTCTCCTTTAAAATGAGGTGTTTCCCTGGGAGCTAAGCTACTGACCCAATAAACTACCTAGCACTACATGAAGACATACAACATCCATTCTATGTTCTCTGTAAAAGGAGTGAAGCTGTCTGCGCAGGATGATGACGTATTCAGAGTTCTCGGAAGTGACAGTTGGTTGCCCTGACAACGGCCTGCCCTTCGAAAAGATGGCTGCCCAGGAAAGCACTGTAGCATTGGCAGGGATGTCTCATGGCAGGCGGGTGCCGGTAACGCCAACCGGTTTATTCCATTCATCCTTGCCGCCCGCCGTAGACCTGGAGGCTTACAGTCAGCAGAATGAGGTCAGGGACTTCCACCGGCACAAGGTGAAGATGTACAGCCTGGAGCCCGCAGACACCGAGAGCTTCCGAACCGAGCTCAACCTGCTGCTGGATCTACTCATCTCCCAGGACTACAGCAAGGGATCCCCGGGGATCGGAGAGGAGGTGTGTACCCCGGGCCTGCGCACTGCATGCTGGGAGCAAAAGTCTATCACCTACTAAATCTTTGGGCCCATTCCCATCTTCTACCCAACCCTTATGGCTCCTTCACAGGTGCCACTATTACTGCCACCCCTCTGAAAACTTTTCAGAGGACATTTGACAGGTGCTGAGCAGGCACTGTAAGTCGCCTCCTTACTGCCTGTTTTAACCTTTAAAATGCTGACCCACTGTGCCACAGCGTCATGCATTACAGCACTTTGGCAGAATGCAGCATGCCATTTAATTTTTGCCGCAGCCTCATGAAATACAGTGACTCAACCGCCAGCTTTTAACCCCTGCCCACCCCCCGACCCATTTCTTAGGTTGCATTCACAGTACAGTGTTTTATATCGCAGGCAGATCTGCCCGCGATTTGACAGCGCTGATGTGTGAATGACAAAACGCGGAACTCGCATTTGAGATGCCATTCATTTGAATGACCCCTCAAATCGCGGTGCGTGTCTGCCACGTGATAAAACGCTCTGCAATTACGGCGACCCGCATCGTGAGATGCATGTCGCCCCTGAAATAACTTAAATTTTTTTTAGGCGACGTGCGTCCTGCGATTGCAGCATGTTTTATTGCGTGACAATCGCGGCAGACCCACACCGCGATTTGTGGTGTCATCATATTGAATGGCATCTCAAATGCGAGTTCCAAGTTTTGTCATTCACACATCAACGCTGGGCAGATCTGCCTGCGATTCAAAACACTGTAGTGTGAATGCAGCCTTATGGTGGCCGTACACGTTCTGATTTTATTATCTGATTGATGTGAGAGTCATTCAAAACAATCGAATCTGCAAAAAGCCATGACATCCCTTAGATTAGGTCGGTCGGGGGGAAGACTATTGACCAGGAGCACCAAGATACTATGTTCATGAATATAATCACAAATTCAATCAGATTCTGAGATTACATTAATTTATAATCCTGAAGGTGGCCATAGGCGGATCGAAATTCGTCCGGTTCCTGCTAAACTAGACACATTTTGATCCGTCTACGAGCAGGATGGTTGTACTGAAGTTGATTGATAGACAGAGCTCCAGGCCCCCCTCCAAAACTTAAGTCAGCAGCTACAAATACTATAGCTGCTGACTATAAATATTGGGATCCTTACTTGTCCTGGAATCCAGCCATGTCGGCACCGCAGCCTATTTTTCCCATCGGCTCCTGGATGCTGCCGCTGCCATTCGGGGTAAGGGAAACTGGCAGTGAAGCCGTTCTTCTGGGGGACATCGCCGCAGCCTGGTCTCCCAGAAATGGGGATGGGTACCAGTCAAAAACAGTGTCCTCTCTATTTCCCCCCCCCCCCCCCCCCCCCAAGAGTGCCAAATGTGGCACCGGAGAGGGGGAGGAAGCAAACAAGTGGAGCTTCTCCTTTTGGGTGGCGCTCCGCTTTAAAGTAATACTTTACCCATAACTGCCTGATAAAATAAATAAATAATGTTCTTTAGTAAGGAACATACTTTTCATATTAATAAATTATGCTGCCAAAATTAGTGTGAGCTGTAAATTGCCTCCAGCATTGCTCCTATTTCTTCTTGCTGGAGGCTGCCGTTTTGCTGAAGCCCAGAGCCCCTGAATAGCAGTAAATCATAAAGCAGAACCAAACCCATCGATTTACGGGTTTAAAAAACTGTTTGGTTCCAGGAATGCTGGGATAGCTAATTGTCACATTTGCGTGTCCTCAACCAAACTGTCAAACCATCAAATGGCTGGTGTCGTAACTGATCACACGTGTAGCACCATGGCAGTTGCAGATCAAACAGAAGCAACTTCCTTGGCTGTAAAAGATAGGAGAGTTTCATTCTGTCAGCAGATTGGCCTCTACAAACTCAGCAGTGCCTAAAAATAGAGGGCAACTGAGCATGTGCAGAGCAGGGTGAGAAAGTGTACTACTGGATTTTAAACAGTATCGGCACTTATTTTTAATGTTTTACATAGATATACCTGCAAAAGGGACCAGCCTGCAGTCATCTAGCAGGACTTAATCTTCTGACTAAAGTTCCGCTTTAAGAGCAATCCGCCTGTCAAGTTTTTTTTCATATGATCACTCTCTGCGGCATTAACCACCGGCAGTGATCATTGTATTCTGATGGCGGGAAACCTCCCACTATTGGAATACAAAAGTGCAGTGAGAGGGATTTCCCTATCAACACTGGCTGTGTTAATGGGGGAATCTAGCAATTTTGTTTACTTCAACCTGTGGTTGTTAGAAAAAAAAATAGCATAATCTATGGATAGGCTAAGATACAATTGTATCTTTAACTATCAATTAAAATCCACTTCCCTGTGTGTGGCGTATTGGTCAGATGGAATGTTGATAGGGATGAGCTCAGCTCAGGATGTATTCTGGTCTGTGTGAGCCCTCAGGAAGCTGTCACTTTACTATGCTAATAATCTGTGATTGGGCATTTCTTGCCCCGCAACCCCATGTATACAATGGGCATCCATATGTGCAGTGTGGGGGGAGTATGCTTAAGTCACTTATGATTGGCCGTGGACAGTGACCGCTCCTTCTGGTGGGTTCGGACTAGGATCCTAACACACATAAGCTTTC
This sequence comes from Aquarana catesbeiana, assembly GCF_042186555.1. Taxonomy (NCBI): domain Eukaryota; kingdom Metazoa; phylum Chordata; class Amphibia; order Anura; family Ranidae; genus Aquarana; species Aquarana catesbeiana. Next base: position 570,581,049 of record NC_133325.1, on the reverse strand, counting down.
GTGTCCGTGTTGCCAGCTATGGAAGAAATTGATCAGAAAAGAAACGGTGTGTAATGAAAAAAAAGTTGGACAAAATTAAATTTTTATACAGAGCGTTGTGATGCACTTCACTGCCTTGCAACACTCCATGATGCATACAGTTGAATAAAATGTATTTTTGTGACATTTCAATGAAGTTAAAGCAGGACTCCATCTAAAAGGGAAAGCTCCGCTTGTCTGCCTCCACCCTCCCTCCTCCTCTCCAGTGCAACATTTGGAACCTTGGGGGGAGCAGGTACCTGGTTTTGACAGGTACCCACTCCCACCTCCGTGGCGCATGCGCTCTGTAGGAATGGCATACACGTGCCGTTCCTTCAGAGTCGTGCCTTAAACAGCGACTTCCCAGCACATCGCCGGCTCGGCAATTCATATTGCTGAAGACCGGTTGGAGATGGAAGCACCCTCGTCGGTAACAGTGCACCCGGAGGGCTTAGTCCTCAGGTAAGTCTGTCATAATGTGCTAGTATGCAATTTTTTAATTTTTTTCATACATTTTACTACTGCTTTAAAAAATGTTTTATTTATTTTTTTAGGAGGTTTGTGCCTTACTAGTTCAAGCTTGTCGTCTTGTGCAGCTCAACCAAGAACATCTTGTCAGCAAAGTTTGCCAGCTTATACACTATCTGCTTAACAGACTGCAGGTAAGAAACACTGCACCAAATACTACATTAGTACATTAACACATGCCTACCGTTGGTAGTTGTAAACCCAATCATTAAATATAATTATAGCTTAAAAATGTTGCAGTGATGTGTATGTAGACAGGAACTGGCTGAAGGAGGTTGCAGGCAATCAGAAGCATTGAGTTGCAAAAAAATAAAAACCATGAAAAAAGGTGAAAAACCTATTTTTTTGAAAAAAGAACAAACAACTGCAATTGTTTATAATGTACAGTGCCTTAGCACTAAGGGGTCTGTTGTCACGTGAAAATTGAGTTTCACCCAAATCTCTTCAGTTGGCTTTTACTAGAAAATGGAAAACGTTTATAAACCGACCCCTTAAGTTATATGTGAGGGGCGTGTCCCAGATGGCCACCTGAACGGCTTCATATCTTTGAGCTCTGCTGGCAAGCACTTATTTTTATCCTCCTTCTGGGCTTTTCTATCACCCGTGATTGAGGGATTCCACTCGGATGAGACACCGCTCTTCCAGGACATCAGCTGGCAGGGGAAAAAGGCTCTGATTCCCGCCGCCTGAGGAGATACAGACTCCCTCTCCTCCTGCCCGTGTTGAGGCCTGTGCCACGAGGACGATCAACATGGCATCACAGACGGAGCTGCTGGAGCCGGATGCCTCTCCTCACCCAAGCTTCGTTGCAGACATTCTGTCGGCGATTGCCCTATGCCAGTCCACACTCACCGCGAAGATTTGAGGCAGTGCAGCTGGACATGGGCATTATGCAGCAGGACGTGGATAAGCTCCAATCCCGTGTTACAGAGATGGAGCAGTGTGTGAGTCACATGGAGGACACTGTCTCTGAGCATTCCTCTGGGCCCTCAGGGTCTCCCCCATGTACCCTTATCCTACAGCTCCTAAACTTCTGTGACAGGGATGAAGTGCTCTGGGCTGCCAGAGTTCAGGGAGATGTCCGTTACCAAAATAGCAAGTTGTTGATTTTCCCGGACTACTCCATTGAGACACAGAAGATGGAGCAGCGTGTGAGTCACACGGAGAACCTCCGAGCATTCCTCTGCTCTCCACACACTACAGACTAAACTAAAAGCCCTGGAATATAAAGTGGACG